>NC_081196.1:2411590-3011590 GCF_902713425.1 Acipenser ruthenus
TTTGTGTTCCCTCAGCTTTAGACAAGCCACTAAGTTAAATGATGTATTTTGTGGTTAGGTCATTTCACTGGGGTTTTTCCTTTCCTAAACTGTGTTAATTAAGATTTAGCACAAGAGCTTTGTGGGACCCCACTAGTATATGTGCACGTGTATTAACTAAGTAACTACTATGTAAATACATAGTAATTAGAGACATGTAAAATGTTACCTCAAATGTTGTCACTTCCTGCTACCTAATCTTCTTGACTTAAAATGAGTTAATTAAGCTACTCAGAGTTATGACATGGATATAAATGGGTTTAGCATTCCTGTGAAATCCACACTGCCTATCTTCATGTTGTAATAGTGCTGTAAGGGCACACCACAGTGTTTTTACTGTGTGATTAAGAGAGGCTTTGTGTGAAGTGTTACCAGCAATCAAGAAATGCATGCCCTGCAGGTTCACTTCTGAAAGAGCACCAGAAAAAAAGAAACAACACGGTGAGAATCAGTGCAAAAGTTTGTTTTTTTAATAGTTCAATTTCAGAACGCCATCGTTAGAAACAGTAAGACATGATTAGACTACACAGTAACACAACTGTTCATCTTAAATACAAAACTAAATAATCAGAATCGGAATTGACAACAAACCAATTCCTACATAAACTTTAGTCAATAAGTATGACAATTCGTATTAAATACCGGACTCATATATTATCAATTAAGACATCTTTATAAAATTAATATATTAAAAAATGACTGGCTTTGACCCTTATACTTGCTACATCTTTTTTCTTTTTTTTGTTTAAGGAGGTCCAAGGGTTGGCAACATACTGTATACACACTCAATCATTCAAACAGGCAAAAACAATACATTAGAATTACACTACAATGCAAACAATATTTTAAAGAGTGCATTCCTCAAACTGTAGGCAAAGACCAAAGAGTGTTTCAGAGCGGTATTAAATGAGAAAAAGAATACGCTAATGCAGGTATCGCTGAGGATTTCTGTAAGCAGCTCAGAGACAGCTTAAAGCATGCCTTCATGAAGGCAACACTGACAATGACGTATAGCAAACAGCTTAAACAATACACAGTGAAATCAATACTCGGGGTGTAACGATTCATTGTGTATCGACGAATCGTGATCCTTTCTTTACATGACATATCGGATTGTAATAGAGATATGTATCGTTTGTGTTGTGATACAAGACTGAAAGCCCAGCATTGCTCACTGTAGTTCACCGAGCGGTTTTTGAATGAAGAATAAGTGTGTTTTATAGTTGATATGAATACTTATTCTCTCCATCTCATTCATTGTTTGTCTTTTAATAAAATAGCCCATCTTCAAATGATCATTTGATCTTATTATGCATTAGCCCATGAGGATAATTGCATGCATCGTGATTCATATCGTATCTTGGCCTGCTTCTCATGATACATAATGTATCGCTCCACCCCTAATCAATAGCTGTGCTAGCTACTGATACACAGCATCTTCTTATCTGAGATATAAAGCATTAAGTTAAACAACCTGGCAACGAGAAAACAAACTGCACAATGAATTAACAGCAAGCAATGAGTCATTTGGAAAAAACACACACTGGGCCAGATTTATCAAGGTCTGGACACCAAAGGCAGAAAATCAAACTGCTGATGTTATAGAAATCGTCACAATCTACTTAGGCATTGTTTTGAGTCCCTCAATTAAATGTCAGTTTGTTATATAGAGCAGATAGAAAAAATGGTGCAAAGTGCATTTTGGAGTTACGATAAATTGTGTCCGATGTTCTTTAACTGTAATACGTTTTATTAGTGTTTACATCCACTAGAAATGAAGTTATTGTTTTCACAATTATCCACACTTGGTAAAAGTACAACTGGTCGATCATATTAAACAAGTTAATTGGAAATCAAAGCACCAACATTCAAAATGAGGGTCTGTAAAGCATCTTAAAAAATAAATGTAATTTGACAAAATGAACAAGGAGTACCAAGAAACAAGCAGAATAAAACTACACAAAATACATATTCAAATAACTGCTGTATTGTAACTGTGGGTGAGATTCCCAAAGCTGTTTACTCCAAATCTTCATTAGTGCAATATTTTCAGAAAGGAAATACACACCCAATAAAAAATAAACCAATCCAAATTTAGTTTTAGGGGCTTCTAGCTCGTTATTCTTTACTAGTTTTACAATTGCTTTTTTCCTTCAGAAACACTGCTAGAGTATGTAGCTTGGAGAATAAAGCCTGGTGTGTCTCATCTATTCACCTAAACATGCAGGTCAACATCACTTTAATTCATAAAAGGATGGAGAAAAAAAACACTGGCTTAAAGATAAGATGGAAATGACATGTCCAAGTCTGAGCATCCTCCTTCTGATTTCAGCGCTGAGGAGCGAGGGATCTAATTTGTCTTCATCCTCGCTGACACCGTGGAATTTGTATAACGATTAGAAAATCAGGCTCGCCTCAGGACTGCTTCCCCCTCTTGAGAAATCCGGGCTGACTGTTAACCCGCTGTGGCTGGTACAGCACTCAGAATACTCGCTTCTGCAGGGTCATCCGAAAGGCCATGGCTGTCACACAAAGTTCAGCCTTGAAATAATATGAATAATAATACGCTGTGCCTGTGAGCGAGCATCGTTGATTCTGAGGAGGGGGTAGAGCTGGGGTCTCAAGAATAGATCAAGCACTCAAGGAAGTAGATTGTGCCACGTTTGAAGACCAGCAGACAATCGTAGCGCTGGGAACTTTCTTATGTGGGGGAGGAAGTCAAACAACAAGAGGAAAGCGGCATATGCTCTGATTTCGCACAGGAAGCTCCCAGCACCTCCTGCCTGAGTGAGATAAGAAAACTCCCATGGCCTGCTCGCTACAAGGCCATCATCATCAGCCATTGCTTTTGACTGTCCTCAATCTATCCAGCAGCTCTCTCCCCTGCTCCTCAGCACACTGTCAGGCTACAGCAGCTTGAGCGCTACAAACAACGGCGCTAAAAGAAGCCTTAAGGTTGCATGCGCAATTGAGAAACGCTGGCTAGTGTTAACTGTGCTGCTAGGACTGCTGGGTCCCCTGTTGGACAGCAATGTGAATGAGATTACATGGCTTTAGTGTTCAAGTGCTTGATGGTCCATTCGTTGTCTTTCGTTTGGGTTACTGTAGCTGTTTGTTTAAGTCAGGGGGACAGCAACATAACAGGTGCTATGGTTGTACTTAGGCAATGGGTTTCCGCTGTCATAGCGGAATTCATTCAAGAAGGTTATTTATTGATGGCTCTCCCAGTAATGAGTCTAGGGGTGTGGAGCCGCACCAGTGTTCTGTCACATCTTTTTGTCTTTATATCATTGTACTGTACGTGTGTGTGTGTGTGTGTGTCTGGCTGCATGAGCGTGTGCAGCCATTAAAGTAACTAGTATACAGACCGTATTTCAATGACTTGCTTTCCGGCTTCATTAAAAGTTTCTAAAAGCCTGCTGCGCTGTGTCAGCTATGAGTCAGAGTTTTGCATTTTTCAAATGAACACAGTGGGTTATTTCCCATGAGAAAATAAACATTCGGCACGTGATTTACTGTAACAGCACCATGAGTATGCAATTGTTTCCCCCTAAATTTAGGGGCTGGAAGCTCTTTACTCTGATTCATCAGTCGCACGTTTTCCTTTTTGAAGAAAGTTACTACAATGAACAACTAGAATATTTAATTTAGGGTCTTGTAAACTGTTTCTTAATTTCCTTTCAGAAATAATAATAATAATGATTTGGAGTACATATATTTTGATTTTGGGTAACACTCATCCAGAAACCCTTGTTTCAAGTTTATGAGAGGACTCAGAGCCCTACAGTGCTTAGATATGTCTAAAATGTAATGCTACTGTAGTATTTCCCCCATCTACACAACAGAGGCCAGTGTTTTGAGCTGTGTGCAATGGAATGCTTTTTCGTATGAGTCTGTGAGGTTGAAAGCTGTTACCACAATGAATAACTCCACAGTGTCATAGCTAAAAGCACGTTCTACAAAATCTGGAACAAGAATGGACTTCTAGCGATCCATAAGAAATGCTGATAAATTCTCCAGCCACTGCAACACACACATACACCCATACACACACATACACACACACGTACCCACACGTACACACACGTACACATGCGTCCGAAAGTAATAGAAATGCTATTCGCTGAAACATGTAAGAAATCCAGCTCTCATATTTGTCTTCAGATTGCGGAGAGAAAAAAAAAACACTAGCATTGTAAGAGTCCAGCTCCCAGTTTAGTTTCGTTTTTTCTGCATTCTTCTTCTACACCCGGATTCTTGTTGTAGAAACACAGAGATATTCAGATTTGCCAATTTAGGAACTTCTTTGCTGGGGCGTATTCGCAACTGCACTGGCAAAAGCGCCGTGGACAGCAGCAAAAGAACAGACGCCAAAAATATTACACTTGAACTGGATTCTTCTGAACAGCAAAGTCACGGCATCATCAAAGCCGTCATGTGGTCAAACCCCAGGCAACAATAGGAACATGAGCAGCAAAGTTAGAGCACTTACAGTCCCTTCGTGTTATTCCGAGCGCACGGGTGCCACAGCCACTGGATTCTGGGCAGTGGAAAGCCATGGGAAGTGCAGATCAGTGCTTGCTTGCTGCCCACAGGGTAGGTGCCAGGGTCTTGATAGGACACGGCCTTTTCACCAATCTGGGGCTTCACTGCAATGTGAAGCACACATACCATACAATATAAAAAACCAGCACTGCTGACATAGTAATTAAGTGGGTTCATATGGATTCTAGAGCAGCGAGGTCCTGCTTCTACCTAGCTGTGGAGGAGTGGGTTGGGAGTCATTGGCTGAGCTTACATTTGAATCCAGGATATCCTGTCTCTTATATCTCGTTTCCGCCAATTGACCGCCAATCCGAGCTAATCTGGGTTCTCCCGCATTACTACTGAACCCCCATTGCTAGCCTACCCGAGTTGAGTGATACGACTTAGTTTCCATGCATTGCGAGTTTTCGACAGATGTTGGCGGTTCTTTCCCAGCAAGCCTTGCGGCTAACATTAATTTGTTTACAAAACTGAAAGGATAGATGCCATTGCTTTGCTTCCGAGATTTCTTCTTTTTTTTCTTTTTAAATTTGGAATCTCCAATTATTTTACCCTCGATTTTCTCCAAATTTGGAATACCCAATTATTCAACCCGGCTCACCTCTGCAACCCCCGCATCCTCCAAAACGTGTGCCGTCAGCCATTTGCTTTTTTCCGCACTGCAAGCCCGCCATGAAGCCATTACAGAACTGCAGCATCGGAGGCCCACGCAGTTCTGAATTGAACTCAGGCAGGCCTGCAGGCGCCCAGCCAGCCACAGAGGTCGCTGACGTACGGTGAGCCAAGGATTCCCCAGATGACCTAAGCCCTCCCCGCCCGGGCAGTGCTTGGCCAATTGAGCGTCACCCCCTGGGAACTCCACGGTCAGTAGTGGAATAGCCTGGATTCGATTCGGCAATCTCCAAGCTATAGGGTGCATACTGCACTCCGGGCGGAGTGCCTCTACTGGCTGTGCCACTCCGGAGCCCCCTGCTTCTGACATTTCTAACAATACTTTTTGTTATAAAAAACCCCACGAGAATATTGAAGCATGGAGAAACATGCTCACCCTGGATTTAGATTAAATGTTTACGGCCACTCATCACTTGATAGATCAGTGTTGTGACGTACTTCCACCCATCCCACCTTGGGAAAGGGTCCAAAAGAAAATCAGGGCAGCTGGGATTGGCAGCCAGTGCACGTCAGCTAAGTGAACATGGAAACGCAGTATCAGGGGCAGCAGGGTTTCAACCCGTGTTGAGTGGGGCACGGAAACAAGGTATTAATCATTTGCATCCGAGACAAACTGCCTCCTACTACAACAAACTCTGGTGGCAGGTCATTTAAAGGCACCTTCCTCTTTCTAGCAGTCACTGAAGTGATGACTCTGCATTACATCCACAAAGCGAACCAGTAGGAGCGCAGTGGAGCCTGGTACAACACATTCTGCATGCAACAGTCCAAAGAGCAGTCACTACAATTATGCCCCATTTCCACCTGCACCATTAATCCAATCACACTCCAATATCCAAGTGGGACTGCAGCCAGCTTCATCTGCAGTCTGCAATCCACAATCCAAGAAACCTGTTTGTGTCTCTTTTTTTGTGTGTGGTTGCTATTAACAAATTAATTTGCCAGCCTCCAATTCTTCCCTGACAGTATGATAGATTCACAGTCTACATATTATTTGTTCTGCAGCTCCTGCGTCCTTTCACATCAGACTCTCATTGAGTAGCTTCCATGAGTTGAAGAGATCAAGTTCTTTCAGCCTGCGAACCTAACTTGGGCTGACTTGAGTCCCAATGGAAATCGATTCGATCCCAATCCGATGGAAACGCACAAGTCTGATTTGAAACCGCTTTCAAGTCAGTACCAGTGGAAGGTGGGAATGTGGCATTCATTTTGAATGACGAACATCACAATACAGTTCATCACTGTAAGGCTTAGGCTGGGCAGAGGCTCTACTTACCATTAACAACCAGGGAGACAGTCAGGTTCCTGTACAGATTGTGCTGCTGGATCCCCAGCTTTAGGGTGTAACTCCCAGCGTCTTCTTCAGACACGTCTCTGATGATTAAGGTGTATCCGTCAATCTTGTAGCGAGCGCACTTCTCAGCAGCAATCATTCCATCTTTAAGCCTGTAGGAAACAACAGCCGCTTTAAAACTCTTCCTACAGCGTGGTGCTCAGAGATGTAGAGAAATGTTTCAGCTAGAACATCTTTCAATATTTTATACATCATAGCATAAAATATATCTATACTAGTAGAGTTGTATCTGTAACACTGTAGTTGATCTGTATAAATGGTTTTTTTTTTGGTACCACAGCACTATGTATCTGTAAATGTAATTTACTCCTATTACAACTTCACATGGATGGTAATAAATATTGAATAAAATCTGTGGCTTTAAGTTATCTTGATAGGCTGGTTCTACATACAGATACTATAACACAGATAATACATGAGCATGGTTCATTAACGACAGTGACTCCCATGTGGTTTGTACAGTACATGGTTAATGACAGTGACTCCCATGTGGTCTGTACAGTACATGGTTAATGACAGTGACTCCCATGTGGTCTGTACAGTACATGGTTAATGACAGTGACTCCCATGTGGTTTGTACAGTACATGATTGAGCATGGTTCATTAATGACAGTGACTCCCATGTGGTTAGTACAGTACATGGTTAATGACAGTGACTCCCATGTGGTTTGTACAGTACATGGTTAATGACAGTGACTCCCATGTGGTTAGTACAGTACATGGTTAATGACAGTGTCTCCCATGTGGTTTGTACAGTACATGGTTAATGACAGTGACTCCCATGTGGTGTGTACAGCACATGGTTAATGACAGTGACTCCCATGTGGTGTGTACAGTAAACGAGTCTCATACCACACAACCTCCGGGGAGGGGAATGCTTTCACTTTCATGGAGAGCCTGAAGGAGTCCTGACCAGCAGCCACCTCCACTGTAGGCCTGTGTCTGTATTTCACACTGATGAAGGGTTTGTCTGAGTAAGGAAACAAAACATGTTGGATACGTTACAATATGGGAAACACTTTACAATATGAGAAACACATTCATTACAATATGAGAAACACTTTCATTACAATATGAGAAACACATTCATTACAATATGAGAAACACTTTCATTACAATATGAGAAACACTTTCATTACAATATGAGAAACACTTTCATTACAATATGAGAAACACTTTCATAATAATATGGGAATCACTTTCATTTAGAGGCCGTTGTTATGTCTGTTCTTATAATACATTCTCGCAAAAAAAAATCAAAAAAGTTACATTGTTATTTTTTCTAACCATAATCTATAATAGTTCTTAGCATACTTAATAACATGTTTATAGATGTTATGCAACCCCATGTAATAGATATGTATACAGTGTGCACCACAGCGTGTCAGATTCCCTGCACATTTATCACACAGCTTTCCACTAAACTCGTCAGTAAATAAAGACACATACTGTACATTGGTCTGCGGGTAACCCATAAAGCACAGCGAGATTTCACTGAAGGCTTGCTCATGATTCTGAAAGAACACTGAGAAGATTTTATCCTGGCGTCTTTCTAATCTAATTAATTCCTTCCTACATGTTTTTTTCTAAGTTTAACTAATTTTCATGGGTAAAAAATGGAAAGATAAAAACAGGTCTGTTTCAAGACAAGCATATCAGTTTATTCCCGCACCATAAATAACGAGGGTGGTGTTTGTGTCTCTGGTGGAAGGGCCGCTCTGCACATTGCAGGAGTACACGCCCCTGTCAGTGTCCTTCAGCTGCTTGATGACCAGGACACTGTGGAAGATGTTGGAGCTGCTCTGATCAATTCTATTGGTGATGAGAGCAGAACTGTTTCCCTTTAAAGAAAACAAGGAGGGACTGTTACAAGAGTGAAGGTTAATGGTAATGTGATCAATACATTTCTAAATACTACTCGGGGAAGACTGGCGTGGAGCGCTATCAATTTATGCATAAATGCATGAATTTGCAGGCTGCTTTGTGACATGGACATTTTAAGAGCTAAACAAAGCAATTTAAATGCTGAATCTGTAAAAAATGTCCTGTATGTCTGAAGGTTGCTTCGTGAGGTGGAAAGTAAATTATAATCCGGCTATGTGCATAGAACATATGGATTTTCAAATTGATCTACTCCAAATCAGAAACCGATAGCAGTTAGTTAAAATAGAGGGATTGGGGTTCTAATTAAACAAGCCAGTGTAATGCTCACCTTGCCTGGATAGTCCCAGGTGATCTGGACCCTGGCATTCCACTCCGCAGTAACAGTGCAGTTAATTGCTAGCGTCTCTCCCCTCAGCATCTTGAGTGGGTTAGTGGCGTTGAGGTACACGTCAAAGATTGTATTTGCTAAGTTAAAGAAGCATGAAGAACCATGAGAGCCCCCGCCACACATTTACAATTTAACAATCACAACACATTTAACAATCCCGGTCCTGGAGGGCAATTCCACTCCAGGTTTAACAGGTAAAATGACATCATGATCTACTTCAGGGTCTGGATGCAGGTTTAGTTGGTTCTATTAAACAATTTAGAACAGGGTTGGAATAAAGACCAGGAGTGGAAGGGACAGCTTTAGCCACCCCTGCTTTACATTTATTACTTTCTCGTGCAAATGGACCAACCTTGTCTGTGTGTTAAATATTTGGTGCTGTAGAGAACCCCGTTGGAGGTGGCCTCGCATGACAGAAGTCCTATAAACTGGTACGTGGGATCAGGGATGATGAATCCGTGTTTGCTGTTCCAGATAAGGTTTTTGCCATCGGGGATCAATCTTTCTTCTGGGAACTGAAGCAACAACGAATGAAAAGGTTTGTCAGATCCTCAGTTCTGTAAAACAACACTGGATCATATTATTGTAATTTCTGTGTGTCCCCCACCCTCTGAGTAAAGAATAAGGGGTTCAACGTAACAGAAAGCTGACAATGAACAAAGGAAGCACCGTGAGCATTCAATGAGCACTGTAGTTATTCCATGAAGGAGGACAGCCAGCCTCATGAGTGAAATAACCACAGCACTCCACAGACATCCATGGGGTGTTCTGTTTATGCAACAAGTACATTGGATTGAAAAGAAAGTATGTTTAAACCCGAACAGCTGAATCTGGAGAATTACCCTCCTTATATTAAACTCTGCATCTGCTTAGCAATGTGACAAAATTTAAACAGTGCCATTTGACCCGTTATTCTGTCGTTGGATTTGAATGAATGCAAGATACAGTACATTCAAGATATACAAGATATCTCAACACTTATAAACGAATGCATTCTGTGTCTGATTAAAAGTCTATTAATATGAATGAATTACCATCGCCAGCACTTATAAAAGTTATACTCTGCATTTCCCAGAGTTTACCCTGGTTTGCCATGCTCATTATTATACTTTACCATACCTCGCTGGTCTTTGCAATGCTTATCTATGTCTTGCCATGCTTTCACCATACTTTATTACACTTTGATAGGATTTTATTATGGTAAACTTTTAGAAGGGATCAAACCTAAGAATAAACGGTTAAGACACTGAAGAAAACAGCTTGTTATGAATTTATGAATGTTATGAATGTGTTTGAACTGTAACGGGTGGTTTAAGCATTATATGTAACTATGAATCACATAGTCTGTCGCGTGTCCAAAGCTCTCTGAGGATCAAAGAGGCAGTCCTGTGGAACAATGCTTTAAGCAGATCT
Source organism: Acipenser ruthenus (assembly GCF_902713425.1). Lineage (NCBI taxonomy): Eukaryota > Metazoa > Chordata > Actinopteri > Acipenseriformes > Acipenseridae > Acipenser > Acipenser ruthenus. The sequence goes on from NC_081196.1 coordinate 2,421,886, forward strand.
ACGGGAAGGGGGTGTGTACGGGAAAATGTACCCAATAATCATAACAGCGGATCAGCTAATGTAACACCAGTATTATGACATAAGATCTGTTGATTGTACTCTGAACTTGGCATGGTTGAAGATACACAAAACACAGAGATGCGAGGAAACAGGTGGGTCCATTGTATTCTCAATAGGAAACAATGATTCAAGTAAGGTACAGCATGCATCATTGAATGACCAGGTATACAGGAGCACTAAGTTTAGCGATAGGTACAGTCTAATGAGTACATTTCAACCTCATTGTGTGAATCCCACATATAAACATATCTTCGCTCCTAGTAGATAGCACTAGCTATCACATGACCAAGCCAGCTTCCTCTTCTACACCCAGGAGCTCGAGAGCAGATGTTAGCGAGCGACCTGCCTCTGGAGGACAAAGGCCAGCCCTGCAAGTGTCCGTTCTGAGCTCACAGGGCGCCTGGCCAGCAGGGTTCGCTGTAGCATGAGGAGGAGAAACAGTCCGTCGGTTTTGCCTCTGTAACCCACGGGAGCGCCAGAGCCAATAAGATGATTCCTTCGGATTCCCCAGTGAAGATTGGTGACTCTGCACAGCCAGGACGCAAACCTGTGCTGTATGACTCACCCTGCACACCACCTGGCTGTGCTTTTACCAGGTGAGCCACTCGGTGACCCCTCACAAATAAATGTAACCGACGGCTCATTACAAATAAAAAGGAATCTGGTTGTAAATCATGACAAGCATAATTTTCTTTTCAAAGGCAAAAATCACAGATTACAAAATTTACTAAATTTACTAAATTTATATATATATATTTCTGAGAACTTTATTGATGAGTTTTTCCTTTCTGAAAAAGATTCAGAAGATTTGGGGTAAAGAACTTTGAGAATCTAGCCAAATGCTGAATGTTGCATCTCAGATGAGATACATTGAGATATATTCATGTTTGTCAGCCTATATTTTGTTGCAAAGCCAAGCTAAAAACAATCCACTGGTATAGTTCCAGTAAGGCCTTAGACTTGTGGAAAATCTGTCATCTGCTGTTGAATACACATCAACAAAGACCCAAAAGCTCCCTGTTCAAAAGAGCGATATCAGAGCCAGCAGCTCACATGCAAGCCAGGGCCTTTGAAAACACCCCCACCACCTCTCATTAAACAAACTTCCTCTGTAGCCTCTGAGTCTAATTAAGGAAGGAAAACGGGAGCAATCATGCAAACCTCGGAAAGAAAGCGCACCGAGGCGTATTCCCAGCTTTACCCCGGTGGCAACAGAGCTTCCTACCAGCTTCATCTATATTACTTTCCTCCTCTGTTCAACGAAGACAATGAAAAAGCAATCAGGGATGCTGAATGAGCTGCCCTGACTGCAGTGAGATATTAAACGCAGCACACACTGGACGGGAAACGGCGATTTGGGCTAGTGGAACCAGGAGATCCTGAACTAATCTGAGTCACAGCCTAGTTAGAAATCTTATTCTACTGTATATGTAATAACTGCATTTTAATCACACATTGCTCTTTTATAATCTGTAATTAACTGAGCAGCAGCACCCATTTGGTAGCTCGGTAGATGGTTGGATTACAATTAGGACTTAGGCTAATCAATGTGTGTGAGAAAGCAAATGCAAGGACTGTCTGGGGTGTTGCCTGCTTTTTTTGTATGTGTATTTTCTTCTGCTGGTCCTCTAAGCCTAACCTTACCTCTAACCCTAGCCCTAACCCTAAGCCTAACCTTACTGTCATCCTGTGCACAGATCTTACAGAACAATTGTAAAGCAAAAAAAATAAAAAATGCAACACTTTTCTATTCAATAGTAGTTCCTGAGCACAATCTTCTTTTTTTATGGTGTATAATAATTTATAATTAGGGCATCTCTTATTGTATCAGATATTAAGAAAGATAATTTCGCACATTGTGAGCAGACAGCTTCACTTCACGGGCTTCTCACCCAACAAGATGACATCACTAATACAATAAGAGACACCCTACACACAACGCATTCTCTTATATAGCAGTGGTTTTATCCAGCAGTACATATTGTTTCTCCTGTGGAACATTAAGGTGTCGAGGACAGTCTGGCATTCTTCCATTTGTGAAGGCGTCTGCTAAATAAATGATCAGGCGAAGATTTCCTGACCTTTCCAGGAGGCAGTCCAGAAGGTACTTGAGACTGAGGAAAAGTAAAGCCATTACCAGAGTCTCGAGGTCGCTGCAGCGCTCCAGGGGAGAGACAGCTCTGATAAGACTTCATGAACAGTCACAAGTGTTATTATTATTATTTCTCCCTTGGAGGTACAGGAAGACAGTAGCGCCATGGCGTGCTGTTAGAGGAAGGTCCTTCTTCACTTAGATCGGAACTGAAACAACAGCCAAACTACTTAGGGAATGATGACTGAATCCTGCTCAATGGTATCCCAGACCACCAAAGTGACCCGCGATTCACGGGTCAGAACCGCAAGCTGACAATAAAACACTCACTGTACAATCCGCAAAATAAAACGTGTCTGAAACATTTGATTTCCAGGAGCTGAAACTGCATTCCTAGATGCAGGTAAAGTTGATGACTGGTTTTAGTTCTCCAGCTCCAGGACATGCTGTTGATAAGGGACCTACCTTCTTTAGCGTGACGGGGATGTCAGGCGCAGTCACTCTGCAAGGGATGATAAGCTTGCTTCCTTCTGTCAGGTAGACAACCTCCGGGATGTTACTGTGCAGCTCCAAGAAGGGCTTCAGCGCATCTGAAACAAGAGAAAGCCACACCGTCGCTCAGAATATCACACTACGGGAATGTGTACCGGTTCACACCGTCGCTCAGAATATCACACTACGGGAATGTGTACCGGTTCACACCGTCGCTCAGAATATCACACTACGGGAATGTGTACCGGTTCACACCGTCGCTCAGAATATCACACTACGGGAATGTGTACCGGTTCACACCGTCGCTCAGAATATCACACTACGAGAATGTGTACCGGTTCACATCGTCGCTCAGAATATCACACTACAGGAATGTGTACCGGTTCACATCGTCGCTCAGAATATCACACTACGGAAATGTGTACTGGTTCACACCGACGCTCAGAATATCACACTACAGGAATGTGTACCGGTTCACACCGTCACTCAGAATATCACACTACGGGAATGTGTACCGGTTCACACCATCGCTCAGGAATGTGTACACCTGAGCTCCAATTTCACTAATTAAGTCTTTTTCTCACTAAGCTGCCTGGTATTTTGTCACAGACTTTCAAGGGGTGAAAGTCAACCAATGTGTCATCACAACTGTACTTGCCGTTCCCTATATATATAGACAGACGGACAGACAAACAGACTCCATATACCCCGAGACTGTGCTACATTATTATGGTCCTTAGCAAGTTTCAGCACATTTGGACAAGTAGTCTTGATATACATTTCTCCCATATCCTATTGCTTCTAGTCTTAACATTTCTATCAGATGATTCCACCGTTCTGCAGCAGAGGGAGGTTTTGATTCTTTCCAGTGCGCACAATTATTTACTTTGCCAATATGCTTGCTGAAAGTATTACCCTTTCTTTGTAGGTCACAGATTTTCTATTTCATTTTTAGAAATTTTAAAACAGTTTGTGTGAAGTTCAAGAAGTTGCCCTGATATGAAAACTTAACATGGTACAGTTATACACACTGTGACTGAAGGGAATATATTAATTAACTGTACAGTTGACTGAGCCAACAAGCTCCACAGGACATGAGTTCAACTGTATTAAAAAACTTTTCTTTTCTTTTTTTAAGATATGTCACAGTGCCATTTAAGGTGGTGGGTGTTGTCCAGCCATTGTTTTGTTTTTTAATCAAAAAAAAAAAAAAAAACTGACCTGCACATTTAACAAAAGTACCCCAAGGACTATTTAATCCTGCATTTCCTTTACGCTTTGATTCTGAGGAAAGACTAAAAATGAACTTGTGTGTTATGGTAACGCAAACAGTTTCAGCTAAGACTGAAGGTGCGGCAAAGATCACGGGGGTCTTAATAACCATCGGCAGCGAAACAACGTACTGTGCTACTCCCCCGCGGCTCGTTCATTCTTATCACGAAACCAAAGGCGTCTTCCAAGCCCAGCAATGTGGTGCGCTGCGGTTTCCTGAATCATTGGAAGTGGTGAGGGAGAGTGGCAGACAGAGTGTCCCCAGCTAGCCGTGCCAATGGAACACCTAGGGGACTAGATCCACTCAAACCTCTCTTCTCTGCAGGTTATTATCCCAGCCACAGGAAGCTGACCGCTTGGCAGACACATTTTTATGAGCTTCCAACCCTGGGAAAAGAAACACAGCCCTACTGTGTATTGTTGTGGGTGGTTTTTTTTTTGTTTGTTTTTTTCTAGTCAGCATCCAAGATAGTTATTTTTGTCCCGGAGTATATCCAAAATAACTTTGCACGATGCTTCAAAGTTAACTGTGTGTGTGTGTGTGTGAAAATGACAAATAAAGATTTCATAAGCGTTGTACATATTGCAGGAAGCAAATAGAAGGCAAGGGATTGGTGTCTTCAGGGTTCCATGGAATTGAAACATGTAGAATTTGGAATGAGCAGGACCTTGTGTTCTATTACGATTAGAAGGCATTATACTACTTATAGATCTCCTCTAGGCTTTAGAATCCTTCCGCTAACTTTGTTCCAAGCACCGTGATATGGTCCACTATGGGAAAGCCAAACCTGAAAACCTGAAAATTCCAGTTGAACTTTCACTGCCTTGACTCTATAGAGGCTTGACAATGTGATTTAGTTCATAATGTGTTTGTGGTGGCTGCTTAAATAGGGAATTTAAATCAGTTTCAATTATTTCAATGATAAATTAATGCACTTTAGTTTATATGTTTGCCTTCACACAATATGAGTGGGTCCTGAGGTGAAACACATGAGAGCGGGCTGCTGTCTCATTCAAACACATGAGAGCGGGCTGCTGTCTCATTCAAACACATGAGAGCGGGCTGCTGTCTCATTCAAACACATGAGAGCGGGCTGCTGTCTCATTCAAACACATGAGAGCGGGCTGCTGTCTCATTCGAACACATGGCAACGGGCTGCTGTCTCATTCATCCACGAGGGGCTAATATGGGAAGCTGACTGAAACAATGTCCTGGCACAGGAAACAATACAAAGCCAGTAGTGATTCTGATTCTGTCGCAATCTGTTTCCCAAACTGTGAGCGACACAATTAAACACTGACAAGATTCTCGTTTACTAGAGAAGAGAGGCATTGATCATGCAGGATAGCTCTCCAGTAAGGCTTTCTGTATTTCGCGAGTTTTAAGGTCACTACACTGGCTTCCCAGGAAGCAGGGCATTGATTTCAAAATGCTGCTCCTCGCTTACTGTACAAGTAGGGTTACCATGTGACTCAGTTTACACGAGGACAGTTTGGGACAGTTCAGGCTGTTCAACATCACAATGCATAGTCCTAGTGTACATGGAGTCATATGGTACAAGGTACTCATGGTTCTATCTGCGTGAGTTACTTGTTCCCTATAAACAGGCTTGTACTTTGAGATCGGCAAATTATGGCCTCTTGGTTATCCCAAGAACTCCATTAACACCCTGTTGTGCGAGGGCTTTGAGTTTAGGAGCTCTTTCACTTTGGAACTCATTTCCAAATCTGATCTGGAATGCTGAGTCTGTCAGTATTTTCAAATCCAAGCTCAAAGCCTCTCTTTGACTTGTCCTGTCACTGGCGAGCAGTGTGGAGCTCTTTTGGCTCGCTGCTTATTTTAGTACTCACGCTGGGATGCTTAACTTCAACTTCAGCATTACAGCAGTCCAAAGCAGCTAGATAAGTGACCGTGTCAACTAAAATCTCTCTAGGGCATAACCGGTTAACACAGATGCTCTTTTACTCTGACGAGCACCATGCTTGCATCTACAGGGTCACTTGGGTTAAGCACCCACTTCCAATTAGCAAATTACTAAGAATCTGGGGGTGAAATGCTGCCCCTTACCTCTGATGTAAACATACACAGCTGCCTGTCTCTTTCTCATCTTGGTGGAGTATTTGCAGGCATAGGCTCCCGTGTCCCGCGCTGAGGCCCCGCTCAGGGTGAGGCTGCTGCAGTACAGCTTGTCCTGGGATCCACACCTGTACTCCTTGATGCTCAGTCTGCCTTGATCTGGATGAACTCTATCGGGCGTCGTCCAGGCAAGCTGTGCCTTCCCCCTGCAGACACGGAACAAAAAAAAAAGAAGTGGTACAAGGGAGTGCTACTTCTCTCAATGGAGTGCTAGAGAAACCAAACTCAGTTTTTTGGTTGCAATGCCCCTTTCTTGGTAAATGCTGTGCAATGTGAAATCTTATGTGTGATGTCAGTACTACATGTACATGTGTATGTGTGTATATGATGTATATGTAGTATTGAAATAACCCAGCACACGGTAATACCTGAGCTCATCCCCACACTTACTTGCACTGCAGCTGCAGAGTCTGGCTGGCCTGGATGACAAGCTGCTTGCTGGTCACGCTCAGCACTGGGGAGTTCAGTCTGGAGCTCGAGCGAGAGCCTGCAACAACAGGAAAGCACTTCATGTAACCTACAGATTCTCCTGCATTTCATGACAGCACTGTGATGAGGACTGGCCCTGCACTGTCAGTGCTGGCCCCTCTTTGTGGAGCATCCTATATTATAATGCTTACCCCTGCTCAACCCCATCAACTAATGCAAGCACTTGTTGGAATGCTGACCCTTCACTACAATAGCGAGCTCTATTGAATTGGCGCGCTTGTTTACAAAGTGTCCGTGTGTCCATGCTCTGTGGAAGTAAGGCTTTGGTTCAGGGTGCCAGGCTGTTCTGCAGTAAGAAATGGGCAGTTTGCCCACAGTGTGAAATCAGGCCCACTGTATCCTTGATACATACAATAGTAGGATATTCAACCATTTGAGTGCCTTTGGCAGGAGGTCCCGGCACGTCACAGACAGCCAGAACCAGTAGGCTTCGCTCCTTCAGCCTTTCATTTTAACAATATAGTCCTGTACCAGTTTGGGTACACCGTCAGAAAAAACATAACAATCGCTGTCTCACATTGGCGCTACCACTTTGTCAGTATATCTTACTCTCATGTTTGTATTGGTGTCATACTATGGTTACAATATGACTCCCTGTACACTAGGACCATCTGGGACAGTTCAGGCTTTTCAACTCACATCACAATGTATTCTGGTACGTTTTACCTGTGTCAGGTACCTTTCACAGCAGAACTACACTGACCAGAATGCATTGCGATGTGAGCTGAAAAGCCTGAACTGTCCCCACTGTCCTAGTGCACACGGAGTCATATGGTAAGCAAATGTAATACAAACAACATGCTGATATAGTTGGAAAGAAAACACACACACACACACAACCACACACACAAACACCCACACACAAATACGGAAACACACACACACACACACACACACACACACACACACACACCGCAAGCAAGCTTCTTAATCCCCATAATCAAGGGCTCTTTTCACATTTTTAATATCAACAAGGATTTTTCTGCTTTTAAAAGGTTAATTTAAAGACTTAAAAAGAATGATATAAAGTGATATAAACAAACAAGCTGTGAGGTGCAATGTATATATTCTCACAGCCAGCCCCGTCTCGTATCTAATCCCACACTTTACACACGCACTTGCTATGATTAATACTGAGACTGTGTGTGCATGGATAAGGCCCTTTGGGATTGGAAATGCGCTTTATAAATAAAATGTATTATTATTATTATTATTATTATTATTATTATTATTATTATTATTATTATTATTACTTTGAAGCAACATGAACTTTTTTGGAAGACCTACTTTCACTTAAACGGCAATCCCTGTTCTGATGAGTGATGGGTTTGAAATGGAAAAACATCCCTTCAGCTTGCCAGTGTGCTCTGTTTATTGAACGCATGCCAGACAGTATTCTGGGCGATCAGTGTAACTAAGACACAGTTCATTTGTAGCCTTAGTTAACCCACCATGTATTATTATTATTATTATTATTATTATTATTATTATTATTATTATTATTATTATTATTATTATTATTATTTGATCTAAACTAATAATAATAATAATAATAATAATAATAATAATAATAATAATAATAATAATAGAGATATTATCCACTCAAATGCATATTGCCTAGCTTTTTCTTTTAGGAAGGAAAAATACCACTTCTACGGAAGCGTCCTAGTACGGGAGCGTCCTTGTGCCAATGAAATAAAAAATGAAAAAAGAAAATGTCCTAGATATTAGAAAATAAAGTCCTAGCTAGGAGATAAAAGTCCTACGTACGAGAGAGAGAGAGAGAGAGAGAGAGAGAGAGAGAGAGAGAGAGAGAGAGAGAGAGAGAGAGAGAGAGAGAGAGAGAGAGAGCAGTGTTATGTTGTTCCCACTTAGTTGTATTGTGTGTATCATTTTCATACTCTGTGCAGCATCGGAACCCCGTGTTCTGGGCGGTTTTGTCTATACAGCTGTTTATTGCACGGAACCGGCAGTTAAAGGTCGGTTCAGTGGGTTTTGTCAATAGTGTTATGATGTCCTCACTTAGTTGTATTGTGTGTATAATTTTCGTTGTCTTTGAAGCTTCGGAACCCCGTGTTCCGGGAGGTTTTTGGTGATAAAAAGAGGGTTCTGGCCCGGAACGCGTTACTAATCGGTTCTGATTGTTAAAATATTCTCCTCACGTGTGTGTAACTTTCTATGCTGTTTTTTAAAGCAATTGAATTCATTAAAGTACCGTTCCGCCGGGTCCGGCTTTTACCCCATCCCTCTTACGTAGGACTTTTTTTCTCCTAGCTAGATTTTTGTTTTCATTTTTTTTTTTCATTGGCACTAGGACGCTTCCGTACACTTCTAAATCAACTAAGAAACGATAAAAAAAATGAGATTAATTTTCAGAAAGCGAATTAAATACAATTTTACATTCACGACATTCCCTAGAGACTGTTGTTGACATCTTTGACAATAACCTGGAATATATAGATATCAAATAGGAACAACTTTCTATATAATAGAGTTTACACTCTGCCAACAACAATGTGAAAACCCCCAGAAAACCAGCAGGAGAAGATTGTGAACAATTGCATTAGACCAATCTGTCTGAGTTGTCTGCTCTTTTAAGATGCTGCTTGCCCCCTGTAGGGTCATACGAACGTCTTGAAAAGGTGCATGTGTGACATGACAGGGGAGCTCCTCCACCAAAAGCACTCCTAGAGTCACAAAGCCAAACAGCAGCACGGGTCAACATTCCAGTCACTGACATCACTGACCGTGCCTCGAGATGTAAAAGAGGGGCGCAAACAAGGAATCCCCCGAAGAGCCGGAGATGACACCCCTACTGTCGCTATGCACAGGGGGGCATAGCCGCTCCGCCCCCTCGCTGTCTTCTGGAGGCATCAGCCCATTCATTCAGCTCTGTCTTCATGACAGGGTGTCAGTGCTAGTGAGACTCGTTCATTCATTCATCACGGGAGTGGGGGTCCCCGGCCAGCCCTGAGAATACCTTCATCAGCAGCGTGGTGACAGAAGGTGGGAACCAGAAGACCACACCCAGGACAGGAGGTCCGTTTCACAACGCTGTTTAAAGATGCAGTATTTTACACTAGTTGTGTAACCGTAGACAAGTGGAACGTTTATGATTAAAATATTCAGGCACATTTACACATGTTTCACATATAAATTTTACCATAACAAAGCATAGCAAAGTGTAATAAAGCATAGTGAAAGCATAGAAAAGCATTGTAAAGAATAACGAGGTATGGTAAAACACATTAATAAACTTGGCAAACCAGGGTAAACTAATGGAAATGCATTGTATAGCCATGGGAAAAGCATGGGAAAACTGCAAAAATACCATGCAAAACTTTTATAAAGGTTATAGGGGATGGGGGGGGGTGGGGGGGGATGGGGGGGGGGAGTGTACAATTAGAGTTTTCTATAATTTCTGTGATTTTGACCGCATGTTGCACAATCACACACGGAAGCATTAGAAATATCTTGCATAACTTTGAAACGCTCAATTGTGCTAAATTTAGAATTGTTGAAAGGGACTTTCAGGAATTCAACGACTGACAACTGACGTTATTTTCAATGTCTTCAGTTGAATTGAATTGATTAAGTTTCTTTTAATATTTGTATAACTAGTTATCTAAAACAAAATTGATGTCGTTTTATTTGGACAATTGCCGGTTTCAATAATCCATATCTCTCTTCCAGCAAACATTAGAAAGACACAATTAAATCCATCTTAAAGCCAACAGGTTGCACCCTAAGAAATGTTTTTGATTCTCAAATCCCACACACAGTACCACATTAAGAATCAATGCTATTCCAGTCTGTCTGTCTGTCTGTCTGCCTGCCTCTCTCTCTCTCTCTCTCTCTCTCTCTCTCTCTCTCTCTCTCTCTCTCTTTACTTTATATTAGTACATATTGGGAATTGCTCAAATAGTCAGTGATTTCTTATTCTGCCTGCTGGCACCTCTCATCTTCATACCAGGATTCCTGTGGTTTTGGCTCTTAACTAAGCAGTTATATAAATGACTTTCCTCTGATATAACGCCACTCCCCTGGGGTCTGCTTTCCAGTACATCAAACACCATGTCATACATCAACAGGTCAAGAGTCTCCTGCACCCGACTGTGCATGCTAATGGTATAACCAACAGGGCTTGAAATCGACTTCCAATAGAAAATCCCATTATAATACACCATTAGTGATGGCTGTCACATATACAGCCTTAAACAGTACATGCTAGTGAGTAAGGGGTGTGCAGAAACTCAGGCTTGTAACTGCCTTTAAGAAGTATTTATCAGCAAGTGTTCAATAAATCCATTCATTAACATGTTGATTTCAAAACAGGAAGATGTCCTTCCCTCACCTTTACAATGGTGTATTGGCAATTCATTTCCTCGGTACTGGCAATTCACTTCCTCGCTGAGTGTTTTAAATGGTCAGTTCATGGTATCTGTGTGCCAGTACGGCAGTAAAAATGTCAGCGCCCTGGATGAGAGGAAAATTTGCTTCCAGATGGTTTTTAAAACACTCAATGCGGGAGTTAGTTGCCATTGATTGGCACTCGGTTGTAAAGGTGAGGGAAGGACAGCTTTTCTTGTTTTGAAATTGACACATTAATGAATGGATTTATTGAATACCTGTCAATTTATTGAATACGTCTGATGTGCAAAAGTGTAAGACTGTCAAACTCTGATACAATTCTAAATGGCCCACCTTTAAAAAAACATATAATTAGATGAAGGGTGGTCATATTTGAGCCTAATTAATTGATCTAATCTGAGGCTGATCTAAATACCGCCACTGAGATCATTCGAATTTGTGTACCAAGGTTATGAAAATCAAGCACCTAACATGAAAGGACAATGGCATCAATTAAGATGCACCACTGTTGGGAAGAAGTATAAGAAGCGTGATGCAGTGGAGGGGAGAGTGGAGAGCAGCGTGATGCAGTGGAGGGGAGAGTGCAGAGCAGCGTGATGCAGTGGAGGGGAGGGTGGAGAGCAGCGTGATGCAGTGGAGGGGAGAGTGCAGAGCAGCGTGATGCAGTGGAGGGGAGAGTGCAGAGCAGCGTGATGCAGTGGAGGGGAGAATGCAGAGCAGCGTGATGCAGTGGAGGGCAGAGTGCAGAGCAGCGTGATGTAGTGGAGGGGAGAGTGCAGAGCAGTGTGATGCAGTGGAGGGGAGAGTGCAGAGCAGCGTGATGCAGTGGAGGGGAGAGTGCAGAGCAGCGTGATGCAGTGGAGGGGAGAGTGCAGAGCAGCGTGATGCAGTGGAGGGGAGAGTGCAGAGCAGCGTGATGCAGTGGAGGGGAGAGTGCAGAGCAGCGTGATGCAGTGGAGGGGAGAGTGCAGAGCAGCGTGATGCAGTGGAGGGGAGAGTGGAGAGCAGCGTGATGCAGTGGAGGGGAGAGTGCAGAGCAGCGTGATGCAGTGGAGGGGAGAGTGCAGAGCAGCACGATGCAGTGGAGGGGAGAGTGCAGAGCAGCGTGATGCAGTGGAGGGGAGGGTGCAGAGCAGCGTGATGCAGTGGAGGGGAGAGTGGAGAGCAGCGTGATGCAGTGGAGGGGAGAGTGCAGAGCAGCGTGATGCAGTGGAGGGGAGAGTGGAGAGCAGCGTGATGCAGTGGAGGGGAGAGTGCAGAGCAGCGTGATGCAGTGGAGGGGAGAGTGCAGAGCAGCGTGATGCAGTGGAGGGGAGAGTGCAGAGCAGCGTGATGCAGTGGAGGGGAGAGTGCAGAGCAGCGTGATGCAGTGGAGGGGAGAGTGCAGAGCAGCGTGATGCAGTGGAGGGGAGAGTGCAGAGCAGTGTGATGCAGTGGAGGGGAGAGTGCAGAGCAGCGTGATGCAGTGGAGGGGAGAGTGCAGAGCAGCGTGATGCAGTGGAGGGGAGAGTGCAGAGCAGCGTGATGCAGTGGAGGGGAGAGTTTTAAGACATTTTGAACATTCTCTAAGGTTAAATGCCATTTTGCAAATTGAGAATAAACTTATTTTTCTTAAACAGTTCAGAGGGCTTTCATGAACTGCAAACTTAATCAAACTAGAAATGTATTATAAAGATGCTTTATCAATATTTATAACCTGTTTGTTCATAGTTTATATACTATGTATGCATCATCTATAAAGGGTTCATAGAGTGTTTATTATTGGACCGTATTATAAAGTGCTACCCTTCAATCTATCACTATTGCTTTAAAACTCAGATATACAGAAGGACTAAAAACAAATCGGTGCACGAGTGCTCTTGTAAATCTCCATCGACATAGCACTGAAACTGTGAACATTTACCTAATTTACTTAAACGTAGTATCTGATAACTAAGCAAAACAGAGCACTGCAGTGAGGATAGCATGCAAAAGCAAGGCAGTTTTACCACGCTGAAAATTTCAGCATCTGGTGAGCAGCTAAGAGCTACTGTCGCCCTGCTGGCATATGAAATCCCAGACAAGCTTGACAGCAAATAGATACTTTTAGGACTATAGACAACAATCGAATGGCTTGGGGATTTTACAGTAAAGAGCTTTTAAATCAACTGTAAAATATTCAAGCAGTATTATGAACCAGCATGGCCAGTTGAAAATGAGTTCAGACCAGGGGATTCCAACAGTAGGGCTTGTGCAGGGTGTGGGGATACAAAAATGAAACAGCGTCCTGTATAGTGGACAGCACATGATCATCCTGACTTGCTGTTAATTTACGTTCCTGTTAATTTGGAAAAAGCGGTCACGACCCTTTGTGGTTTATATTGGACCTTTCATTTCAGTATGTCATCAAACTAGGGAAGCAACGCCCTTTCTGATTCAACTGGTCCCGGAGATCGCTTTGTTCGAGGTCGTGTGGAAGTCACAGTTACTACAGGGTGGAGTGTGTGGGTGGAGGTGAGCACGTAGACGCACCTGACCTGCGTTTCTTTAAACTGCCCTTTCTCCCCACACACAGTGAACGCACACTGATACCTGAACGGGTCTCGGGAAGCATACGCGTTCGGTTTTTTTTTTTTTTTTTTTTTTTAGCAGACGCCTTTATCCAAGGCGACTTACAGAGACTAGGGTGTGTGAACTATGCATCAGCTGCAGAGTCACTTACAACTACGTCTCACCCGAAAGACGGAACACAAGGAGGTTAAGTGACTTGCTCAGGGTCACACAATGAGTCAGTGGCTGAGGTTGGATTTGAACCGGGGACCTCCTGGTTACAAGCACTTTTCTTTAACCACTGGACCACACAGCCTCCTATTAAGTGCCATTAAGTGCCATTGTCCTCATTGTAATGTAGTGCAGCATTTTTAAATGGCATCTACTTGTTATTTTATATGTTTCTTATTTAGCTATTTTGTTATGATAACTTATGACAAATACTACAAAGCATCATTTTCAACCCAAGTCGCAATTTCATTAGCGTCCTCCTCGCTATATCACAGTACCGCATGTCACAGTCACTTCAGACAGCTAAAGAATAGTTCTGCATTAGAGGTAAACCACGCTATAGCCTTGTTGTAGCAGTGTAATTATGGGTGTTTTATCAGTATGCTACTACAGACATGTATTGGATTATTGGATTAGTTTGTATACTATAACGATACATTTAGCCTTATACGGAAAACTAATATATATATATATATATATATATATATATATATATATATATATATATATATATATATATATATATATTCCAACAAAAGAATCAGGCAAAAACTAGATTAACCACATACTACTGCTACTGCTACTGCTACTGCTACTGCTACTACTACTACTACTACTACTAATAATAATAATAATACATACATACATACATACATACATACATACATACATACATACATACATAAATGCACTCACCCTTAGACAGTACGTTTCCAGCAAGTCCACAGCACATAATCAATATATAACAAATCATACTGCTGGTCTTAGGAAAGAAATCCTCTTTTTTCTGAAATAGTGGTTTTCCTGCGGATACGATCACAACCCCTTTAAAGAAACACAGCCACTGTGTTGGTCCACAGCTCTTCGTAATGAGGGTTATATTTGAAAGAATCCTTGTCAACGAGGCTCAATGCACGGCGGTGTGTCAGCCTGTTTTGGTGTTCCAACAAGGGTGAGTGTGTATCCAGTTAGGCTGTAAGGTCCCTGCTACTCAATACATTCCGCCCCACTGGCCAGTGATTTATAACATTATTCCAAGCGCTTCAGAACAAGCCTATCTGTGACGTGATGCTGGAGGCGAGCGCTCACACCCACATGGGTCAAACTTCACGGCTGTCCCAAGTGCTCACAGACCCTGAGTAGTTGAGAGCCTCGCTCCCGCTGATCTTAAAACCAGGGAGCCGCTTCCTGGGGCGGGTCCCAAGTAGGGCGTCAAGGGGATACGCTGAAGAGGGGTTAGGACTTCGTTTCAAGAACTCTCACGCAAGCACATCATGTGGAGCTTGCAATAGGCTGACTAAAATAGTATTCTTTCTTAATGGTACATATCGGTATATGTTTATGATTTTAAAAATATTAACGCCACTTTCATCCTCAAATGATCAGTAAAGCTAGAGTCGGTGTCGCCCTTACCTGATGTAACGTAAATATGAAAGTTAAATCACATAGCAGCATCTTTATATTAAAATCATATCAAGAGTGTCCTGAAGCCAGCTATTGGCACATAATAACATATTACATTGCAGGCTTATTTGTTTCATAACAAGAAAATAAAAGAACAACCAAACAGCGTGCGCTGTATTTGATTTCAAACATGCTTTGATTTACACGCGAAACGGTGCGGGGGAAAAGCCAATGAGGAAACTTCTTACGGAAAGGAAATCGGTGATGGATGGGGTTGGGAAAGGAAATCTTAAACAACAGCGGCACGTCAGGCGCCGATGTAACAGCAGCAAGCAGGTATAAACACCCTCAAAGTCTGACTACCCATCGCTGATACTGCAGAACGAAGTCTGTCTGTGGAAATGTGTCTTACTTCAAGCTGCACGTTTCAGTGTCCAGGAATTAGAACAATGCGTCATCCTTACAGTATTGTTCCATCGATAAATTCATATGCATTGTTTAATGTGTTTACCATGCCCTGCGTGTGAATTGTGTTTATTTTGTATTTGTTTTTATTTTCTTCAATGTATTTTTCTTCTTCTTTTAGTTTTTTAAAGTTAGTATGGAAAAAACTTTCTAATATCGAAGATATTATTATTATTATTATTATTATTATTATTATTATTATTATTATTATTATTATTATTATTATTATTATTACACTTTAAACCAAATGTTTAAGAAATACATCTTAGCTATAGATTTTAAACACGTTGTAGTATTTATATATTTCACACTATAATGTTTAGTTTAGTTTTTCCCTATTAAAACACACACTACACGACTGGTTTCACAGACCCCGATTATCACTAATTTTGGACTACTGTCTGTGAAACCAGTACTACGATGTGTATACTATTTGTGTTAGTTGTATTACTTGTGCATACTATTTGTGTTTAATGTATTATTATTATTATTATTATTATTATTATTATTATTATTATTATTATTATTATTATTATTATTATTATTAGTGCATTGTAAAGACAATCTCGTTTCGCCGTTATCTAAGTAACCTGTAGTCTATTATTTGCACTCCTGCACATACAGAAATAGGTTTCCCCTGACGCTTCTGTCTGTGGCTTGCGATAAGTGTTTATTGGTGTGTGGGTGTCAGTTTCTTGGAGAGGGGGCTGATAGCAGCTTCGAAGGTGATTTGCGGTGGAGCTGAAATGAGTGTTCGCTTTTATTTTCTTGAGGTTTCTTTGTAAAACAAATTCCAATGACTGCACACACTCACACTTATGCTACTGGAATGCGATTCCAGTTTATTGTTTTAATTATGCGTTATATTTTGCTTTGAATATGAAACCTCCTCAGAGATGCTACACCTGGTTCACAGGTGCACCCTGGTTAGCTAAAAACCAAACAACAAAAAAAAGATTCGTCACGTGGATTATCGGTTCAGGAGATTAAGATCAGACAACACCTACACTGTTTTAAATATACCTTTTAAAATCACATTTTATTTCCTGCAGTTATGAGGCCCACATTTTAAAATACATGACTTAATTCGACAATCAATTCTTCACAAAAATAAGTTATTTTAACAAATGATTTCCATTATTCTTATTTTTTATTTGAGCTTTTCTCTTCACATATTATTTAGAAAACAAAAAAGCACAAAGAAAAAAAGGGTGTTCCTCTGTACCAAATTAAATCTACTCATGATTAAGACGCTTTGTCGAAACGCGTTGAGATTTTGTTTGTGCTTTTTTTCTTTTCTATAAAATATGTGACTAGAAAAGCTCAAATAAAAAATAAGAATAATGGAAAAAATTTGTTAAAATAAATTATTTTTGTGGAGAATTGGTTGTCTTTTTCACTCGAATTAATGTATATGGGCCTGTTGGCAATCAATACAAATACATGACTTAAAATGTGCAAATAAATGAGAAACACAAATGGTTGTAGCTTTTAGCTGTAAAATAATATGACTGTGTGTGTGTGTGTGTGTGTGTGTGTGTGTGTGTGTGTGTGTGTGTGTGTGTGTGTGTTTATAATGACACTCCCGACTGTAATGTCAGAACTAATTAATGTAATGTCTGTTTAGAATAGCAATACACTCTAGTGAAACCAATTGCGATGTTGCAAGACCTACTGTAGCTACCTGCAGGGATGCCATTAAACCAATCAGAACGCGTTGATGCAAATGAACGAGCTCATCAGAATGAATGGGTACACTAACTGAGGGACCAACACATTGACTCAGTTATATTAGAATATCCCAGAGACCGTGATTTCCAGAAATGTATGTGGTCAGGTGAGGTGTCATAGACCTATAGAAGCTGCAACAATCATATGTATATTTATGGTGTAGGCTTTCATAACTGTTTTATAAGTCGCTTGAAGAGTATAGGACTAGCCTGTGTGTCCCCTGCCTGTCCTACATGCTTATGTCTCAAGTAACACATTTTTGCACATATTTAGAAAATGGCTTATCCAATTGTCATGAAACTTGCTACTAACATTATCTAACATAAGTTATTGAGAATATCAGATTGTGAAGTTATCGGTGGGTGTCTGTCTGTCCGTACATCCATCCCACTGTAAGTCACCCTTGCAGTTTTGCATTTCCTGGAGAATTGCTGATCAAATTGTGATGAAACATTCCACTGCTGATTCTGATTCTGATTCTGATTCCGATTCTGATTCCATACTGTTCTGCAATAGTGCTGATATAGAGCATGCTCATGAACTTCAGTTTCATCGTGCCGATGGCTCTATATTTGAATTCACAGCCTGAATGGCAGATGAATGCTCCAGACATGCTAGTTTTATGAAGCCCATAGGGGAGAGTGTATTCAAGGTCTAGATGGCAGGATAACAGCTCATTGGAGACTCGTTGCTGTAACTCCTGAGAGGGAAACGCTGCTTCCTGTATTACACACAATCTGGTGCCAAGGAGACTAAGCCAGGGCTCCATTGTGCTTTTAACAATGACATCCTGGGCTCAGCTGCCCACAAGTATTTTTATAGCAAGGCTGTGTGAATGGGTAACCTGTCTCTACTGACAGTGGAATATACCCAATCCTGCAGTTTACTTCACACCATTGTGAATGGACAGGCACATATTAACCTGGCTAATTTCTTAGGTATTATTGAACTGATTTCCTTCACTGGGCTGCTTCTGCTAATATGCTTGATATAGGGAACTCATAGCTATTATAAACAGGTAGATGTTGAGTGCAGTCTCACTATAGGAACAGCGACACACGAAATGCTGGTGGAATTGTGAGGTTGTGTTTTTCTGTTTAGTAGTTATGCTACTAATATATATATATATATATATATATATATATATATATATATATATATATATATATATATATATATATATATCCTGCTCGACAGTCTCTTCTGTATTCGACTGCTCAACCGTCTCTTCTGTATTCGACTGCTCGACCGTCTCCTGTATTCGACTGCTCGACCGTCGCTTCTGTATTCGACTGCTCGAGCGTCTCTTCTGTATTCGACTGCTCGACCGTCTCTTCTGTAACCAGGATTTTTCATTATCTATGCAACTGCAGCTTTATAACACTTATGAAGATAGCCCAGACCCATAAACAGTGTTGTATTGTGATAGTCCCGGTGCCTCACAGAGTCTCTTTATCTCTCTTCATCTTCATGATGTACTGCAGCAGTGCGTGGCCCTTGTCCAGAGGCTCTCCATATTTCATGCACTTGTATCCCTTTTCAATTTACATGCTGTTCCTCTGTGGCTGATGTTTACCAAACCTATTGTCAAGGAATAAGAATCATCATTCATCAAGGACTAATGGGGTAGAAGAGCGGATCTCTTAGTGTCTTCCTGGCTCAAGGATTGCTGGGCCTCCTGTTCCTGTTTCTTCTGCCCGAAGTTTCGGAGACCAAGTGGCTCCTTTTTGTTATGTTTTTTTTCTGTTTATTTTAAAGTGACGCAGAACAGGGTGTACTTTAATTATCTAAACAGTGGCAGATCTTAAGACACTTGAGATTATAAACCAGATGTTTTTTTAATGAATGTATAGTATTTATGTTATTTAGTGGGTCAGTAATCAATATATTTTTTGATTGCTAGAACTATTCTTGATTTGGAAGAGACTGATTAACTGTCTAGTTCACAGAAAGTTACCGCCTGTTACAATGACACTGTTGCATTTCCCCATCATTGTACAGTTTTAAACATTATATATGGTATGTTTTAATCCTTACTATATATAAAACAATAGAACACATTGTCAGACCTTCTGCCACAAGGAAACTGAACAAAAATATCTCGATTGATACTCAGATGGATTAAAAATGACAAATAAGTCATGCAACCAAAATTATCCCTACCTGGTTAAGAAATTCCACCTATTCGTGTAAAGCCTGCATAAGGCGTGTAGGTCCGACTGTATTTTGTATCTTGTTTTTTAAGGTGAAAGCATGCCATCTAGTGGCTGTTACTAATATGTGCAGGTAAGGTCTATCTGGAGCAAGTCTGGATATTTGAGTAATAATAATAATAATAATGATAATGATGATGATGATGATGATGTAATCAATCCTATAACATGACTTGCTTATTGAACTCATATGTAGTAATATTAGAAAGGTATGGTGGGATGTAGCCCAGTGTTTCTGTGTTCTTTGCAGAGTGGGGTCTGTCTGTTTGTGTATGCTGTGTACAATACTGTGTCCCGGGTCTTCAACACGGTGGATTCTTTTATCAGTTGCTTATGGACTGCGCTGAAGTTAAACAGAATGATCATTGCTTCAGGAATCATATATTCTTCTCATATCTGCATGGCTTACAATATTATAACATTCATTAATATCTCTCTGTAATGAGGAATTTAATTACTGTCTAACTTATTATGGTGCACACATACACATCCTGCAATTCCATTTCAATGTATAAAATAATACGTATGAAAAAAGGTATCTGCACAAGTACTGTGCAACAGTTTCCCCCCTCATGTTCAGAACACCAGTGAGGCTTGCAGTAGATGAGCTCCCTCTAGTGGTAATATAGAGACAGTGTCGTACAGAACTCTGTGCTGTTAATCTGTTTCCATGCAGCAATGCAGCATGTTTTGTTGTTGTTGTTGTTTTTGTTATATACCTAATTAAGAAAACACAAGTTATCCTCTTTTACTATAAAAAGCCAACGGAAAGTGCAGTAAATAGCACAGTGAAGAATGTGACAGTGAAACGTAATATTATTTGGAAACTAGCTCTTAGTTTTGGTTTGCTGGGAAAGAACCGGCAACATCGGTGGCAAACTCGCCTTTGCATGCAAACAGAGTCTTTTCACTCAACTCCGGTAGAATATCAGTAGGGGTTCAGAAGCAATGCAGGAGAACAAGGTCAGGGCGGACTGGCGCTCAGTCCATGCTCATGGAAACGAGGTATCATTTGGTTAATACACTGCTAGGCTGTGCTGACAGCAGTTTGTAAAAGCTGTATATTTTCTTGTGTAAGAGCCCTTCACTAATTCACTGGCGTTTTGGTTGGGGGGGGGGAGCTTTTCACAGATGTTTAGTTTCTAAACAAACCAAACTGAGTTCACTTGGAAACAAACTCTGGAGGAAAATAACTCAGGTCCTTTTGTATTGACATACTGTACACACCTCAGTGCAAAAGAACTTGGTTCACTTCCAAAGGACTCAGTTCTTTTTGCTGGTTCACTTCTGAACTGACTGTGCTTTCACATTGCACTGAAACACACAAACCAAAGTCCTTTTGCCCAAATGGACCGAGACCACCTCTTGAGAAGGACTCGGTTTGATTCGAGTAAAACTAACTGAACCGGAAAAAATCAGCCCAAACGAAACATGTGTGAAGACACCCTTTAAGAGAAATGAAGAGACATCACTGCTCCTTTAAGAGAAATGAAGAGACATCACTGCTCCTTTAAGAGAAATGAAGAGACATCACTGCTCCTTTAAGAGAAATGAAGAGACATCACTGCTCCTTTAAGAGAAATGAAGAGACATCACTGCTCAACCCAACGGATGCAGCTATTGACAGCTCTGGACGACAGCCTGCACTGATTTGGCTCAGTTGTTCCTTCAACTGTAAACAGCTCTCGTTGTTTTTTTGCAGCAGTTCCTAAAGGGGGTCTGGTTTAACACAGCAGAGGTGTCAGCTCTCAGTCTGCTCCTGTATCCACTCCTGGAACTTCGTTAACCTCGTGTACACGCCCGGGCGGTGCCACCGAGCACAGCCCTCTCCCCAGCTCACGATCCCAGCCAGGAACCAGCTCCCCGAAGGAGCCTCACAGGCAAGGGGCCCTCCAGAGTCCCCCTGCAATCAGAGAAGAGAAGGAAACAAGACTCTGATTATCCAAACCCGTGAGCTCCAGACTGCATGACTCGTCCTTGACTGAATCAACCGCAGGGGAGCCCTAATGAACAAATTCATAACGAGACCTCGAATCGCCGCTCCTATCCCCTCCCCTATCACATCATATACTGTACAGCTCTCTAGACAATAGCTTGAGCCTCATCTGCTCTGGGACTGTGAGGTGGGCAGACAATCTTTAGCAGTATTCTGACAGTGAGCGATACACCCTTAGGTGAGTGTAGGAACCTGAAACTAAGCCCATCGCTATTGCGCCCGGACTCATGTTAAATTGAGGACTGGAATGGGCAGTGACATCCAGCCCTTCCCTTGCACAGGTGAGCACAAAGACCCTGGTTCTGTACCTGGCAGGCATCGACCCCCCCGCTCAGGTACCCCGCACACAGCATTCTGGGGCTCAGGGCGTTTCCCAGGTATCGGTTACACATGGTCTGGTTGATGATCATCACTGGGGCTTGCTGCAGTACCACCGGAGGTGCACCTATAATGAAGAGAAGAATCACATTGTCATCATTCTGTAAACGCCTCTGTTATCCAAACAGCCCCTCTGGCAACCGGGCACGTATTGCGTTTCGTTTCTCTCAAGAAAAGAAAAATAAGCTGAACAAATAGCCCCCTATCGCTTTTTTACTTACTCGTCTGAACCCATCAGTTTGCAAACAGTCCCCTGCTGCCATTAGTTTGGATAATAAGAGGTTCCACTGTAAAGCGTAACACCCAGTCATATGAAAATCAGGATCAGGAAATAAAACAAGATGTTAAGGAGTACATTAGAGGTTGCGTTTACACAGAGTTCTGCTTTCTGCATGCACAGGAAATTGCAAATGGAAATTGTAAACGCAACAGTGCAATGTACAAATGCAGAATTAACAGCTATTAATACCAGTTTCAAGATAAGCCTGTGTTTCTTATTTCTCTCAATGATTCAGATGCCCTTTTAAAAGAATATAAAATCATAATGTACTTTCCTGGTATAGGGGGAAAAGTAACTTGACCACAAAGGAACGTGCTACACTGTACAGCATTCTTATCTGAAGTTATTTGTATAAGACTTCTCTTGTATAAAAACTGGCTCTGGCGCTCCTACGGGTAAGGGAGGCAAAACCATCAGGGACTGTTTCTCCTCATCCCGCTACAGCGGACCCTACTGGCCAGGCGCCCAGTGAACTCAGGCAGACATCTGCAGGGCTGGCCTCGCTGACATCCGCTCTCGAGTTCCTGGGTGAAAAAGGAAGCTGGCTGGGTCGTGGGATCGGAGGAAGCCCAGTTCTCCTGAGCTGTGTGGGGAATTGCTGTGGCAAGGGGGAAAAATAATTGGACACTCTGAACTGGGGAGAAAATAATTGGGGGTAAAATAATTGGGCCCTCTAAATTAAAAAAAGATAAATAAATAAATACTGTAAAAAGGCTGTAAAACTGGGTAATAAATGAAGAAAGACTCCCTTACCCTCTTCCTTGAGCAGTCCCCAGCCTGTTATGAAGCAGCGTTGCCCAACGGGGAACACGTGTGTGGCTGCCGGTAGACATATAGCCTGAATATTATCATTGTACACCACGGGGGCTGCCAGTTCCAGCAAAGCGACATCATAGTCCAGCGACACGTCATCATAGCGCCCATGGGTGATGATGCGCTTGATCGCCTGTGTGACTGGCTTGGGGGCCGTTAGATTCTGTGAGTGTGTGCCAATCACCGCGGACCACAGAGAGGGACTGGAGTACCTGCAACACGCGGGTCAGATCAGTAAGGCTTCATGCTGGATAGAGTTCAAGGGCTACATACTCAAAGCTCTTTGCTCCAAACCGTCAGTGATGCATTTGTTTACAGAGTGGACAAACTAAAAAAGTGACCACACCAGAAATTCATTTAGGGGCTTGTGCGCCGTCTCCGATTGTCTGTAACTCACTGGAGTATTGTAATACACTTCAGAAAATGACATTTATATTTTAGTATTTGTCAAAAAGTAATTGGTATTTTTATTTTAGAGAGGCCTATATTTCCCGCAAATTGCCGACTCCATAGTACAGCTATGGCCAAAAGTTTTGCATCACCTAGAATTTTAGGATTTAAAAAAAGAAAAAAAAAACTATATGAACATAATTTAGATCTTTTACTTAACATCATCTAATCAAATAAACTACAAAATCATATTGCAAAAGTCTACCGGAGATTTTAGATTTTGAAATGTCACCTTTTTCAATTTATTTATATGGAAAACTACAAAACGGTATGTAATTCAGTATGCTAATGTAACATTATCCAGCAGGTTTCATTCGACTTTATGAAGCACAATGAGTTCATTCTACAGGGCGATGCAACACTTTTGGCCAGAGCTGTACATGTAAAATAAGGCACTTGGAGTTAATAGCATAGAGAATGTAGCTCTGACACACAAGTACACCCACACTGTGCTGCAGCACCGCAGTACAGAATCAGTGCTCCTGCAGAACTGGGAGCGCGGCAGTGCCTTTCTATACTGCTTCAGTCCGCTGGAGGTGATGCTGGAGCGTACCTGCTCGCGCCGGAGTCCTGGAAGCAGTGGGAAGCTGATATGATCCAGCGCTGGCTGATGAGCGAGGCCCCGCAGATATGCCCCCGCTGACGGAAGTGAAGGCTCACCTGCCAAGGCCACTCCCCCGGCCCCGCGCTGGTGCCCCCGACGATGCGACTGTGCAGGACAGGGCGACGGCCGCAGCCTGGGGAGAGAACACGGTGCATACAGGGACAGGCTGGTATTCAGAGCTGGGTCTTGTTATACAAACAGCAACACCTCAAATGCTGCTGGAATCTTACTTAAAAAAAATCACCTGCAGTTTTTCTGTTAAGTAGGTATCATAAACATAAAAAAAGTCCTGACAAAAATTGTATGTATTATTTTATTTATTAGACCTATTGTTCCCCTTATAAAACACAAACACAAACTATTATATAAATATAATACTCTCTCCTCAATCTGCATGCTTTTCTTTCTGCAAGCACGTCAGGTCGCCCTGGTTTAGATTGTGACCTACATTATTACGGTGCACAGAATGGCCATTGTCTGCAGGGCAGCAAATGCGAGCTGCAGTCAAGTTCCTATGATGAAAGCCGCAGTGCTGTGCACAGCTCCACAGTGGAGTACAATTGCAACACAGTTTCTCTTCGCTGAGTCATACATTCACTGGGGAGGCTGGTGGTGACTGTCAAGATATAACAGATTATACAGCCTGCCTTGCTCGCAGAGCCTGGGAGCACAGTGGCAGTATCGCACTCCCTGCATTGTTCATGTGAGATTGAGGCACCCGAATCAGAAACCGAACAGGTTTAACAGACAAGGGGAGGATCAGCTGACCTCACTGATTGTATCATGAACAGAGGTGCAGTCCTCAACCTGAAGGGACCGGAACGCCACTAAAATACAGATTTTATTAAACAAGATTTTTATATCAATTCCCATTTTATATGATATACTGAACCTCTAGTAACACATGTAATAGGTAATGCATTTAACTCATTTGTAAGTATTTCCATAAAGTGTCTTTCTCCATCTTGTCAGTGTATGTGTGTGTGTGTCAGTGTGTGTGTGTCAGTGTCAGTGTGTGTGTGTGTGTGTGTGTGTGTCAGTGTGTGTGTGTGTGTGTGTGTGTGTGTGTCTGTGTGTGCGTGTCAGTGTCAGTGTGTGTGTGTGTGTCAGTGTGTATGTGTGTCTGTGTGTGTGTGTGTGTGTGTGTGTGAGTGTGTCCTCACTCGTAGTCGATGCACTGTTGCTGTCGCCTTTGTCAGGATTTTTAGCCTTCTTAAAAGTAGTTAGTAAAAGAAAATTATCTCTTCATTGTATCAAGAGCACTACTGACTCACTGAATCATGTGACTTAGCTTGTCTATTATACGAGTTCCAGCGCGACCGCACCACTGCTGTCTATAGAAAAGAGTACCGGGACGGTGTGCCAGCGCGACCGCACCACTGCTGTCTATAGAAAAGAGTACCGGGACGGTGTGCCAGCACGACCGCACCACTGCTGCCTATAGAAAAGAGTACCGGGACGGTGTTCCAGCACGACCGCACCACTGCTGTCTATAGAAAAGAGTACCGGGACGGTGTGCCAGCGCGACCACACCACTGCTGTCTATAGAAAAGAGTACCGGGACGGTGTGCCAGCGTGACCGCACCACTGCTGTCTATAGAAAAGAGTACCGGGACGGTGTTCCAGCGCGACCGCACCACTGCTGTCTATAGAAAAGAGTACCGGGACGGTGTGCCAGCGCGACCGCACCACTGCTGTCTATAGAAAAGAGTACCGGGACGGTGTGCCAGCGCGACCGCACCACTGCTGTCTATAGAAAAGAGTACCGGGACGGTGTGCCAGCGCGACCGCACCACTGCTGTCTATAGAGAAGAGTACCGGGACGGTGTGCCAGCACGACCGCACCACTGCTGTCTATAGAGAAGAGTACCGGGACGGTGTGCCAGCACGACCGCACCACTGCTGTCTATAGAGAAGAGTACCGGGACGGTGTGCCAGCGCGACCGCACCACTGCTGTCTATAGAAAAGAGTACCGGGACGGTGTGCCAGCGCGACCACACCACTGCTGTCTATAGAAAAGAGTACCGGGACGGTGTGCCAGCGTGACCGCACCACTGCTGTCTATAGAAAAGAGTACCGGGACGGTGTTCCAGCACGACCGCACCACTGCTGTCTATAGAAAAGAGTACCGGGACGGTGTTCCAGCGCGACCGCACCACTGCTGTCTATAGAAAAGAGTACCAGGACGGTGTTCCAGCGCGACCGCACCACTGCTGTCTATAGAAAAAGAGTACCGGGACGGTGTGCCAGCGTGACCGCACCACTGCTGTCTATAGAAAAGAGTACCGGGACGGTGTGCCAGCGTGACCGCACCACTGCTGTCTATAGAAAAGAGTACCAGGACGGTGTTCCAGCGCGACCGCACCACTGCTGTCTATAGAAAAGAGTACCGGGACGGTGTGCCAGCGCGACCGCACCATTGATTATGAGATGTACTGTAGGTGTGTGTGCTGTACTATACACTATAGATTACAAACACATGTAGGTTACAGGTGGTATTTCGCATAACAACAGATTGCAAAGATGCAATGAAATTCAGATCAGAGGGAGACACAACATTGGCATTGACCTCGCCACACTTCTGCAACCTCTTCTGAGCAGGCCCCAGATGAGTCCAGCTTTCATATACTGATATAGTAGATTGTTACATCATTAACTATTTGAAAATGACATCACAAGCACATTAACAGATTTAAATAGAAATAAATGAGTGTAGTTACTCGGGCATCAAAAGCCTAGAAGTACCTCCATGTTGGGAAATTCAGTATTTACAGTAGATAGATGGATAGATAGATAGGTAGATAGATAGATAGATAGATAGATAGATAGATAGATAGATAGATAAACTCTATATATGCCTTAATAAACTTGTATTACCAACTTCAAAAGAAACGAAAAACTGGTCACTGCTTCTGATACCCATTAGATTATGATTCGATTGTAAAACAAAGTGAATAGAAGCAGCAGCCGTGAGATAAATGTACACTTGACGAGACGCAAATTAAATAATAAATGATCCTGAATATTCCTTTTAGAAAACCGTTGGCGACGGAGCTGCTATGATATTCCCTGGTATGTTACTGTGGTGTAATTATGGCAGGAGAGATCCGGGAAACAGGATACCGCCTTGTTAGAAATACCTGCAATACTGAGGGTCCTGTGGACAGATCGCTATTATATTATCAGGGCTGTATGCTGGCACCCATTTTGTCAAACGATGTGTGTCACTGAGGGTTTAGTTACAATAGGGGTGTAGGCCAGCTGGTTTACCAGGGAGCTATACATATGATATCTATACACTTGTGTCAACAACGCTATTGAATGTCAGGACTGGGACACTGGCTTGGCAAGAACATGAATTCAAATTTCAGTTCCAGGAATCTCTTCAAAAACTTAGTAAAACTGATCCCTTTATTAACGTCACTGAACACAATGAAAATACAGCCGCTGGGTGTCAGAGGAAGACGTGGTTTATGTTTTCTAGGGCGTAGGCATTAATGTTTGCCACTCATTCTGAAAGATCTCTCGAAGTTAACCCTAAATTCAGATGGCACTCTATGAAGGTCTGGATCTCAATGGCAATGAATGTGAAGGTCTTGACCAAGGCTGGGATTAAAGTGTCTTTCTGAAGACAGCGGCTGCTGTCTGTTTAACATCCAATCACTATTGAATAGTCAGCTCAGACAGCATTTTTGTTTCTAGACCTAATGTCCTGACCTTGATTTTCAGCACCTCCCGTATATGCTTCAAATTCTCTTGTGGATCAGGGTTTGGTGTCTTATTGTTGGTGTCAGGAGCTGCATGCCCACCTTTGCCTCGCCGTGTTTTAACATAATCTTCAGGTTTGAACAATCCCAGCGGCAGAGCGACTAATACTGTAGGAGGACCACACTGTTGCTGGTAAGGAGGCTAGTTATTTGACGTTGTTCGTCGCTGGAGTCGGGACAGTCCACAACAACGTCGCACTGGGCGTTCGGTTTAGCAATGCACTTCCTGTCGTTACAGAGGAAGGCATTGGGTGTGCAGGCCCCCTCTGTGGAGGAAGGAGGAGATGAATCTGGAGTGTCATTGTGATCTGCATGGGATTTAAACCACACTTCATAGGAGCACAAGGAGAGGATCCACTGCAGTAAGAAAGTTTATTTAAGGTGTTGTGACGTATTGCTAACAAATTCCATATTGGACTTTGATGTTCAAAGCTGCAAAAGGAACTATAATGGCAGTAATGCTACTATTGCTACTACTGAATTCTCTGTGTAGCTCAATCAATAAAGAATTAGCTTGTGGTTCCTAAGCTCGTAGCACTGAATCCCTCTGATGGAAAGCATTACTTATAATAGCCCAGTATAATAATAATAATAATAATAATAATAATAATAATAATAATAATAATAATAATAATAATAATAATGAGGAGTCTTTCTTCCTCTGCTGTTTCTGTGTAGGAATCTCCCTACGATTATGACCTGGGTAAAAGCACAGAAGCCTGGAGTGAACGAGAGTCAACATCATCACCTCAGATTTTCAGTTTTTACAGTTTGTGGATTAATGTCTTTCCTTACAGCGTATGCACAATGGAGTATTTCTGCAGATCATATAACTATGTAGTTGCTTTCTTAAGAGGCGAGTCTGCTCTCTTACCCTTTCCGATACAGCTGTTCTCGTCACTCTCATCCTTGCAGTCTGGTGTCCCATCACAGAACAGCGTGCTAGGCACACACTCGCCACTCGTACACTTGAACAGCCCTCCAGGACACGCTGAAATGAACAGGACTCATTCATAGTTACCAGCATTTACAAAGGCACCGTGAGGCAGCAAAGGCTATTTCATTGTTCCCCAGTCTACACTGTTTTTGCATTTCTTTGAGGAAGGGAATATCGGAGGGGATACAGCAAGGAGGTCAGAGAAGTGCACTTCTCATAGGGTAGGATAGGGCACTCTGCCTCGGGTGTTCAGATAAAAGACATCTTCTGGAATTTACACAAAGATTTCAATAAAGTGCTAGAGGGTCCAGTATAGGGTTAGCCTTGGACTGAGCTTTTTACATTTCTAATTTGGAGAGAAACACATTGTATTTACTGCTCATTTGCTTTGGGGTCATGCATTGCAATATAGATTTCATTTGTTCTACTGTATATGTGTAGGTCTAGTATAGGTGCTCAATGTATGCTGTTATAGGTGCTGAATGTATGCTGGGTGCTGAATGTATGCTGGTATAGGTGCTGAATGCATGCTGGTATAGGTGCTGAATGCATGCTGGTATAGGTGCTGAATGCATGCTGGTATAGGTGCTGAATGCATGCTG
Organism: Acipenser ruthenus; assembly: GCF_902713425.1. Classification (NCBI taxonomy): domain Eukaryota; kingdom Metazoa; phylum Chordata; class Actinopteri; order Acipenseriformes; family Acipenseridae; genus Acipenser; species Acipenser ruthenus. Next base: position 2,451,200 of record NC_081196.1, read on the forward strand.
GTATAGGTGCTGAATGCATGCTGGTATAGGTGCTGAATGCATGCTGGTATAGGTGCTGAATGCATGCTGGTATAGGTGCTGAATGCATGCTGGTATAGGTGCTGAATGCATGCTGGCATAGGTGCTGAATGCATGCTGGTATAGGTGCTGAATGTATGCTGGGTGCTGAATGCATGCTGGTATAGGTGCTGAATGCATGCTGACATAGGTGCTGAATGCATGCTGGTATAGGTGCTGAATGCATGCTGGTATAGGTGCTGAATGCATGCTGGTATAGGTGCTGAATGCATGCTGGTATAGGTGCTGAATGCATGCTGGTATAGGTGCTGAATGTATGCTGGTATAGGTGCTGAATGCATGCTGGTATAGGTGCTGAATGCATGCTGGTATAGGTGCTGAATGTATGCTGGCATAGGTGCTGAATGCATGCTGGTATAGGTGCTGAATGTATGCTGGGTGCTGAATGCATGCTGGTATAGGTGCTGAATGCATGCTGGTATAGGTGCTGAATGCATGCTGGTATAGGTGCTGAATGCATGCTGGTATAGGTGCTGAATGCATGCTGGTATAGGTGCTGAATGCATGCTGGTATAGGTGCTGAATGCATGCTGGCATAGGTGCTGAATGCATGCTGGTATAGGTGCTGAATGCATGCTGGTATAGGTGCTAAATGCATGCTGGCATAGGTGCTGAATGCATGCTGGTATAGGATGCTGAATGCATGCTGGTATAGGTGCTAAATGCATGCTGGCATAGGTGCTGAATGCATGCTGGCATAGGTGCTGAATGCATGCTGGTATAGGTGCTGAATGCATGCTGGTACAGGTGCTGAATGCATGCTGGTACAGGTGCTGAATGCATGCTGGTACAGGTGCTGAATGCATGCTGGTATAGGTGCTGAATGCATGCTGGTATAGGTGCTGAATGCATGCTGGTATAGGTGCTGAATGCATGCTAAGTGTTTTGCTGTACTTACTGCAGTTCTGCTCATCACTCCTGTCGCTGCAATCATTCCAGCCGTCACATCTATAGCTGAGGGGCTCACAGGAGCCGTCCCCGCAGGCGTGCATCTCTGGGCAAGCTAGGGCATTGAAACAGACCAGGACATTACCAAGACATGAGGCTTGAGACGTATTAGAAAAAGTACTAGGCAGATATTGGAATGATCAAGTGTGACACAGGGCCAGATTCTCCAAGCTATTGAACCCAAATCGTCATTAGCGCAGATTTATATCTGAAAGGAAAAACACCAATTGCAATTCTAAACTGGATCTAGCCCAAAGAGATGTAGTGATCTCTACAAGGTTTTAAAAAGGTTTGCTGGCATCCTGTTTTAGTTTCCCCTTTCACGTACTGTAAGGAACAGGATACCACAGAACTTACTGTCTTTGGGGTCAAAGCTTGAATATTCTGCTAAGAACCCCCTGCTGGTCCCTGCAGAGTCTGTGTGGAATTGAACAGTGAGGATGTTGGAGCTGCTCACCACCACCAGGGGCACTGCACTCGCACCGCAGTACCTACAGAGATACAAAGAGCGCTTCAGAAAGCAAGCAAAGCAAAGCATAGGAGTGAAAGCAAGGGCAAACCCTCAGCTTTGAATCAGAGCCTGGGCACAGCTGTGGAGTTTAAGGGGTACAAGACTGTGACTGAGCCCCACAGCACCAAATCTGCAGTGCTGCCTCATTCAGAGTATAGGGATTAGAATGAAGGTCACGTTTACAAGGATCTAAGTTGACGGCAACTAAATTGAAGTTTAACTTTAGAATTTTGATTGAGTGTTTTCATGTTATGGATGGGCTAAGGCTATAATCTGTGCTTTTCCTCCTTAACCCGACGTACACATTGATTTACAGTGTAACAATATACAATAGAAATTGTATAACAGTAAAAAAAAATAGAAATCAATGCAAGATCCTGATAAAATTGTACATTTTTTGGTTAAACATTTAGTAAAATACTAAGCCATTTAGGGTTTGAATTTCCATTTAAATGACTTGTCCCTACATGTATGTCACTGTTGATAAACTTGAGGGTTTAACCGTCCCTTTCAATGTATGGGCCTGTAAACATGTCATTGCTCAGATCAACTGAACTGACCCTCATCTCATGAGCAGTGAAAGCCCTTGAGGAATCACTCTGTGCTTTAAACACTGTCATATAGGGTAGAGATACACTTCAATTAGCCCGCAGTGAGTAATGCGACTATGCAAGGTTTACCTCTTACTGTTAACAGAGACCCAATCTTTATCACAGTCTGACTGCACTCCGTCAAGGTTCAGAGTCACAAATCCAATCCTAATCCGCAGATAAGAAGCAGGGACCTACAGTAAAGAAGACAATATTTATCCGCTCATTATCTTTGGGAAACAAAGTGCCCCGTCTCCTACGAGGAGGGCAAAGGAGGTAAAACTAGAAGACAGACAATCAGGCATCCCTTTCAATACACAACACATGAAAGCACAGTCCATACAAACTGAAACGTCTCAAGTATTCTGTAAGCTTCTGATGCTGCCACAGGTCAATTACAAAAAAAAAAAAAACCACGTCCATCAACAGCATACGATATGGTATAGTTACCCCACCGCCCTTTAAAAGCAGACCTTTAGTAACTGACCAGTAGGGGGGTCATTGAAACACAACGAGGTCAGCTTTTCACCGACGATTTTTCCTCCCCAATCTACAGGAGTGCAAAGGCCAATGCAGAGCTCCCTGTGTGTCCCCAGCCAAGGTCATCAACTCAGCACTGCCAGGATTCAAACCAGCACTCCTGATCGCATGACTCCAGCATGGCAGTGCCTTTACTGGGGAGCCCATTGAAAAAGCTACTTGTCCAAATGTTTGTCTACCAGACTAAGCAACTCTCTTCAGTTTTACTCAGATTTCAGCCCACACTGTTAAACAAATAACCTGGCATGGTGATTTACTCACAGTTATTGTCCACAGACAGTCTCGATTGGGTGGATAGTAAGTGGGGTAGAACGGAGATGAGAGAGATCCATTAAAGGACGTGATCCTGCCTCCACAACCTGAAAGTTTAGAGGATTGAAACCGGTTTATCAGCAGACCTTTGTCTTCTTCATGCAGATCGACGTGACTTTGTACTCCTGATGACATTCATAACACATTCATATTCTACCAGTGGGATTTCTGCACAACACACAGTGGGCTGGAGTTTCGATGTGCTGAAGATTTAGATTTCTATCACGTTTTAGGGACATGCAACATGTTCAAGTTTTATGAAATTTAGAACCACAATGAGAATATGGCGTGATTAATGAAAGTGGTATCACAGAAACAGTTTTTGTGCTTAGTGTAAATTGTACATTCTCTGCACAGTAAGAGTGGGGGAAAGATAAATCTACTTACTGACATCATCTATGAATCGCACTGTTGCCTCCAATTCATTGAAGCGTTTCTCTTGTGATTGGAAAGCGATTAACATGACGTTTCCTGATGAAACCACACTGAGCGGCTGGAGGGATGCGAGCCGGCTGGAGGAGCAGACCCTGGGAGAGGGAGGAATCATCGAGCAGTAAAAACAGGTGTACTGTACATGAGAGAAAACACATTCACACTTCAGGTACTTAACAGCTACCTTACTAATATATTCTGCTTATGTTATGTTATGCATTTGAGACAGGCCTCCTATTTGGCTCCCCTCCCCTTGCCCTTACTTTGTGATGAGCCGTCCTTGTCCTGCTACCAGTGAGTCATACACTGCAATAGAGTTTGTGTGGCAGTCCCCGTCCATGATAAAGTTTTGAATGGTGATTTGAACGAGCTGGCCAGCGGGCGCCCTCAGCTCCCAGTGACACGCAGCTGGACCGCGCCACTTGATCCTGTTATCCACAACCGCACAAGCTAAAAAGAACAAAATCACAACAGGGATCAGAGGAGTCAATGTTTTAAAATCCACGTCATAGAACGAACAATAGAAACCATGCTGTAATATGAGACAAGCATGCATTTAAAAGATGGCATGCACAGTCATTTCAGCCTTAAATGGCTGCATCATTAGGATTCAAGCAACTCACCCTCCTGTGAAGACAGTAAATATTCCTCAAGACTTGATTCTGTAAAGAAAGGATACACCATGGTTTAAAAACACTATCGAAATCACAGGAAACTACACAGGCTTGATCCACACAGAGTAGTTTTACAGGCTCCGTGCACTAGTCACAAATAAGGATAGATTCTCAAAGCTATTTACTCTAAGCCATCATCAGAAAAAAAAAATTCAGATAGGAACAATGCACACACAACATTTAATTCAGAGGCATCAGGTATCAAACACCTATACCAACCCAAATAAAACCAGCGAACAACACCCATAGGACCCTCAGCTGTCAATCACGCCCCGCAACATGCTGCTGGCATATACCACCCTCCATAGCCCAGACACACACCCTGGCGCATGCCAGTACTTTAAAATCACCCGGGAACTGGCGAGGCCCTAATCCAGTTCCCCTATCACCCCAGTGGGGGTGTGGCACAGTACCATAAAGGACAAGCGAAGCAGCATCCACTTCGTAGTGTCCAAGGAGAGCGCTGCTGTTCCCGTGGGAGGAGGTCATCTCCCTGAGGTGACTGGTCAACACACTCACAGCGTCTGCTGCAGGGGCAGCACTGTGCTCCGGCCGGCCCTCATCCTCCACAAGAAACACGAGAGAAAAGTGAGAGACCACACTGCCCTCGCTGAAAACAAAGGGGAAGGGGATTCATCAATCCAAACTGGTTTGGCTTTTTTTTTTTTTTAAACATTTGAAAAGGGAAAGATCATTTATTACTAAGGGGATTTAAATGTGTGGAAATTTAAGAAAAAAAAGATGATATGAACATAAATTTGATCATTTTAGATTTTAAAATTTCACGTTTTTCAATTTGTCAGTTTTTCCTGAAGTATATGGAAAACTACAACACATTATGTCATTCAGTATGTTAATGACACACTGTTCAACAGGTTTCATTCGAATTTATGAAGCAAAATGAGTTAATTCTATACGGTGATGCAAAACATTTGACCACAGCTGTGGTTACTAGACATTGCATCTGAAACAGACATTAGCGATCGCATGTCATTTATTTGCGCACATTATTTATCTGCTATTTATCCACCACCTTGGATAGTTTGTAGTGTTGTAGTGTAATACTTTACATTGTGTCTCCAATTGCTATGCATTTACATAGTAACTACTTAGTAAATAAATGTGTACTTACAGATCATTACAGTGTTATTATGTATAGTTACAATGTGCTTAATGTGTAAATCCTTTCCACAATATATGTAAGTGCACAATTATATCAGAAAAGGGTTAGAGGGGTTAGGGTCAGGGTTAGGGTTAGGGTTAGGGTTAGGCTTTGGTTTAGGGTTATATCATGTACAAAGATTTCCACATTAAGTGCATTATAACTATGCATAATAACATTGTATTTATGTGTAAGTACACATGTATTTACTAAGTCACTCCTCTGTGTATACACAGTAATTAGAGACACTCAATGTAAAGTGTTGCCCAGTGTAGTTCAGGGCAGTAATGATGGTATTGTTTATGGGAAACAAGACCATTAGCCCAATACATTTCCAAAGGGACAGCTGACTCATTTATATTAGTAAACAGTTTTTTTTTTTTTTAAAGAAATGTAAACCTTACCTGAATGATGTTACATTGGCGCTTAGAAAATGCCAAACCAGTTTAGAATTTAGGAAGGCTTTGCTTAACTGTAACAAAAGGCAACACATTTATTTAATGTGAGGGGAAGGGTACAGTACTAAATGAATGTCACACTCACAGTCGATTTAATGCAAATGCTATAAGGAAAAACGCTTACCAGCTGCTGAAGTGTGCTGGCGAGGATCTTGAAATCTGGAGTGTTTCTGTGTGTCAAAGCTGGACTGTATGAGGCATTCGTGAGGCGTAAGGATCCTCCGAAATACATTCTCTCAGCTGAACAGGAGGCTGCCAGAGGACATACCAGCACCAAACATTAAACACTCACACTGTACAACAAGTGTGTCTAATGACTGTGTATTTACACAGCAGTGACTTAGTAAATACATGTGCACTTACACATCATTACAATGTTATTATGCATGGTTACAGCTCTACCTGTTTAATGACCTCTTTTCCAGTGCATACACTATATTTTTGGTTTTGGATGCCATGGTTGCTGTTACTCACTCAGTAAGTACCAGGTAACTGTGGCGGCGCCCCCAAGCACCAGCACGGCTAGGCACAGTGACACAGCGATGCACGCTGCTTGGCAGTGCTTGCCAGGCCTCTCTGCCCGGGCAGCGTTCTGGTGCCCTGCTGGGAGACCGTGCTGCGTACTCATCCCGCGGCTCAAGGCAGGCTGGCACGCGGTCGGGTACCATGCATGGACGAGATGACCCGGAGCCCAGGCTAGAGCTCCCGTTCCCGTGACTGCGGAAATCTGCTGAAAGAGAATGGAAAATAGAGTGAAAACTCTCAATCAAGACGAGTCAAAGACCTACAAAATGAGGGCTTAAGAGTTCCATTACATGAGAGCGCATGTTAAAGTAATGGAAGTCTTAAGCCTCCATTGTGTTGGTCTTTTACATAGAAATAAATGATTACCATTTAAAACGTTTTTATTATTATTATTATTATTATTATTATTATTATTATTATTATTATTATTATTATTATTATTATTATTAACACTGATAAACACTTTACTCAACAGCTAAGCCCTGATTCTTGAAATATATATGAAAGATATATTATCTTTTTTATGCCCAAGGTGGGGCACAATTAATCTATCGATTTGTTTAAAATATTTGCATATTCCAAATTCTTCAATAAAATACTATCAAAAAACTAAAATTCTTCTTTAAAAAAAACACATTGCTAGCGCCACTAAGATTTGAGGAAATGGATTTTAAACCATTGATTACCACTCTAATAACAACTTTTGATTCAAACAAACTTAATAATGACAATGAGCAAACCAGTCCAAAGTTCTCATTTACAAAGGTACCTTGCCAAGAAGGCTTAAACGATAGACAACATATATCTAGCTTTAAAAAATAAAAATAAAAAAAACGAAACTAAAACTAAATAACTAAATAAAACTAAATAACTAAATAAAAATAGAAAAAATATAAACTAAACAAAAAAGGATAATTCTGAAAAGTTTACATGTGTTGTGAACTCCGGCTGCCGGTCAGACTGGAGCGCGCGGTTGTGGTCGTGTGTATAAGCGTCTTCGGCACTTAATGTATTCATTTCTTCAGCACACAACGTTCAATGAAACAGCCTGATCCAGCCGCGATCTCTGATTTTCACAGATACGCTTTTATTGCGTTAATGCCAGTTGAGTGTCCTGTGTTTTTTCTTTCATATGTTGTTCTCTTACGATTTTCCTAATGCCTCTGTCCCCTTCTCTCTGTACTCGATCTCAGACTGCAGAACAAGGCAGCCAGTCACTCGCTAGCCTACCTGCTCGAGGCTATTAACGAAGGGAGACCTCTTTCCGTGTTCTTGGGAACGGCTGATTCTTTTTTCTTTCTTTCTTTCTTTCTTTCTTTCTTTCTTTCTTTCTTTCTTTGTCTTTCTTTGTTATCAAATCAGACCAGAAACGCAGCAAAAGCAATTGAAGATTTTAATAGAATGACGGTACTGTACGGGTTAGACAATAAACTTCTGTGATATTTAAGATTAGTCTGCGACGCCCAATTTGCAGATTTCCACAGAGTGGCCCCACTCACTGTGGAACGGTATCCCTACAGATTAACGTCACACACCTTGCAGGCCTGGTTGTCACATTGAACCAGTGTCAATGGTTATGCATGACGTCAATACATTCTCTTATAAGAAACCATGCAGACACATTCTTTATGCGAACCCATCCTCGGTGTAATATATATTAGCTACCTGGGTTAGGTAAGTGTGGTATTTACAATTAGTTATAGGAGTAAACCCCTAGTATACACCATTGGTTAAATCAGTCAAATAATGTTATACATGAACTGGGTGGGCTGACTGAAGACCCACGTTTATTGTTAGGTTTTTTTTTTCTTTTAGAAGCTCTGAAATTCAACAAACCAATAGGCCTGTTTGCAGAAATTATAACAATAGAGAAATTTAAAGAAATCCAAACACGTTTTTTTTATAATCTTTTTTATTATTATTCTAAAAAGCAGACATTGAATCAAGTATAAACATGTATAATCTGGGAACACACTGCATACCCCACCAAACACATTGGGACAATCTTGCTAAATGTAGCAACTTAAATAATAATAATAATAATAATAATAATAATAATAATAATATATTTGTAGTGTGCTGTGTTCATTTATAGACTTGTCTTTATTGGAATACCTGCTAGAAGGATTACAAACTGCATCACACCACACTGGACACGGCCCTGGATTCTGTGTTCTCTATCATTGCTTCATTTGTTTTACATTACACCCCAGTTAACAGAACTGTTTCATATAATACGAGTGTGTAAACTAGCAAGCCAGTAACAGGAATAACGCATGAAGAGCATGTGCTGTGAATGGGGTGGCCAGCACGGACTGGAACCAGCTCACAACAAGGTGTGTGTCTTTACTACCATCCCACACCCAAATAACCCAAACCAGACACGTGTGCAGCTCCTGAACCATCGCAGAGTCTGCAATTTCACAATTAAACATTTATTTAATGAGTATCGATTGCCTTAGAAATCTGATGAAGTAATAGGCTATTACAAAACATTGTGCAAAATAAGAACGTTTTTCATTTCAATAACTGAGCCGTTTCTTGTTTGGTTTATTCCATAAAAATTATTTCATTAATCAAAATGTACCTTTGGCATTCTTCAAAATAGATGCCTCAGTGTATTTTGTTGGTTAATCTTTAAAAAAAATAACAACAATAATAATAATACATATTTATTGCTCTTATGTGCACACAAAAATGGCTCATACTAGGTTTGTAACTGTTTTACTATCATTGTTTTTAAATAAGATGCAGACTTTGCAATGACACTCAGTTTTAATACGTGTCCCATTATTGCTGAATGTAAGAGCGTGGATACCTACACTTACACACTACAGAAGCACAGACCCAATTGAAATCGCAGCGTGATTCGAATGATATCTGAAAGACCCACCCCATTTCCAATTGTACAACTATCCACGGTCCTGCTGGGTTAACATAACCCATTGTTTAAGAAAAAACAGAAACTGGTTCATTTAGTTCTGTTACCAACCAACGCAGGGGATCCCAGCCAGCAAAATGAATCCAGAACGTGCCCTTAATGTACGCGCAATGCACTGTAGCGGGTACACTCCCATCCTTGAGCTTCTCTCCTTGTGCTGTCAGCAAAGGGCTTCTGCTGGGATCCTGAGTAAACAAGGGGAAACATCACAGCTACAAAAACAGTCCTGTTTAAAATGAGATGGGTTTCACCCCCGTCCTTCATCGGCCTCAGTTGATGTGTTGTCGGATCCAGTCTGAGAAATGCACTACTTGTGTGTAGACACCCGGGCGGTTTCTCCGGGCACATCCTTCTCCCCAGCTGACAATGCCAGCCAGGAACCACCTCCTCCCCTTCTCTAGACACACCAGGGGCCCCCCCGAGTCTCCCTGCAGACACAAGCAGGGTCTGTGGTTAGGAATAAGGAGCCACTGTCATAAAGGCAACACCAGGAGCCTGGCTCTACAGACAACATTCTCAAAGCTCTTATTTTTGTAAAATTTTCTAAAAGGAAGAAAAGCATCAAATTAAGTTACCAAACCAAAAAAAAAAATAAGTTTCATTTAGGGGATTATTAGTCGTAGAAAAACATGAACAATAATAGTTTCTGATACTCCCAATAGTGTGTGCTAAGGAGAAGTGGTTCTCTACAGTCTGCATGGGCCCCTTCACTATAGCCTTGTCACCAGGGATATGCAGGGGATCGTGAAATAGATGAGTTTCTGTAATGTGACTTCACCTGACATGCATCCACCCCTCCGTGCAGATTCCCAGCACACAGCATCCTGGAGGTAACAGCATCGTCATAGAACTTGTTGCAGGTGTTGTGGCTGATTATTTTCACAGTGGCTTCCTGTAGAACTGAAGATATCTCACCTGCAGAAGGCAGCAGTCAGATTTCAGGATATGCAGGAACTGTACAGAGCAGACAGGCTTTACTTGGTTCTGTAGCGAGCACAGACACACTCAAAGCTAGTACAGAAACCACATCTTCAAGAGAAGGACATTACTTAACTCGATGTGCTCCACCTTAGAACAAGAATGCAGAATTATGAGGCAAATGGGAGCCAACAACCTACCACCTTACAACCAGTTCTGCGTTGCAGAGGGACACCTGATAATGATAGAACTCTGTCTACTGCACACAAGAACCCTGTAAAAAAGACCTTACCGTCTTCCACAAGGACCCCCCAGCCGGTGACGAAGCAGGAGGTCTCAGTACTGAAGAAGTGCGAGCGGGCCGGTACACACGCAGGCTGGATGAACTCGTTGAAGAGCACAGAGGCGCTCAGCTCCAGAAGGGCGATGTCATAGTCCGAGGTATACTGGTCATACTGGGGGTGGACCACAATGCGTTTCACCTGCCTCGTCACGACAGAACTGCTTATGATGTTTATTATCCTCATTCCTATGTAGGCCTTCCAAGACGAGCTGTCCGAATACCTGGGGAGTAGTTGAGGGTTTAAGAAGGAGAATACCTGGGGAGTAGTTGAGGGTTTAAGAAGGAGAATACCTGGGGAGTAGTTGGGGGTTTACGAAGGAGAATACCTGGGGAGTAGTTGGGGGTTTAAGAAGGAGAATACCTGGGGAGTAGTTGGGGGTTTAAGAAGGAGAATACCTGGGGAGTAGTTGGGGGTTTAAGAAGGAGAATACCTGGGGAGTAGTTGGGGGTTTACGAAGGAGAATACCTGGGGAGTAGTTGAGGGTTTAAGAAGGAGAATACCTGGGGAGTAGTTGAGGGTTTAAGAAGGAGAATACCTGGGGAGTAGTTGGGGGTTTACGAAGGAGAATACCTGGGGAGTAGTTGGGGGTTTAAGAAGGAGAATACCTGGGGAGTAGTTGGGGGTTTAAGAAGGAGAATACCTGGGGAGTAGTTGGGGGTTTACGAAGGAGAATACCTGGGGAGTAGTTGGGGGTTTAAGAAGGAGAATACCTGGGGAGTAGTTGGGGGTTTACGAAGGAGAATACCTGGGGAGTAGTTGGGGGTTTAAGAAGGAGTTCTAGGCAGTTTGTTGCAGTTTCTGCGTTTTCTAATTCTGTTTTACTGGAGGGAATCTCTTCATTTGCAGTGTTGGTATGTGAATTGGCCACTAGATGGGGCTGGATGAACCCAATGCAAGGTCAGTGAAGGCCTCTCCTTTCTCTGTTACAGTTGCTATTGGGACTCAGTGAAAGTTTACACAGGGAATTAGGGGTGTGCAGATACTCATATTTCCCAAGTAATTACCAACTAACATTTACTCAGGACTGTTTTGATTAGGTATTTCAAGGTTGCAGTTCAGGAAACATATTTCAACTGATTTACGTAGACCAATTCATTGTAATTTTTTTCAAAGAATTGTTTAATCTAAGAGGAAACACAGTCTTTTTGTGTACTGCAGCCCCACTGTACCTGATAGAGTCGGAGTCCTGAAAGCAGTGTGCAGCGGAGAGGAGCCAGCGGCTGGCAATGACGGAGGCCCCACAGATGTGCCCGTATCTCCCCATCTGAAGACTCACTTGCCAGGGCCACTCCCCGCTTCGTGCATCCTCACCACCCACTATCTTGCTTTTCTTTGTCGGCCTCGTTCCACATCCTGCAAGAATATCGGGTGCATCTTAAAACGGATCCTCTCTGAATGGCTGTATTCACGTAGATTTGCCTTTCAGTCCCTACATCAATCTACACCACTACCATGGCTACCAGTACTCTTCAATATCCCGCTATAAAACAGCAGACGCTGCCGCACTCCGAGAGTACAATAAGATGATAGCCGACCCAGACCTACCGATACAGCAAGACATCAAATCACAACCACCCAGCTGCCTAAAGTCTAGGAAACCTTTCTGGACCCATGCCTCAATGCTTTTGTCAGCTGGGAAAGACACCAACAGAGATATGTGGTCAGCCAGCGATGTCCCTAACAAGACACTTATTGAAGATCCAACGAAGGAACTACCTGGTTTCTCCTTGTTTTGAAGACACAGGAGGTACAAATGGAATCAATCTAGTGACCCCAGACACCACTGAATGGCTTTCCAAACTCAACATACAGTTATCAACTCAGTCCATTGCTTTTCAAATGCCATACGAAAGAAGAAGAAGACATCGCTACATCCTAGGCAGTAACCCGGCTTGCTAGTGCTTTGTGAATGCAGCTATCCCACAGTGCTTTGCCTCACCGCAGCCAACTTCGTCGGACCCGTCGGAGCAGTCTTTCCTCCCGTCGCACTCCGGGTTCAGTTTGCTGACGCACTTCCCATCACGACACTTGTAGGAAGATGGAGAACATTTTTTTTGAACTGTAGAAAACAGCAAAGCAGCTTTAAAACGTTTGTGAGGTTTAACAGAGAATCCAAGTATACCAGCATGGAGTAGAGGACTGCATATACACCAGTGTGCACATTTATTACAACATCCCATTGCTTCTGCAGTTCAGCAGTGTGCACATGTATTACAACACCCCATTGCTTCTGCAGTTCAGCAGTGTGCACATTTATTACAACACCCCATTGCTTCTGTTTTTTTTGTTTTCATATAAAAATCTAACCATTGGAACTGAGAATCTTAGAAAATGTTCAAAATAGGCAAATTAGTGATTGTCTAATTTAATTGATTAATTTAATAGGCCATACACTGAATTCATTTAAAATAGTAAGCAATAGCTTCAAATGGTAAAAAGCATGAGACTTTTTTAGAAGTTTAAGATGCCTAATTAGAAGCACAAAGTGGTCTAACATTTTCACACATGAGTGCCTATTGTTTCTATATCACTGATTACCAGGTGCTGTAAAATGTGTTGTAAAATGATTGTATAAAATCCATGTGTGGTTGATCCCAGCAAATCAAATCAACCGCTAAGTCATGTAGACACATATTCCAGCTAATGCATCATCAACATGTGGATTAAAAAAAGGCACTGAATCAAATTGAATGTGAATAAATCTATGTACTGTATATGCTGTGCTAACAAGACACCCTACACCCTTCGTGTATCATAAGGGTTGTATTATATTTGCGCAGCCCTTCCATTGTGCTAATCCATCTCTGATCTCCAGAGTCTCTCTGTCTCAGGGAGCTGTGTTAGCTGCTATGGATGTATACAATAACGTGTCCTCAACACTCCTTTCAACACCTCCACAATGAACCAGCTCCTCGGCTGCCAGGGCGACTTTGAGCAACTTTGTCACTTCTTCATTACAGGTAATGTATATGATCGTCGGCCCTTTGATTAGCTTATCTTCTTATCAGGATCCAGCCTGAAGGAGACTCAATGTAACTTTGTATATGCTTCACATTCCTGTGCCCTTTACAGTCTTTTGTGAGGTTAGAATCACAGCCTCTTTCTCCTTAGGGAGCGGATGCTTGCTGAATGTATGGGAAATGGACACTTACTTGCTCTGGTGCAGTTGATCTCATCGCTGCGGTCTTTGCAGTCAGTTACCCCGTCACAGACAGCAGACTGGGGGATACAGATCCCATGAGGACAGTGGAAGAAACATTCTTCCGCTGCGGCTGCAGAAAGGAAAACGATTTCGATGCACTCTCTTGCTTTTTCTTTGTTGCTTGCCTGCTTGTCAGTTTTGTGGCGCTCTATACAGTACTGTGATGTGTTCTTATAACTGCGGAAAATAGAATGATGCTTCTGCTTCCCCCCCCCCCTCCCCAAACACACATTTTAGAATGGCCAATTATGCTCCCTCACCAAAGCAATTCCACACACAGCTCAGAGAACTGAAGTCCTACAGGGCAGTACTCACCGCAGTCTGCCTCTTCACTGCTGTCTCCACAGTCACTCTGTGCATTGCAAAGCCCTGCATGGGGTCTGCATTGGCCGTTTCCACAGTTAAATTCACCTGGGCTGCATATATCTGAGAAATGACATTGCACATTATTATTATTATGTGTTTATTTAGCAGGCACCTTTATCCAAGGCGACTTACAGAGACTAGGGTGTGTGAACTATGCATCAGCTGCAGAGTCACTTACAACTACGTCTCACCCGAAAGACGGAGCACAAGGAGGTTAAGTGACTTGCTCAGGGTCACACAATGAGTCAGTGGCTGATGCGGGATTTGAACCGGGGACCTCCTGGTTACAAGCCCTTTTCTTTAACCACTGGACCACACAGCCTCCTACCACAGCAGCAAGCACACATACGTATACACCTGCATTGTGTTGTACACAGCTGTGTATACAGTACATGGGCTGTCTCTCACACAGCCGATTCATGTATTATACAAATCCCTGACGTGTATTATTCCATATATGACAGCTGTTTCTCCCTGATGCTTTCAGTCACATTGGATAAAACAAAACATCTGAGAGAATGTGATGGAAGGCTGATAGTAGAGGCTCAGTTGGCAGGTGATGCTGTGCTCTTACTTTCTGCTCTGCACACAGCAGTTCACTTTCACAATGGTCAATTATATAACGGGCAATGGCTGCTGATGGGACATGGTTGCTTACACAGTACCGCAGTCCGCTATAAACTTAGCTCTGCTTTCTTCTGCTTCTAGTAACACTTGGAAGCAAAATATTTGATTCTGCAAAACTCGGACTGAGTTTAATGCACACGCAAAGCCCCCAAACCCCTCCCCCCCCCTGCCCAGAGGATTTTGTTTCTCGAAGCTGAGACTCACCGCATTTTGCCTCATCACTGCCGTCGGCACAGTCTTTCCACCCGTCACAGCGGTTCTTCACAGGGATGCAGGTGCTGTCTTTGCACTGGAACTGTTTGGGACAAGCTGTAGACAACACATCAAGGCAGGAAAGCGAACAGTATTATTGGCCACATCCTGTCAGGTGCTACAAGTGGGACTGGAATATAAAATTTGTAAAAATGGCTTAGAGAAGTCAAGGCTCTGAAAATGACATTGCACTAAAGATGTACATTTATACTCTAACTTAAATGACTGGTATGGGATATACAGTATGGACTGGCTGGTTTGTGGAAGGGTTTTCTGGGGTCTCTTGTCCAGCTTGCTCAATAAACTCATGAAACATTACTCACGGTCTTCATAGCTGAAGGCTCGGTACAGTATGTAGAACCCTTTGCGTGTGACAGACTCATCGGAATGGAAGTGCAGTGTAACAGGGGACGAATACACTCGTTTCCTGCTGCTTTCAGCGATAGGACTGCACAGTCTGGAGGGAGAGGAATTGAATAGCGTTGAGCGGATATTTGGTTTCACATTTTCGCCCGCACCACACTCAAAAAGGGCTTGTGGGATCTTTTTCTGTGTACAATGCTGCTGTACAGATCAAATTCATTTTTCATTAGCAGTCTACCAGACTAGAGGGGTCAGCGAAGGTTAAACAAGTATTGTGAGCACACTTGAGAACACTGTGGCTCTGCACAGCTGCAAGGTGTACTGTTATCAACACAGATATGTTTTGTTCTCATCAAGGACCTGAGTGGGGTGTGGGAACATGACTGACCTTGGTTGGAACACTGAAGCTCACAAATACAAGGTTTAGCTTCACACACACATTTAGGTAAGATATATAAGACAGGCACTTGAGAGGGCGAGTGAGAAAAGCTACCTGAATCCTTTCCTGATGACAGACCATCTCCATACCTGAGCTTTCGCCCAGAGAATTAGGTAACCGATCAATATCTAATGTCTGTTTATAACTAGATGCTACTTTTGCTGTGTCTCGCGATAAATGTTTAAGCTATATGTGTGGAATGTTTGACTATTGGAATCAATAAATGGAAACTTACTAACATAGCAATTGGTAACTGGTATTGAGTGCCCTTATTTACAGACATCTAATTCGTTTCTGTTAAGGTGCTTTGACCTGAGTTCTGGAGCTGCTCTTCAGTTTTGTTTGACTGCCACAGACATATCTAACCCAGACGTGATCTACAGCAAGAGCAAGAGCCATCAAAATGTAATTTGCAGCGACTAACATTTGATCTGCCGTTGCTGCATGTTTATCCATCCCTGTAAAAACAGGCATCACCCACAGCTTAACCACTCAATAGTAAAACAGCAATGTGGAGTAGTGGTTAGGGCTCTGGACTCTTGACCGGAGGGTTAGAGGTTCAATCCCAGGTGGGGGACACTGCTGCTGTACCCCTGAGCAAGGTACTTTACCTAGATTGCTCCAGTAAAAACCCAACTGTATAAATGGGTAATTGTACGTAAAAAATTATGTGATATCTTGTAACAATTGTAAGTCGCCCTGGATAAGGGCGTCTGCTAAGAAATAAATAAATAATAATAATAACAACATCACAGGTGTAGACTCAATCAAAAACATATAGAAAAGAAAAAAAACACACAACATGACCACTGAGTAACTGCACCACTCTGAATGACTGCAAACGTCACAAAAAGACATGGAGACAGAAAAAAAAAACAATTCGAAGCTAGGTAACTCCTAAGCATGCGTTTTGAAAACCAGGTTAACTTTGACCTGATGCCATTAATCTCCAGCCAGTCTTTGTCACAGGTGTTTGAGACGGGAGATTCCTGAATATCCAGCGCCACCACTGTGAGGGAGAGCAGGTAACCCGGCAGAGGAGCCTAAGAGACAACGACACAGAGCTGCAGCCTCACCATTACCATGGAGAGAAACCTTCTGAATGGAGTCCACGCAGTCCAGTTGTAATCCAATGGGAATCGGGGTACAGTTTATTGACAGTTGCATGACAGACTTAAACAGGTACATAGCCACATATTCTACAGTCTACCGATGACTGACAGGCTGTTATAACATCGCAGATAACTTCCCTAGTAATTATGAAACGGAGCATCTAGACATAGTGTTGCTTGTTAACAGTGCTGGTAAGTTGTGCACGTGTGTATATGGGTGGAGCTGCCACTATATGCCAGAGCAACGCTGCATTGCAGTTTGCAAAACATGGTCTGCAAACTCTCTAATGATATCTTTTAGGTATGGTAGATTATTTTACTAGGTGCTTCTAGGATACAGTATGCTGCTAACATCAGTATACTACATAGAATCAGCTGCCAGCTTGTTATTATTGACTCTTACCTTTAAAGTCCAGCTGCAGTCCACATTGGGAGGGTAGTGGCTGGGGTAGTATGGAGAAGCCAGGGTCCCATTCCAGGAGGTGGAGCTCCCTCCGCAGCCTAGGAGACACCAGACAAGCAGCTTACCCCATGCTGTGTTCATAATATGATCATGAAGCCAATGGGGTACATGCAGGGTAACCGTCTCTCCATTCAGAATAGTGGATCCAGTCGAGGATAAGAAAGCAACATGACATTAACAGATGTCTATTTTCAACCACGGGGTCTGCTACTGAAAAGACTCCTAAAAGCTACATTCCTGCAGTAAGGTGGTTTTAGAAATGACCACTAGGGCTGTGAAACTGTAAGACCCCCCCCCCCCCTCTAATACATACCTATTTTGGGGACAGCTTGGAAATATGCCTTGAACAGAGCACTTTCCCTCTGTCTGTTGAAAGAGAAGGTGACGAGCATCACATTACCAGAGGAAGTTAGTTTAATCACGGGAGGGGTCCATGTCACCGGAAGCCCACACCACCTGGCACAAGTAAATAACATTGCAATGAAATAAAGCACTAAAGAGGGACCAGCTGGACTTGCGCTCAATACGGTTCAAATAAGGAGGATGAAGTCGTGAATTCATTGTAATGCCTATTCAAACCTCCAACCGACAGCCAAGCAAACAAAAAACAAATCACGCCAAAAAATAAAATAATAATAATAATAATAATATTCTCTTTAGCCATGCTTATCTGATTTGATTTTTTTAATCTAAAATGAGGCTTCGGGGTTAATTTGGTCAGCCTATGAGCCACAGTTGGATTTTTGTTGAGCATTTTACAGCACTGGGGCATTACCTTGGATGGTGTCAACCACTTATTTTTATGGGTAATCCCGGCACAATCCCGGATAGGGAGTTCATGCAATCCAGGGGGATACCCCGGTGCTGTAAAATGCTCTAATTAACCTAGCTGTGGCTTATCAGGGTACAGGGTGATCAAGTCAAACCTTTTATGCGGGTACAGTCAAAGCCTCTTAATGTGTCCGTGCCTGTACGTTTTGAACAGCTGATTCAATAAAAAGTTAGGTTTGGTGTCGGATGGCCAGCAAAGAGAATGCAATTAACGTTTGCAATATGCGGCTGACTCAATTAACCAATGGTTCCATGAAGGGGTACATCCCTGCTCTTGTACACTCCCTACCTTGCAATGATCTTGTTCTGCAGAGGTAATAAGAAGTCGTAGGCAGAGAGTTTGTGGGCTCCACAGTTTCCAGGAGACGCCCCATGTAGGGTCAGGATAACCAGTCGCACCACGTGCCCCGAAGGGACCCGCAGCCTCCACTGGTAATAGGGCTTCTTGGGACTGGTCAGCGTCAGGGTCCGGTTATTACCATATTTAGCGTAAAGGTCAAATGATATTGCTATAAAACAACAGGGCTTTGATATTTAGTGTTGAGTCATCCCACGTGGTCCTGTTCTAAAACATTCTTCCAATGCATGATTTACAATACATTTTAAAGCTTCCTTTACTATTGTGAATTCCACCGATATCAAAATATTGCAAAACAGTAAACTTTTGATTAATTAAATAACCACAAATACATAAAAGACCAATCACATCTGTTAGCTTTTTCAATGAATTGATTACAATTAAATAAAGAAAATACTAAATACAAATCATTCTGAACTTTAACAATTTCAATACTTCAGGTATTAATTTACACACAGACTAATACAACTTATGCTAGATGGGATTCATGTTCAAATGATCAATCGATCAGTCCACCAGATTATATATCTCATGATAATAACATAGGTTAGAAATTCATAACATGACTCTGTACCGCACATACAAGTGTGTTATTAATATTATCACTATGAGTGAACAAGATCAATGCATTTACAGAACACACAAAACACATCAAAACAGCCATAACACATCGAAATATCAACCTTTAGTAATGTGAAATATACTTTGGTTTAGTTACCTTGGAACCCCAATTGCCATTTTATATTTTGCTCTTTGTTTGGGTGATTTATTTTACCTGATTTCACTCCGAGATCATACTCCTCAGAGTCTGAAGCTGGAAAAGAAGAGGTACAGAGAGTCAGGCGATGAAGCAACACAAAACACAAAATGTATAAAAACAGAGACAAACTGCGATCTCACCAAACAATTCAACTGTGTCGAGGTCCTCATCTAAGGAGTACACCTCCTCGCGGGGACTGAAATTCATGTGGGGTTTTGTGCCACTGACTCGTCGCAGGTTGGAGGGTCTGTCCTTTTTGATCTGCTGTGCAATGCCAACCGGAGCAGAGAACTTACTCCAGTAAAAGGCTCTCACTCCTCCTTCTTCTCCTTCGCTGTCAAAAACAAACCCTGTTCAATTATGCAAGCTAGGGAAATGCATTCAAATCCCACAGTCTCAGGAACATCCACACGGCTAGAAGCAGCGACGCAGAACCCTAACCTTAAACCACAATTTTAACCCAGACCTTTAACTCAATCCTAACCTTAAATCAGGGATGGAATCAAAATCCAATCCAATTCTATTCCATGTTTTTGTTGCATTCACTCCTTAAATAGCTACTCCAGGGACACCGAAATCCAATGCATATTGAAACTGAATACTTAGGGCCGGGTTGGAATAAAAACTGGACTGGAATCAGGCTTTGCTCACCTCTGTTAAAGTCACTATACCTTGTATTTCTTACATGACAGTGTATTATTCAGCCGGAGAGGGTTAACAGATACTGTAGACTGGCTAGTGCAGTGGTCACAGCGACTTCTAAACATTAATATATAGAAGCTTGAGTTCCCAAGATTCTTCACACCACCAATCACAAACTGATTATTCCATGTTAAACTGTGTTTAATGAAGTTCATTAGCCCAGCCGATCAGAGACTGGAGTTCACGCAAGTCCCCCTGATTCCTGTGCCCTCGTTACCGCGAGTGCTTGTGCTTGGGTAGGAGCGGGTCCACTCTGCGTTGCTGGTCATTGTTCGTATTGCTACGCTGCACTGCATCGGCGTGGCTGACATTGCTGAGCCAGCCGCAGTGGTTTTCAGCCAGCAGGGAGGCACTGTCAGCTCAAGCCCACTTGGTGAACTCGTAGCAAGGTGTGCCACTCGAGGGCCAAGAATAGCAAGTTTATGCAACGGGATTGTCTGCTGGCAGCTTTCTGTTGGCAGAGTTTAAAATATACAACTGTGCACGAACATCCCTGGGGGAGCCAGCACGTGCAGGCATTCCGGGGGGGGGGGGGGGGAGGAGGGGCGGGGGTGGAAAGGTACGCTCCACTGATACTGCACTGACTGCCAATTCTGCAAACTAGGTAAAAAGAAATCTCCCAGCTTGCATGCCCGCTCTGCAGCTCTGTTTCAGATCATGTGATACAGTCGTCTGTTCCTCTTGCACTTCTAAGGTCATTTCCTGGTGAAATGACCAAAGAACCGTATGCATCTCTACCTGAAAGCAGCTTCCTTGAACCTGGCATGGTAACAAATCCTTCCTGCAAGTAATTGTCTGCTACAGTGTGCAGCTTTCAAAACTACATGAGCGAGACCTACACAGCGAATGGGAGTGCGCAACAGGTAAGATTTAGAGAATGATTTCATTACCTAGAAGCACTTTTTAAAGTAAGTGTCACCTTAATATCCAATAACACACTGTTGGCTTGGCAGTGAAGAGGTTAAACACAGAGATCCCATGCTTCTCTTTCAGTTCAAAATGAAAGCAGCTGAAACTGATCACAGTGTCCTTGGACAGTCCTGCAGCCCTTCACAATGGCCAAATTAACATCAGAAGCACCACACCGGCATCAACTAATACACAGGACCTACACCCTATACCTGCCACTGCCAGAGAACAGAACGCTTTTGTGTCATCAGTCTTTGTCCGAGTCTCCAAGGACCAATGAGGAGGCATTAACAAAGCTTGATTTTACAAACTAAAGCACCTGCAGTGCCAAATTACAGCAAACTCCCTTCTGTCTGGCTCTGCGAAGGCTGGCTGGTCTTAAACAGGTAGTCGTAAATGAGTTGACATTAGAGCTGGAAACCGGCACCCAGCGTCCTAGACCTTTAACTGAGCTCGCTGCCTGAGAAACGCTTTCCAACCAATCTTAGCTGCAACAGGCCAGTGTACACAGGCAAACTTTAACGCCACACACACGTCCTAGTAAACTCTGAAAAGAGAACCATGAACTTGTTCTACTGTCCAAGTGGAAAGAGGGAAGGATGATATGAATGTGGTCCCCTCCATGACTGTGGGTATATAATCCGGCATTGACGTCACCGAGTCTGGGAATGGTGTTCCTTTCCAATCAGTGTTCTAAAAGGAGCGATTTCTGTCTCGTAATTCGCACAAACCATAAAGTATTTATTTTCTGTGGATCGCTTGGAGATCATCCATTTTTGTCAATCTTGTGTGATCATGAAGACCCCTCAAAGCAGTGGCACTCACCGGAGACTCTCTCAACCCATTCCAGTCCCGGACCTTGGTTCAAACCATGTCCTTCATTATTGAATTGATTCAGCCAGATCTTTAATTGTTTAATTTAACCTAGGTGTGCATTTCAGTAATTAAGGTCCTGGATTGGAATGGACTGAAAGAACCACAACAGAAGCGCACCTCACGCACTTGCCATTATTCACACATCTTTGTAATTTGCGATACTGATTCCCAGCTTGTGGTGTCCCCATGAAAACTGCCTCACCCCCAAACCATTACTCTGCAACTCAGCATCCCAACAAGCAAACAAAATGCGTGTGTCCTAACAGCACCCCAGCTACTGCAATTGACCTTTCCATTCTCAAGATGGTTAAATATCGTTCCTTGGAATCTTCAACCGCAATATGGCAACATGTGCATTTCCAATAGATTTTGCACACTACATTTTTTTTTTTTTGTGATATTTATATTAGGCACAGATTCCGGTATTGTTTGTAGCATATAAATACATTTGGTTTAAAGTCGGAAGTGATGCTTGAAAATGAAACACATTGGGAATGCTTGCCTTAACATAGTGTTAGAAAACTATTTTGAAAGTGTACTTACCTAAACGCAGTCACCACAGATTTCAAGTGATATGCTCCCCAGGCAGAGGACTCATATAGCTTTGAGAACTGCCCGGAATTGGCACATGCAGAAAGGAAAGAAAAGGAAGATATTTAACTCCAGGTATTGATTCAAATCCATTCATTTGCCTTTTGTTCTGTTAGGGCTCACTTTGTGCGCTGACATGACATTTTCAAGTTTTCCATGGGGTCATTAACAGCTTAGACTGGGTAGATAAAAAGCTGCTTTAACACTGGAGATCAGTTCTGTTGTGATATGTTCTGAGTAACAGAGGTGTCCTGTCCTATCCTCTTTAATCCTGCCTTCAACCAAAAAAAAAAAAAAGAAGCATGCTGGCATAGAAATCAGGACTCAATTAAAACCGATCACGAACAAAAAAGAACAGTGAACACTGCAATGCTGGTTCGACTGGAAGTGTTCACTGTATTTGATTTAAAATGATGTCGCAGAAGTCTTCCAGAAGCTATAACTGTACTACAGTATTTCACGTTAGATTTCAAAACGTCACATTTATCAATTTTTGTTAGTTTTTTGTTAAGTATACGGAACACTACAAAGCGGTATGTAATTCAATATGTTAACATAACATTATTCAGCAGGTTTCATTCAACTTTATGATGCTAAATGGGTTCATTCTATATAGAGGGTGATGAAAAACTTTTGGCCATATCTGTAGTTGTGTCATGAGTATTGCTTTGATCATGGACACAAGTACACATTAAAAAAGCTTTCATATGTATTAAGATCATAGCTAATGCAAAGTTATCCTTTTATTCCTGAATCTAAAGTTCTTTCTTACTCATTCTTGTTGCTGCATTTACAGCTACAGTAGCACCCAGGTTATACTAGGATACAATAGATAGACATGCACTGAAGCATACTGTTCAAATAACTAGAAAGCAATACAAATACAATACCACCCACATGTTTTATCATACTGTCATTGAAAAAGCTTTGATATCATTGATAATTTATGTGAAAAGTCTACCCACCCCCCCCAAGAAAAGTCCTAAGTGACATTTCAAATCTAAACACGCCTGCACTTGCATTGTTTTAGATTTAAAACCATTTCAAAGCAATCATTAAAATCAAACAAACCCAAATCAGCCGTTCTTTTCATTCCTATCACACTGTACCTCGTATAACACACAGTATATATTTAAAGAAGGTGGATGCCCAAAGCTTTATGAATAAAATACAGTTTGGTTTTCAGCCTGCTCTTAAAGAAACCCTTGTTTAGATTGCTCATGCACTGAAAGCTTTGTGACTAGGGCCCATCTCTTCTTAAAGGGGAGGCAGATTGAATCAACTGCAGTCGTGCAGCAAACTCCCAGGCTGCACACGGTGGTTATTTCAGGGAATGATCTCATCTATTAATGTCCAAAATGCTGCAGTGAAAGAGTTTAAAACGCCTGGGTCTTGTACTGTGCCCTGAAACTCGAACTCCCTGCGGGCTGTCCTAGTTGTGTTGCCTCAAAGAAAAAGGGGCAAATACCAAAGTTGCTCAGATCAGATTACGATGTAGTCTTTACATTTAAAGTAAATAAAAAAGAGGGCAAAAGAAAGAGCTGTTGCACTTAAAATGCGTTGTCAGAAGCTCGTTGTGCTGCTGTTGTAAAGAGAAGAAGAAGCAGAAGGCAGTGCAAGGTACTTACATCGTTTTCAACTGCTGTGGCTTGAAGGAGGAACTGCGTGGATGTGGGCTCTGCCAGCTCACTGCTGAAGGACATGTTAGCGATCTCCACACTTCCACCCAGGTAGAAAACAGAGGTGGCCGGAGCTAGAGAAAAGGAACAATTACAATTTACTGCCACACTCAGGCAACAGCCTCCAATTCTCTGTAAAGGTTTTCAAACAGCGAGACAAGCAGTCTGGGTATTTAACTGCTCAGCAATCCAAACTTACACAAACAGTAACACAGGGCTAGGATGATTACAGCAGCAGTCACAGGGACTACAGGCAGGGTTCCAGGAAGCCATCTTTTCCAGGGCAGTTTTTTCCCGGCCAGTCTGAGGAAGCAGCACTCCGGTGGGCACTGGCAGCCTCCGTGCGCTGACTGAGCGACGGAGGGGGGGGACCGCGGGCGAGCGGCCCTCGAGCCTTCTTTATGAAGTCCTGCAATATGATAGGTCTGAAATATAGAAAGGCATGCAGGGTTGATACATTGACAGAGTATTAAAACTTCCCGCGAGACAACGTTTTTTAAAAAGCAGGTGAAAGTTAGAAGAACAGAAGGAAAAAACTCAACTGAACTGCTTCCGTATCTGTTACAATTAGGGAACTTCACTAACTTTGCACTTCATGAAAATTAGGGCAGAGGGTAGTCTGGAGGATCAATACAAGACACACACAACTTTAAAACATATGATTTAAAAACATAAAAATGAGACATCTGATTACTGTAGAATACATTTTACAGTACAATTATGATATGCTTGTCTTCAAACAGTCAAGTGGATAGGTGCTGTGTTCTGACCCAGAGAATACTGCTACTGAATACCCTAGAAAATACTTTTACTGACCTCTAGACTGAATTGAACTGTGGGACTGATTGATTTGTTAACCCATCCGTAACTTAAAAACTCAACACTCAATCAAAATACTAAGATATAGAAGTTATATCTTCGTAGAGTACAGGCGGGCGAGCGCAATGGAAAATAAAGGTGTGAGGCTCATCCCAGCGTCCAAATAAGGACTGTGAATATTGGTGAAGGGGGAAGCCTAGCCATCCCACCACCTCCTCAATCACACTGCAGGTCTGGAGTTATTGCTGTGCCATGCACTGGAATCACACTGCAGGGCTGGAGTTATTGCTGTGCCATGCACTGGAATCACACTGCAGGTCTGGAGTTATTGCTGTGCCATGCACTGGAATCACACTGCAGGGCTGGAGTTATTGCTGTGCCATGCACTGGAATCACACTGCAGGGCTGGAGTTATTGCTGTGCCATGCAATGGAATCACACTGCAGGGCTGGAGTTATTGCTGTGCCATGCACTGGAATCACACTGCAGGGCTGGAGTTATTGCTGTGCCATGCACTGGAATCACACTGCAGGGCTGGAGTTATTGCTGTGCCATGCACTGGAATCACACTGCAGGGCTGGAGTTATTGCTGTGCCATGCAATGGAATCACACTGCAGGGCTGGAGTTATTGCTGTGCCATGCACTGGAATCACACTGCAGGGCTGGAGTTATTGCTGTGCCATGCACTGGAATCACACTGCAGGGCTGGAGTTATTGCTGTGCCATGCACTGGAATCACACTGCATGGCTGGAGTTATTGCTGTGCCATGCACTGGAATCACACTGCAGGGCTGGAGTTATTGCTGTGCCATGCACTGGAATCACACTGCAGGTCTGGAGTTATTGCTGTGCCATGCACTGGAATCACACTGCAGGGCTGGAGTTATTGCTGTGCCATGCACTGGAATCACACTGCTGGGCTGACACATTAAGATGTCTCCGATATAGCCCATGGATAGGACTCTAACTTTTACAACATTGTTTAATAATAAAAAAGTATGAAATAAAAAAGAACACATCACTATAATTAATGGTGTTATGTGTTTATTTCATTATTTCTTTTTAAATAAATATAAGACAATACTATCAATACTAGTTAAAGCTCTACACTACAGCATCAGGCCATATCCTTGTGAATGTTTGAACTGTGATTTGAAATCAACTTTAAAATAAAACTATTTTAAGTAATGCTATACAATCAGGCGATTTAATTGTAATGCAATGCCTTTACAATCGGTTTAAAGGACACCATAACATGCAGAAGTACTCTTGAGACACATCGTTTCAGTTTATTTTTTTAGTTAGCTTATTGAATATGCGTCTTTGGAATTGTCAGTTGTTTAAAAGTTCTGAATAGATAAGGGCTGTATGCGCCTATTCTCTCCGGTGCTGTGCAATGATTGAAACTTTTTAAACAATAGTATCTTTCAGGAAAAAAAAAAAAACGATTGGGTTTCTACAGCGCGTTGACATACTTGTCAAAACGCTTGGTGCTGTGACTCAGACGCTTGCATAATTAAGTCTTTTGTTTTCTTCTTAAACGAACATTTTACACAGGCTACGGCAGAATACCTTGACCGACACTGCAAGAAAAGAAAGTAGATAACAAAAGCAAACCCTGCTTACTCATAAATAAGAAACTAAAATGTAACAAAAGCCGTAGACTTTTATGCTTCTTTACATTATCTGCAGGTTTCATCAAAAGACTTAATGCTACAAATACGCAATACTAGTCATGTGCATGAATGATCTAACCCCGTAGGTAGGACACTTTGCTGTTAATTGATATCACTGTTGTTTTCTATTATATATAAACCCCCACACAGTAATCCCATTCTTACCTGTTCAGGTACGCTGCTAGCAGTGCCACAGTGCAGATAACTTGATATGCTGTAAATCTCACAAGATCTATCTTCGGGAAGCGCTAGCATCGCCCTGATTCGGCTGGTCCGGCTACAAGGAAACCCCAAAAGAAAACAGAACTGAAGTAATCGAAGGGTTGCCCGAGATGTTGCTGTGGGAAGCGCGGTGTGATCTGCTTGCCCCGTTCAGATTGCCACCGCCAGGTCCATTCACTCTTTAAGTGTTCAGTGCAGAACTCACAGACAGACCCAGCATGCACTGCGACGCCCCTATCTACACGACTGGATACAGCACTGAATCTGAGGGGGGCAGCGCCAGGCGAGCCACTGTCATGGGAACCGAGACCGTTTATTGATCTGAGGATTGGAAGACCATCGCCGTGGAGAAATGGTGAATCATCTTTTAAGAGTTTCTCTGACATACAGTACATGATTGTTTGAGTTAAGAGAATAATAATAATAATAATAATAATAATAATAATAATAATAATAATAATAATCAATGGGTATAACCACCAGGCTATACCTATTTTTCAGGAGCAATCTACTGGCTACAATATATTTATAGAATTGATTTAGACTGTTATGTTTTAGGCTGGCTTGCACACAAGCAGACACACTGAGTCAACAGTGGAGTAAACAGAGTAAATACAGTGAAGAAGAACGTCATCAAATATATTGTTTTACAAAAGATACAGGGATTGGTGGGGAAAATTTCTGAAAACATACAGCATGAAGCAGTTTTCTCACTGCATCAGGTACTTTTAACATGAAGGGTTTTCACAACTGGAAATGTGTATATATTGTAATGGAGAAAGTGCTTTCCCTGGTTTGTTCTGAATGTGTGTACAGTAGGTGATTTTGGCTGCTAGTCCCACCCTGCTATCAGGGAGTTCTGCTAGTACTGACACCCTTATTAACAGATCTAATATCTGGGTAAAGTATGGTGCCATACCAGCTATCAGTTGACATGACATACTTCCAGGTGATCTGTTAGTGTTGATCTTCCTAGGTTATTTCGTGTTTCTGGCTGTCATTCTGGGAGCAGCTGGTTGGTTAATGACAGGAAACATTAAATTTCTCGAGGTGGAATGACCTAGGAAGGGCCAGACGGTGCACGCCTTGTAAACAGACCTTTCCTACTACACTTATCTTTTATTTTCTGAAGAAAATCCATGTTCGCTATGTGTTTCTTTCACAACTGCACACATGAGACCGATGCACAAGTGAACAGCAGGTAAGATTTTGTTTGCTTTTAATCTTTAAAAAAATAAAAAAAATAATAATTGCCTAGGATTGATCTACAGCAACAGATGGGATTTTACATTTTATTAAAACTAATAATAAAACAAAGCAGTAAACAGCACAGTGTGTTCTGAATATATCCAAAAGAGCATTCCTCTATATCTTTCTGCAACGGTGAACAGAAAATAACTTTTGGCAGCACTAACATAAACTTTGAAAGTATAGTCATTACAATATATTTAAAAAAAATTACTGACTGGAAGACAAAAAGAATATTGTCAGGATATTTTTTGATGTAATGCAATCACAGTTTACTTATGACAAAAAAAGGCAAAATTATAGAGGACTACACATAGCAGCAAAGGACAGATATTAAAACTAATTAACCATAATTTGGGCTTCAATACTTTTCTGTCTTTAATAACACAGAAAAGCAGCATTTGTTTTGTTGAGGAATCTGATGGCCTAAACAATCTAAATAATATATAACAATGAACAATGCCTAACTGCTTCATATACCCTGGTGTGGGGCATGCTCTCCTGGTATACCCTGGTGTGGGGCATGTCTCCTGGTATACCCTGGTGTGGGGCATGTTCTCCTGGTATACCCAGGTGTGGGGCATGTTCTCCTGGTATACCCTGGTGTGGGGCATGTTCTCCTGGTATACCCTGGTGTGGGGCATGTTCTCCTGGTATACCCTGGTGTGGGACATGTTCTCCTGGTATACCCTGGTGTGGGGCATGCTCTCCTGGTATACCCTGGTGTGGGGATTGTTCTCCTGGTATACCCTAGGCCCCTTGATTAATAGAATAGTGCTGCTCTCGAACCCTGATGTCAGCTGCTTTCAAGATGATAATGCATCCATCCACTGTGACAGAATTGTGGGTGAATAGTTTGAGGAGTGTGAGAGAGACTTCAGGCATCTTCCACAGCCTTCCAACACCTTGTGGAGTCTATGCCACATCATCAGGGAAAACAGGGATCCAGCCCTATACTAGGTACATGTCTTAATAAAGTAGCCAGGCAGTGTAACCCTTATAAAAGTTTACCATAGTAAAAGCACAGCAAAGTCTAATAAAGCACAGTGAAATTAACTGTGAAATTAAGCATTGGTAAGCACTGTAAAGACCAGCAAGGTATGATAAAGCATATTCATAAACATGCCAAACCAGGGTAAACTATGGTAAATCCACAGTGTAACCATGGGAAAACTGCATAAATACTGTGCAAAAATGTTGTACTGTGCAGCACATTGATACCTAATTACAATACAATAGCAATGTAATCCCCTACAGGTGCAGGTGACATACGTTTGGGGGCCTTCTGAAATGTCTTTTTTTTAACCTATATTAACATTAACAAACGGGACACATTCACATTTTTTGTTTAACAAATAATCAAAATATTTATTCAGTAAAAAAACCCAGAAACAAACAAAAAAATGATAAGAATAAAAAATAAAAACAATATTTAGGAGACGTAATTTTGAATCCAAGTTGCAAACTTGGACACCCTTGTGTACACACCAGGGAGGTTAGGTCTTCCACAGCCCACTCCCCAGCTAACGATCCCAGTTAGAAACCACCTCCCACCTCTCTTCTCCTGGCATGACAGGGGTCCCCCCGAGTCCCCCTGCGGAGCAAACAACACAGGTTAACCCATTAAGTACC
Source organism: Acipenser ruthenus (assembly GCF_902713425.1). Classification (NCBI taxonomy): domain Eukaryota; kingdom Metazoa; phylum Chordata; class Actinopteri; order Acipenseriformes; family Acipenseridae; genus Acipenser; species Acipenser ruthenus. Next base: position 2,480,761 of record NC_081196.1, read on the forward strand.
AAATCACTTTGACTTTGAAAACGTCAGAACACGAGCTGTATTTATGTAATTTGATACTTTCTAAATCAATATGCTACCATTCGAAAAGTTTTCAATCTTTGTTTTCAATCACTGTGGGGAGGAAAACACCAAGAAATGGATCATTTTGGGGTTTTATTTTCTTATTTTATATTGAGGCGTTATAAAAGCATCTGAAGGGCTGTAGTTGCAGAATTAAAAGTTACATTTAGATGTAACCTTTGTGGTTAACACAATTATAATAAGCTGTCATAACAATATAGTTAAAGAGAAATTTAAAATAACAAGGTAGATGCCACTCACTAGTAGGGCTAACATGGTAAAGGCATGACTGTGTGGTGCGCAGGTGAGTCATGCAGTCATTTAAAATGTATTATGTTTCAATAATCCATTTTGAATATGAATGGCATTAAGAATATCCCCTAACTAGGAGCGAGTGAACTCACCCGGCAAGCATCTCTCTTCCCAGACATCACTCCGGCACATACCATACGAGGAGAGAGGGGGCCGTATCTGTTCTGACAGAGTCTCTGGTCTATAATTTCAACTTCCGCTTCCTGGAGGACTGTGGGGTAGTCTTTATCTGTTGAAAAACAACAAACATGACATAGTACAGCAGACACCAAGCTTATATTTATATTTGTGGACCTCGTCTTGCCAATGAAAATGTTTTAATGAATAGTGATTGGAACAGTTCAGCGTTTACAAAGTGTTAACAGTTTCTGGATTTGAATAAAGAACTTTGAGAATCAGGCCCATTGTGACTTCCTCTAAGAACACAAAGGAAGCTCCTGATTGGTCCTCTCCTGAGTTTTGTTCTGTAAAAACAATCCTTACGATGTCACAATATGTTTCAAAGCACTGTTCACTCTATTATGGAAGGCGAGGTCCAGAGAATGAAAAGTACAGTGGGTCCATGGCTGTCCCAATGGTCAATTTAAACCACAATGATAACAAGAAAACAAGAAACAACTCTAGCTGGTCACGTTGCACATGGTTCTTACTCTGTGGTGAAGTGGCCTAATTTATTCATTTATTATATGTAAGGCTGTGGTTAAAATAAAGTAGATACAAATTCATGATGACTTCCATATATATATATATATATACATAGACGTATGTATGTATGTAAAGGCCCCTTCACTGTATCCCCCGGTTCATTTGTTTGCTCACCTCCCTCGGACATGCTTCCCCAGCCTGTGACCCAGCACCTGTCCCCGGGCTGCAGTGGCTGTGCCAGGGCTGGGATGCAGACTGGCTGGATGAGATGGCTCAGGGAGTCGGGCCAGGCTGTCTTCAGCTGCAGCAGAGCCACATCGTAGTCAAAATTCCGGGCGTTGTAGTACTCGTGGGCTACAATCCTCCGGATCTGAGCAACAAACTTGGGACTTCCTTGAACGCGCATTCCCAGATGAGCGGTCCACGGGCGGGGGTCAGAAAACCTGCTCAAAGACGTGTGAAGGAATCAGAGCCTAATAAGAAAACAGCACAACTATGCACTGTGTGTACAGGTTGAGAAATGATTGCTACCCATGAAAAACTCTCAACGGCAGCAACAGAAAACTTTTAATAAGAGTTCGCCCTCGTTATTTCACAATCCAACACTTCACATATTTGGTTAATTTCCGTTAATTGTGTTGACTGGTAATTGTACATGTACTACACCAATTTATATAATTTATGCTACAATTATCCCAGTCTTTGTCCCAACCCTGTTCTAAATTGTTGAATTGAAGGCTTTATGTGGCTGAGTTTGGGGAGGACTCCAGCCTTACCTGTCGCTGCTGAAGCAGTGTGCTGCTGATATGAGCCACTCCTTGGCTATGACCGAAGCGCCACAGTAAAGGCTTCCGGCAAAGTGCAGGCCGACCTGCCAGGGCCACGCCCCCTCGTCTGCATTGGTGCCGCCCACAACGCGGCTCTGAGCCTGGGGTTTACTGCCACAGCCTGGAGTGGCAAGGCAAGACTCACAGTGAAATCCACACCACTCAGAGCTTTCAACACACGACAGTGCTCTGAGTTACTTATGAAATGAATTCACAATGCCTTTGATCAGGAACGCTGGCACAGTCGAACATTTTAAAAACATATCTGTTTGCGTCGGCTTATTCTTGAGCTGGATTGATTTCTGTTTTTTATTTCATATTTTTTATTATAAAGCCCCCTGGGAGGCTCTGCATGAAGACCGCTATATACAAGCAAATGGTATTGTATTGTATTGTACTGTATTAAATGCTTTCAATTCAACAGTGAAAGGTAAGGGTGAGATGATAATGGCAATACAAGTGGTTATGGTATTACCTTATGGTGGAATCATCTCATGCTGAGTTGCACAGAGGAAATTAAACATCTGCAGACCAACACAGGGGAGAGGACTATGCTATAGAGTTGTACCTCTCAGATCTGGTTCATTGATAAGCCAACTTATTAGAAATGATTAGAAATTCAGAGGAAAGTTCAGAGGATCAGTGGACTAGGTCCTTAAGTTAATAAAGGTAAATACAATGGATTGTAAAGCTACTGGAAACAGATCACTGCCGCTCTGTTTACTGCACGGTTACTCTCGTAGTTTTGACAGTTCCTGTAAATTTTACTCACAGCTTCAGCCTGAGAACAGACGAGCTTACTGAAGCAATGAAGAGTGTCACTGCTCTAATTCCTACATATTATAAAAGGTCAATTTCTGTCATTAAAAATAGGGTCAAAGTCTGCTACAAAGAATTATTTCTTGGTCATGAATGTCCGTAAAACAAAATGATAAACTGTAAACGCTGACAGCAATTTTAAACCAGTGAATTCCGTGTGCAGTCTGCTTAGTGCCGACAGTGCCAAGCAATTCTGTTCAGAAAAACAGCAAGTTATGAAGCGAGACTCAGCACAGCGTTCATAGGATCAATTACCAGGCACTTACTCACAGCCTTTAAAGGCTGTTTTCAAGCAAATTAATTGGGTGCTGCTTTAACATAAGTGCTTGAATCGATGAAATAAAACTAGGGTCTAACATGAACCAGTGTGGGATATACAGTAGCATGAATCGAATTGCATTTTACCAAAGCCAATAGGAAATCCTCTAACTTTTGATAGATAAAGCAATGTCTTTTTTTCTTGATTTGTCTATTTTTATTGATCAGTTATTTTATTTATTACTATTTTTTTAATGAACATATAGTATACTGGACTACCCCTGCTGGAGTTGGGAGTGGGGCATGTGTTGCCTGTTTTACCCCTGCTTGCTTACTAAGTATCCCTGAATTACACTGAATATACAATTGATGCAGCTTGTGTTTCTTAAAGAATACCAGGAATGCTCCAGTAAATAAAATGCTAAACAAAGCTCTGAGAAACGACAGCACACAGAAACTCACCACAACTGCTCTCGTCACTCCTGTCCGCGCAATCTGGCACCCCGTCACACTTTGCGTTTCGTTTTCTGATACACACGTCATTTTTGCATTTGTAGGTTATGTTTGTGCATGGAGCTGCTGCAAATGTTCAGAAAGCTGCATTAGTCTTCCTACCTGCAGGTCCAGTCCTAGTATCCATGGCAATGCAAAGTGCTAATCCAATGGGGAGTCTATGCTCATTGTGCTATTCTAGAGGGGAGTGCCTTTAAGAAGCTGTCCTTCCCTCACCTTTACAACTGAGTATCAATCAATGGCAATTAATTTCTGCAGCGAGTGTTTTAAAAGCAGATTGGAAGATTATTTTCCTCCCATCCGGGGCGCTGACATTTTTATTGCAATGGCAATAAGATGAAGAAGCTGGAGTCCCCCTTTCCCTTCGTATTTAGGTTTGTACCCCACACCACAAATAGGACATCATCAGGCTTTCATTTGCTAAAGTCTCTGAACAGACCACTCTGATGCTGCACTTTGAAAAGTGAAATAGGTTTGGTTTGTAACGTGTGCTCATGCACCTGAATGCTGAAGGGAGGTTACCTGTATTGATTCTGGTAAGAGTACGTGCTTTCATGTGCATCTGTAAATTGAATGTGAATGAAATATGAAATGGCAATGCAGTAAGTGTTCTAGGGATCAGTTTCACATTGTTTTCAGATTCAATTGACTGTCGTTTTTTAGTAATGCACAGGCTCTCGTCACTAAAGAATGTGTTTTATAAAAGCAGGCCACACATACCCTGTGTGCAGTTGCTTTCATCGCTGCCGTTGTCACAGTCTGGGACTCCGTTGCAAGCGTAGTAGGGATGCTGCTGGGAACTGACGTTACACACTTTAGAGGGGATTGCTGAAACAAAATACCAATGACAAGCAGTCAGTGTAAAACCAGCGGATCATTTACACTGTCCTAACTATACCAGCGTGCAGCTGCTTCTGAAAAGACTCCTCAGTGCAGAACGTGGGGAGCATAATAGTGTTGCAAAGGTGTAAATGGGCATAGCAAGAATAGCCATAATGAAAGGCACAGTGTTATGGAAAATGTGTTTCAAAGTTTAAGAAAGAAAGAAAGAAAGAAAGAAAGAAAGAAAGAAAGAAAGAAAGAAAGAATTATGGTAGATCGCTGTTTTTATACAGCCCTTTCTGGACCCAGATTACACTATGTTATATTATTTATGAATTATCATTAGATTTCCTTATCATATACATACAACAAAACAGCTCATCACTTTCATCATAGCAGTCATCCAGTCCATCACAGTGTTGAGATTCCCTGATGCATAATCCCGTGGTGCATGAGAAGTGCTCATCAGGACAAGCTGGGGGGAATAAAAGGAACAGGAACATATATACTCAACAGCGCTCAAAACTCCCTCTACTGGCCACATTCCTACATTACTCCCATCTGGTTAATTGTGGTGTGAGATAAACGCCTCACGGCAATTATACAAATATAACGACAAACTGCGTGAATCAAGCATGGAAACAAAAAGATTACAGTCATTAATCTTACTCTCTCACACAAAGATTGTACATTTAACCACTACAGTTGTACACATGCATTTAAATGCAGCGTTTCATAAAGGTATTTATCTACTTTGGATAACCACTCATAACAACACCAGCATGGGTATGTATATATATATATATATATATATATATATATATATATATATATATATATATATATATATATATATATATATTATATGACGTGCTCACGCTGGCTGATGTTGTAGCTGCCATATTCAGCTATCAGCGGGGGATCGGACAGCTTTGAACTGCACTGGAACTCGATCTCAACCTTCGGACTGGCCACGTGAAACACTGTTTGGTGGTCTATGTAGCTTCCACAGTACCTACAAACAAAGAAGGAGATCAAAGAGCAGTAATCCGATAAACTAGCGTGTCTGTTACCGAGTACCAGAAACTAGCAGGATTACATCTTCAAAACCCCAAATCACCCTCATCCTGTCATCAAATGCATGAAGAGACGTTGTCGGAAGCCCCCTGTAGTTCTACAGGATCAGGATGAGGGATGATGGAAATGACTTGGCGCTCCCTTGCGCAGTGACGGTCAGTTTGTCAGTTTCTGCTGTACGGCGTTTCTGAAAGAACACTGTGCCAGCATAGAAAGCCTGTCCCTTTTACTTTACAATAAAGAACGGATCCATTAGTAGATAGTGGATGTAATAAGTTCATAATCTTCTTTGCATATGAATGCCCCATTGTGGTGGAATGTCACTGCATGGTGAAATGAAAAGCATGTGACTCCTAGCCGGGGCGGTCATCTTATTTCTTCCTCGACTCCAGACCCCCTTTCAGTCACGTGTTTTTTTTGCAAACATACTTATACTGCACTCGTAATTTCACTTACAGCTTCTCATTGATTTTCCACCACCCATGGTCACATCCTTTCAGCCCTTTCTCCTTTAGCACGTAGTTTGAGAATTTCAGCGCTATGCCAAGCGTCTTCACTGGAGTCTAATGCAAGAGAAGAACAACAAGTCATACAGAGCATTGTATAGGGTGCTGTACGATACAAGCTGACCCGCACGCCACACAACAGGTCAGAACAACTACCCACAAGTTAGCTTTCCGGCCACTCTGAGTGGGTGCTAATTCTTATTAATCTTATAGTTAAATAAGAATAATGAAAAAGTATAGAAAGCCTGCACGTTTAGCGTTACCTGAAACACCCAGGAACAACTGCATTTGGGAGGGTAGAAGCTGGGGTAGTATGGGCTTGTTATGCGTCCTTCATAGCTCCTCACAGAGCGGGTTTCTAGAGTGTTACCGCATCCTGGGAAACAACAAGGAAAGAATGCTGGACACGCTGTGGAATTTTACAGATCACAACTCGCACTTTACTGCCGCCTTGTGGACTACTGCGGGTCTGCAAGTAAAAGTTATTTTCTTTACATGTAGAAAAATGATCGTTGTGATCAGCAACCAATTTCCTAGTGGAATATCCAACAGGTAATAATTGAGAATAATCGATGCATTGAGAATTATTCAAAGCCTTCAAACATAACTGAAAACATGCATGTGCACATTATTATACATAATAATGTAATACGTGCATTCAGGAGACATTCTATTCTTAAAAAGCAAATGGCATCTGTTTTTTTAATTAGATTCTGCTGCTTCTCATCATCAAACCAACACGCTAAAATGGCATCCTGTATAAAGCCCATACTTTTCAAATGTTGCTATTAAACAATATATTGTTTCAGGAATCAATCTGTAAAGCCACGAGCTCCTCTGGTATTGTCTCTTATTAACATTGTTACAAACTATTTACTGTAATTGCATTTATTTTATGCGATCGTTCTTCATTTTTAATCGAAGCAAGAAAAATAATGGTTAGTGCCACTCACTTTCTTGTGCAATCGCTTCAAAATAACCATGAAAGCCTTTCTTCCCTGGGCCTGACTTAAACGACAGGAACATCATGTTCCCGGTGGACACAAAGGAGACTGTAGAAGAATTAAAGGGGCCACAGATCCTGGAAGGGCACAGAACGGTAACTTGAACAGCTGTTATACGATCCTCTCATGCTTCTAAATACCCTTATTAAAGTCCCATCATAGTAAAAGCATAGCAAAGTGTAATAAAGCATAGTGAAAGCAATGTTAAACATAGATGAGCCCTGTAAAGCCCAGAGAGGCATGGTAAAGCAAATTTAAAAAAACAGGGTAAACCATGGTGGACTATGGTACAGTCAATGTGTAGTATAACCATGGGAAAAGAACGGGAAAAGTGCAAAATTATAGTGCAAAAAAAAACCTTCCAGGATCACAGGAGGACCCATCTACAGAGGTGAGACTCTAGCAGCTACATCATGTGTTTCTTTCAAAACTGCACATGCAACACCTACTGTCCCTAGCCAATGGGATACACGACAGGGAAGATTGGTGGAATTGTTTCAGTGATGTGTTACATATTCACAGACATTAATAACTGAACTGGTGTTGGGAGTCAATCGTATGCTTATATAACATTTAATCACATACTTATACAAAACCTTGCTTCTAATTGGCATCAGGGAGTCGTAGAAGACGAGCGAGTCGGAGACGCAGTCGTTCTCCTCGATTTGCATGGAGACGATGGACAGACGAACCAGGTGACCCAGCAAGGCAGTGATCTTGAGATGGCAGTCGCCTCTCCCAGAGGGGCTGGAGACATTCAGAGGCACCTTGAAGCCTGGGTGCTCTGCATACAAGTCATTGAGGCACTGAGACTCTGTAGGAACAGGGCAGCGTCAGTCTCATCAAGAAACATGCAGTCAAGTCAAGGTTTCAGAACTGGGTAAGGCTTAGCAACCATTGCAGAAGAACATCACACTGGGTTTGAATGGTCCTTGCACATCTGGACTCAATTATAATGACAGGTCTTGGGATAAACCTGGCTGCCTTTCTCTCTGCACCTTCCCAAAAGAAATAGCTTTCAAAACTGAAAAAAAGATTTTGCTAGAGGCAACAATCATGTAATTTACTTTTGAGGAGCTCCTATTTTTAAAATAGGAATCAAGACTTAACTCTGTAATAAATTCCACATATTCAGCAGCTAAAGAACTGCAGCCACAGCACACATGTTGACCAAGAAGCAATGCAATAAAACAATTAGCATCGTTGCATATAGGCCAGCCAGTTACTGGCTATACTAGTCATATTATTTAGCAAAAATAGCATGCACCGGTATACAACACACACATGCATCTGAAGGACAATTGTATTGACATTAATGAATATGTTACCACACATACTTGCACAGCTGTACTGTGCACCAGCATCTCAGGGCCAATTTTAATTACAAACAGGGTGAGCGTAATTTGCATGCCATGATTATACTTTAGGCTCGATGAGAATTACATTTTCAATTATCGATTAACGGCTAATAATATTCACGATAATGATTACATCATATTAAATGCACTCGTCTCCCTAGTTGGTATATCTTTTTCTGTTTTTTTCTTTTTATAATACCGCTCCACCTCCCTACTGTACACAGTTCACAGCCGTGTCTGTATCAGGGCAGCATGCTTCATATTACCTGTTCCTAGAGCAGAATAATCTGACCGCAAGGCCGCTGGAGTAAACAAATAGAAGAAGTTCATTTAACTAACATATAAACATGAATATATTCTGTCACACCAAACAATGAGTTAGTAGAAATGTAATATGTGCCTTATTATGGAAAGCTTTGTATGTACAGTAGTGTGCACATGTATTAGAACACCTCAAGATTTGTCATTTATATCCTTTATATTCCAACCTGCATGAAAACCTCTGGGAGTGAGACTGTATAGGTCAGTAATCAGTGATCTAGAAACAATAGGCACTCATGTGTGAAAATGTTAGACCACTTTGTGCTTTAATTAGGCATCAAACAACTTCTAAAAAGTCTCATGCATTTTACCATGTGTGGTTGTTTTATTTTTCTCTAACTATTTTAAAATGCATGTGTGGCCTATTAAAGTCATCAATGAAATTCAACAATCACTAATTTGCATATTCTGAACAGAGGAGTTTCAGTTCCAGTGGTTTGACTTCATATGCACAACAAATCACAACCACAGCAGCAATTGGGGTGTTCTGATAAATGTGCACACTGCTCTAAGCTCAGTTTATCTCTTTAAAAGGTGACTGCCATTGACGATGACTGAGTCCATGTCCACTGGCAGGTCAGACAGGTAGCCCACAGAGCTGCGATTGACCAGACTTGTCTGGATCGAGTCCTTCAGGATGGCTCCCACGCAATCCTCGCAGACAAACTGGCTCTTGCTTTTCGGAACAACAAAGACCATCCAGAAGTGAACAAGAAGACCTCCATCGTTGTTACTGCTGCAGGGAAACACATGGACTAGAGATATTGCATAGCAGTGTCACCCATTCCAGCTTTTCATACCAGCTTGATTAGCCAGAGTGTAACTAACAAGCTCAGGTGTGTCTCATTAAACTCTGAGTAAAATCAGGACTGGATGAAACTGCTATGCATTGGGGGGGGGGGGGGGGGGGGGGGGCTTATTTCCAGCCCTGAATTAAGCAATCTTTTAGTTCTGGAATATAATTCCATTTAACTTTTTTTTAAATACAAGTTATTATTCTTTTTTTTTCTCAGCTTGATATAGTTGCTGTATATATATACACAGTATCACCAATGAAAGATGAATAATGTAGTTTGCTTAAAAGCTCACTGCATAAAGTGCTTCAGTGGTAAAGTACAGTGTTGACTGTACTTGCTTCTACCTAAAGCTGAGGGAACACAAAGCCACTTTCTCAGGGGCAGCAGTGTGGAGTAGTGGTTAGGGCTCTGGACTCTTGACCGGAGGGTCGTGGGTTCAAATCCCGGTGGGGACACTGCTGCTGTACCCTTGAGCAAGGTACTTTACCTAGTTTGCTCCAGTAAAAACCCAACTGTATAAATGGGTAATTGTATGTAAAAATAACGTGATATCTTATAACAATTGTAAGTCGCCCTGGATAAGGGCGTCTGCTAAGAAATAAATAATAATAATAACAGTGGCTTGAAGTCTGGTTCCAGGAGACCGGGAGACCTAGTCTGAGGTTGCTGTATCAAACCCCAAGTCTCCCCTGGTGTGCCATGCAGTCTCCTGAAGTGGCTTCGTGTTTCCCTCACTTTAAGACTACAGGTTAGCCTTGCTGTCTTTTTATACTCATTCAGCTGGCCCAAGAGCCCTGCTGTATACTAGTAACATAAACTCATCACCATACGTGTGAGCCACGCAGCGGGTACCGCCCTCAAGAAACCCTAGCTAGCAGAAACAAGCATGGAAGTTCACAGATATTTACAGTACCTTAAATCTGAAATGACAGATTGCCTGTACAGTCTGGACACCGCTGATGTTTTGTAAACGCTATTCACCTGGAAATACAACACAGTATTAAATATATATATATATATATATATATATATATATATATATATATATATATATATATATATATATATACAGTATATCTAAATGTTAAAAGCATACCTGTTGGTGATACCTTTCAATAGCTAAATATGAATATAAAATGAAACACGGAATAGGCTACCATATGTAGCAGGATAAAACAGACTAGATTCTGTGCTTTTAAATTAGACATCCGTCCCATCCCCTCCCCCCCCCCCAGTAGGGCTGAATGGTGTGCTAACAAGGGACGAGCCTTGATGGGCTATATGGCCTTTTCTTGTTCCCAGACTTTTCTTATGTTCTTATGTTCTTAATAAACTAGCTTTCCAGCATACAAAGGTATCTTCTTCAGGTGAGAAGTGGAAACTATCTATCTATATACATATTCAGCACATCCTATTAAAAGGTATGTGGACCAGCAAGGCTTATCCTACAGAGTCTTAAAACAACCTTATAGCAGGAGCTCTCTGTTCTGTGGAATACTTCACTGTTCTCTTAACAGCTGTAGAAAGAAAGTCTTTCAACAGTCACACACTGTCATCCTTGAAAACGCAGGACAATAATAGAAAAAGATGCAAAATCATGTCAAATGAGAGTTTTCTCACCACATGCTCAATGTTCTGTGCCATGGACAGGAATTCTCTGGAGTCCCTGTGCCGGTACTCCGGGATAAAATCAGTTTGGGCTAAACGGAACAGCCCAGCAAAATACACCAGGCTGCTGTTTTCAGGTTGCACTGCAACAGAAAGCATCACCAGACCAACCTTAAGGACTGTTTAACCCTTTCATGCACTTAATAAATAGCTTTACATTTACATTTTGTGAAGAAAAATCCCATTGATTTCTAAGGGGAAAAAATGGCATCCTCATGCGAGGCTATCATCCAATTGTGTCTATTATGCCCCCTGATATAAACACTAAAATAGTTTTTTTTTTTTTTTTATGAGGTCATCCTGCATGCAAGTGTTAAAGGAATGTATTATGAAACAATTTTATAAATACTTCAAATATAAATCTCTCTGGTTAAACACCACTGAGAATAAACATTCAGTAAACTAGATTTAATTAATCCAAATAATTCCTTAAGACAAACAGTCCTATGCACTTTGTGAATGGAAGCCCCAATCCTAGAGCCTTCAGGATGTGCCCTGAATGATCAGGTAAAGCAAGCCCAGTGTACTGTGTGTTGTACTGGAATCTACTTACAGACGAAGTACCACAGCAGGGTCCACATGGTTACTACAAACACCACAATCAACACAGTCACGAGGATCACGAGGTTTCGGGATTTCCACACACTGGTGTTTCTCTTCCTGGCTTTTTTCTTCGATCTGGATTTCCTTTTGCCTTTTCTGTGGTGCCTTCTTTTGGCAAGCTTTGCATCAACGGTGGCCACTTCCACTGAAACATCAGATATCTGAAGAAAAAAAAACCATGTAAAACAAACCATTCTCCATTTAAGCAGGGCTTTATTAATCTAAAAGGAAAGGCAATGAAGACAAATAGCTAAAATGATCACTGCTTTTAACATAACAAGATTTACCGGTATAGCTTCTGTAACATAAGCACTGTGTACAGCTAATGCGTTTAAAGTTTCCGTGCATTTTAATAATTGATGTGGTGTCATTCCATCCTGATGGTTAAGTGACCCCTCTATAATACAGAGTGAACGAAAGTATCTGATTCTCTGCGTCTCGCTGGTTATTCCAGGTATGCATGGCATTTATGTCATCACTGTGTATCCTGTCATGTAGTCTGAATCAGTGGCATAGCTGGGGGGTTGGGTGGTTTTAGGGGTTTAACCCCCCCGAAATCAATTATTCAACTACGTGAGACAATCTAAAATATCAGCCATGTGGAAGAATCTTGATCATCCATAACCAGCACCAGCACCCCCACCCCCCACCCTCCAAAACGTAATCCTTGCTACGCCAGTATTAACCATCATCAAAAAAATCTCCACCCATCCCCGAAACAAAATCCTGCCTATGCCACTGGTCTGAATATCCCTGTAAATCAAGCCCAGTTGTCTCTGTTCATGTGCATTCCATGAATAAAGCTGTATTGCTCCTCACCCTCTAGACATGGTTTAAAACATCTCTTTGCAGTTAATCCAGGACTCAGCAGTTACAGAATGATTTCTATCAGCCACTCTGCTGGAGACTGCAAGCTGAGGATTCTGATTTCACTGAGTATGAGTTTCAGGGCGTGAAGAAGATTAACAAGATCAACACAGGCACTAAACCTGCTACAGCCCTACAAGTAATAGCAGAGTGTCCATTATCCTACAGTTCAGTAAAAGTCAAGTAAGGCAAGCCAACTTCCACGCCACTTTGGAATAAATTAAGCGAGGGTGCAAAAGTTCAAGCTAAAATCCCTCAAATCGAGCACTAGAAGGGCAACTTGTCTTTAGAACCTTGAAACTGTCAAGGTTCCAAGCAGTCTAAACTGGCCCAGTATATACACACACCTTCACACACGCACACGCACACGCACACGCACACGAAACAGCTTTCTGCCTCCTATAAAAACATTACATACACACTGAGGAGTAAGCAGAAACAAAATGAATGAATCCTATCCCATCGCACGTCGGTACTCCAATTACAAACCCTTTAAACAAACACAGGGAGCACTTTGTTAAAAGGCAAAACAAAAAGTCTCTGTTATTCAGACGGGAACATAATCAGCTTTGCAATTGCTGTAAACACTTCACCGCTACTTACACTTAAATTATCTTCGGTTTGGCCTGACGCGTCACTTCCATTCTCTGCCATCCTTGTGAAAGGACGTACAATTCGGCCCCTGTTTCAACAACGAGCCGCTGCAGACATGTCGTTGTAAATGCGAGAACCATTAGCACAGTATCCCGTCAACTCCCCATAGCGTTCCCAGAGGAGTCTGAGCTGATAAGGGATGACAGCCAGTCAATGCTACCCCGGAGCAGTGCTGGCGGTATCAGTTTCCGAGAGAAGGAAACACCGTGTGTAACTGCATCTTCCTAGAAGTAGCTGTGTACTGTGTCTGCCGTGTAGGTATGTATAATTAAACTGCATTGGTGACAAGGGCTGCAAGTGCCAGCTTTTTACTGGTGCAGAAATCCCTTTTCAGATTGCCACCATCACCAGACCCTTCTTATAATTGTTGACCGGTACAGTCATTTTGCACCCCATAAGTTATTATAGTCTACCCATGTTTTGAATGTGCTTTACCATACTGGGCTTTACCGTGCTTTGCGTTATTACACTTTGCTCTGCTTTTACTGTGTGCACAGAAACTTAACAGTTAAGAAATTATTACTGTGCGTTGTGTTATGGGGTCTCTCATTTTTTACTTAAACGGTTAGTTTCACAGACCCAGATAAGCACTAATCTTGGACTACCTTTTCTAATAATAAGGATGATGATGATGATGATGATGATGATGATGATGATGATGGTGATATTGATATATTTCCTCTTGTATTTCCTGCTAGGGATCCATTAGCTGCTGCTGGATCTAGTCTGAGCTACATGTGCCTGCAACCGGAATAAATGCTCAGCGTCTGAACTGGGGCAATCACCTTGTGACAGGCTATCTATCTCTCTATCTATCTATCTATCTATCTATCTATCTCTCTATCTCTCTATCTATCTATCTATCTATCTATCTATCTATCTATCTATCTATCTACCATGCAAAAATACTGTGGTAAACATGTATAAGGGTTGAATCTTTGAAGAGCAACTACTGGAACTAATCCTAGGGCTCAAAGGTATGGACGTGTTTTTGATGATGGTTTGAGGACGGGTAGGGCTTTGTTTTTAAAATCAACCCCAGTCACTATTTCAAAAGCAGCACAGAAACCAAGATTAGAGAATATACTGCCGTGGGGAACGGAGTGGAGACAGACACACTGTAGGACAGGAGACACTTTCTGTCACAGAGAGTGGGGAGTGTATGGAATGGGTCCACACTGTAGGACAGGAGATGCTTTGTGTCACAGAGAGTGGGGAGTGTATGGAATGGGTCCACACTGTAGGACAGGAGATGCTTTGTGTCACAGAGAGTGGGGAGTGTATGGAATGGGTCCACACTGTAGGACAGGAGACACTTTCTGTCACAGAGAGTGGGGAGTGTATGGAATGGGTTGCAAGATGTGTTGTTGCTAATACACTTCTTGAGAAGTTTGAGATTTTACATCTTACAACTAACTAGCAACAGACTGCTCTGGGCCTTACACACTGAGCAGCTGATAACGTGAAATGTCTCATGCTTCAGCTCTTTTGTATTGGTCCCTAATTATGTGGCCATGCTTGATAGATAGATAGATAGATAGATAGATAGATAGATAGATAGATAGATAGATAGATAGATATAGAGTTATTTAAATTTTTGATTTATAAGTTGAATTTATGAGTGCACCAGCGGAAGCAGAGCAATAAAGCAGAGAGTCAGTCTGCAGCTTTCTAATTAAATTGTGCCTGTTAAGATAAAAAGCAGAGAAAGGTCAGATGTTTAATAAGCCAGCCTGCCTGCTCCATTAACATAAAATACATTGAACTGAAATAGAGCAACACACAGAGAGCTCTTTAATAAGACCCCTTCTGACCTGACTTCATTCCTGCATGCAGCACCCCCTCATAGGCTGCAGTTTATGGCTTGTATCTTAACAGCATTCATTGTAACTATGATGTGTGTTACCTCACAAAGAAGAGTGGGGGAGGGGTTCATTTCTGCTTCATTTCTGGGGACAGTTTGATGGGAGCGAGCATGATAGATGTACACTCTGATAAATGTTTATTCAAGCAGTCTTATCACATTGCAGGTTTTGTTTTATCACATCAATTGATCAGCCTTTTGAAATGTTATGGACATTATCAACCGGAACAGAAACATTACTGTGATGGAAACTGCCAGCTGTGTTCCGGAATGACCTTTTCATTCCGCATTCTAGAACAGTCTTTCAGCCCCATTACATAATTGTCTTAAGGTTACACAATTACAAGCGTCTTGTTCCAGGGTCTGTTTGTTGATTGTGCTAAGCTGTTTTATGTATCGTTTGCATTGCTTACACACTGTGGAGAAATCATTCAGTGCGTAAAGGCCAAATTCAAAAGCTTGAGTTTTGGTCAGAACTATTACAAATATTTTCTCATATTCTTATGATTTATTAGATTTTGTTTTAGATTAGAAAATCAGTGAAGTGCTTTGACTTCGTCCAAGAGCTTCTTAAATGAGTGAGAAAGATTGTATCATCAGTGTACCAACAAAATACCTTTTCTAACTGTTCTGTGTCTCTCACATCCCTGTTCTGTCCTCCCGTCCTCGTCCTCTGCCCTCCCTCCGCTGTTGCTCCTCCAACCCCTCTAACCTCATTTCTCTGCCTCTCCCCCCCTCCCGCACACTCTCTGGTGCACTCTGGAACTGTCACTCTTCTGCTAACAAAGCTGATTTCATCTCTGCCTTTGCCTCCCACCTCTCGCTCGATTTCCTTGCTCTCACTGAAACCTGGCTGTCCCCTGATAACACTGTTACTCCTGCTGCCCTGTCCTCTCTCTACGTCCTGTCCCATACCCCGCGTCTCACCGGACGGGGAGGTGGGACGGGTCTTCTCCTCTCTCCCTCCTTACTCTTTTCTGTCCCCTCTGATCTCACCTCCCTCTCTGTCACTACCTTTGAATTTCATGCAGTCCAACTAACCTCTCCCTGTCAACTCCTGCTCATTGTTTTGTACCGCCCCCCTGGGCCTCTCACTCACTTTCTGGATGAACTCGACTATCTACTCTCCTCCCTCCCCTCTCTGTCTACCCCGACTGTCCTGTTGGGTGACTTCAACATCCATCTCTCCAACCCCAGCCACTCTGCTGGATTCCTCCCTCTCCTTCACTCCTTCGACTTCTGTCTCTCTCCGTCCCCTCCTACCCACAAAGCTGGCCGTCAACTGGACCTCACCTTCTCCAGGGCCTGCTGCCCCTCCAACCTCTCTGTCACCCCCCTGGACCTCTCTGATCACTATTTCATCTCTTTTTCTCTGTCTCTCCCCCCTCTCCCTGCTCCTCCTACCCCCACTGTCACCTCTCGCCGTAACCTCCGCTCTCTCTCCCCCTCTGTCCTTGCCTCCACTGCTCTCTCTCACCTCCCTCCTATCGACTCCTTTTCACAACTCTCCGTAGACTCTGCTACCTCCACCCTCTTCTCCTCACTCACCTCCTCCCTCGACTCCCTCTGTCCCCTCACCTCCCGACCCGCTCGCCCCTCCCCTCCCCATCCCTGGCTCTCCTCTGTGCTCCGCTCGGCAAGAATCACACTGCGATCTGCTGAAAAGAAATGGAAGAGAACCAAACTCCCTGCTGCCCTAGACCTTTACCGCACTCTTCTCTCCTCCTTCTCCTCTACTCTCTCCTCTGCTAAATGTGCTTATTTCCAATCTGTAATCCAAGCCTCCACTAACAACCCACGTAAACTATTCTCTACCTTCTCCTCCCTCCTAAACCCTCCCCCCCTCCTCCTCCCTCCTCTATCTCCCCTGACGACTTTGCCTCCTTCTTCTCTTCTAAAATCTCAGATATCCGCAAACTCTTTAACACCTCTCCCTCCCCCGCACCCCCTCCTGCTCCAACCCCTACACCCACTACATCCCCTACTAACTCGCCCTCCTTCTCCACCTTCTTGCCCCTCTCAGACTCTGACCTCTCCTCCCTGCTCCAGGGTCACAAACCCACCACGTGTGCCTTGGACCCCCTCCCCACTCACCTCTTTCAAGCTGCTGCTCCTGCTCTACTCCCCTTCATCTCCTCCCTCCTCAACACCTCTCTACTTTCTGGCATCTTCCCCTCTGCCTTCAAAAAAGCCTCTATCACTCCCCTCCTCAAAAAACCTACCCTCGACCCCACCTCCCTCCAGAGCTACCGTCCTGTCTCCCTCCTACCCTTCCTCTCCAAAACCCTCGAGCGGACTGTACACCGCCAGCTCTCTGCTTTCCTGTCCAACCACTCTCTGCTTGACCCTCTCCAATCTGGCTTCCGCTCTGCTCACTCCACTGAAACCGCCCTTCTCTCTGTCACCAACTCACTTAAGTGTGCCCGAGCTGCCTCTCTCTCCTCTGTCCTAATTCTCCTCGACCTCTCTGCTGCCTTTGACACTGTTGATCACTCTATTCTACTATCATCTCTTGCTGACCTGGGGATCTCTGGCACTGCTCTGGCCTGGTTCTCCTCCTACCTCTCCAACCGCACTTACCAGGTAACCTGGCGTGGAGCAACCTCCACACCTCACCCTCTCTTGACTGGAGTCCCCCAAGGGTCAGTCTTGGGTCCTCTCCTGTTCTCTCTCTACACCCGCTCCCTGGGCCCCCTCATCGCATCCTATGGTTTCTCATACCATTTCTATGCTGATGATGCTCAGATTTTCCTCTCCTTCCCCACCTCTGACTCCACCATCTCCTCCCGTATCTCTACCTGTCTGTCTGCTATTTCCTCCTGGATGCACTCGCATCACCTCAAACTCAACCTCTCTAAATCTGACCTCCTTTTCTTTCCCTCCTCCTCCCCCTCCTCTGATCTCTCTATCTCTGTTCCTCTGGAATCTACCACACTCTCTCCCTCTTCCTCAGCTAAAAACCTTGGAGTCACCCTGGACCCCTGCCTCTCTTATTCCCAGCACATCTCCACTCTGGCACGCACTTGCAGATTCTTCCTGAGCAACATCCGAAGAATCCGACCCTTCCTCACCAACTATGCTACCCAGCTCCTGGTCCAGGCCCTGGTACTCTCCCGCCTAGACTACTGCAACTCCCTCCTGGCTGGCCTCCCTGCGTCCGCCACCCGTCCGCTCCAGCTCATCCAGAACTCTGCTGCTCGCCTGGTGTTCTCTCTACCTCGCTTCGCCCACGCTACTCCACTACTCCGCTCGCTCCACTGGCTCCCGATCACCGCTCGCATCCAGTTCAAGACTCTTGTACTAGCCTACAGATGCCTTGATCAGACTGCACCCAGCTACCTCCAGACCCTCATCTCTCCCTACACCCCCACTCGACCTCTCCGCTCCGCCTGCACTAGAAGACTGGCTCTACCTCCGCTACGCTCCCCTGCCTCCCGAGCCCGCTCCTTCTCCACCCTTGCTCCGCAGTGGTGGAACGACCTTCCTACAGATGTCAGGACTGCCCAGTCCCTGACCACATTCCGGCGCCTCCTTAAGACTCACCTCTTCAAACAGCACCTGTAGAACTCCTCTGTTGTATCCTGGGACACTATCACCCTTCATTTAAATATGCTTTATTTTGCTCTTATCTGCCCCCTATTTTACTGCATTTAATCCTGTACCTCAGAATATTGTAATCTCCCAAGTGTTTAATCTGTAGTATTTTGTACTTAATCATATCCTGATGTAACTATCACTACTTAATCATATCCTGATGTAACTTTCACTATTATCTGCTGTATTATTGAATTGTGGTTTGTCACACTTGAGAATTATTGTATTTCTTGTTCTTATTGTATGACTTATATTGTAACACTTGAATGTATTTGTATTTGCTTGCGATTGTAAGTCGCCCTGGATAAGGGCGTCTGCTAAGAAATAAATAATAATAATAATAATAATAATAATAATAATAACTAGAGAAGACTATTACTTTCTAACCAGACTAGTAAACGAATGGAACATCAGACTATACTAATGGA
The DNA here is from genome assembly GCF_902713425.1 of Acipenser ruthenus. Classification (NCBI taxonomy): domain Eukaryota; kingdom Metazoa; phylum Chordata; class Actinopteri; order Acipenseriformes; family Acipenseridae; genus Acipenser; species Acipenser ruthenus. The sequence continues at coordinate 2,499,758 of NC_081196.1, forward strand.
ATATCATCCAGACTAATGGAACATCGGACTATACTAAAGGAATATCATCCAGACTAATGGAACATCGGACTATACTAACGGAATATCATCCAGACTAATGGAACATCAGACTATACTAACGGAATATCATCCAGACTAATGGAACATCGGACTATACTAACACAATATCATCCAGACTAATGGAATATCGGACTATACTAACGGAATATCATCCAGACTAATGGAATATCGGACTATACTAACGGAATATCATCCAGACTAATGGAATATCGGACTATACTAACGGAATATCATCCAGACTAATGGAACATCAGACTAGTGCTAACGGAATATCATCCAGACTAATGGAACATCGGACTATACTAACGGAATATCATCCAGACTAATGGAACATCAGACTAGTGCTAACGGAATATCATCCAGACTAATGGAACAATTAGAACTAATACAGTTTCTATCGATTAAGAAGAATACACAGTATTTACTGTATGGACTGCAAGCCTAGGCTTGCATTAGAAGGTGATACTATGGAAGGATTTGGCAAATAACCCCATATTTTAGTGTAACACTGAACAGGCACGTGGGACGCATCCAGCAAGTGGTGTGCAAACTATTGATCATGGGGCCGATAACCTTGACAACAAATCCTGTTAAATAGTTCATTCTCAGTTTTGCAGAGAGCAAATTGACTCATTAAATAGGTCTAGCGTAAACCTACACATAAAACGCATCCTAACCTTGAATCACCATGTTACCCCAACCCTTTCGCTGAACCCTTACATTAAAGTCATGATCAGATTGCACAATTCCTATTCATAGCTCCAGATTCAGATGCTGTTCAAAAAATATTATTCTCTCTTGCGGTCGTCTTCAAAGTCACGTTGTAGACAACGAGAACACTTTGTTGATCTTTTGTTCTTTAGGGATAAATAAGAGACATACAAACCAACTATATTTGCCGGTTAGTCCACACTTCATTATTTTATTTTCGTATGTGAGGGGTGTTGTATTTGAAAGGCTCTATCTAGCCAGTCTCCCCTGAGATCAGACACAGCTGCTGCAGTGTGGCACACAGGAGCTCTGCTCAGTACTAAACCATCCTTATAAACAGTACATTATTCCTCCCCTGAAGGGTTTGTTGTGTCAGATACAATATATATGTAACATATGGCCCATAAATTGCAAGGCTATTTTAAAACAATAAATTCCTCTGAAACACCCCGGCTGCATTAATAAAAGCTGTGTGGTTGGTGCATGTCGCTTCACTCGTGTTTTTATCTCTATGGAGGCACAGTTGCAAGTTGCCAAACTTCAGTGTGTAAAGCTGTAGTTTTTCACCCTGCTTATCAGTGATTTTCTTTTTTAAATATGCATGTTATTTAGAAAGCAATATATATCATACCATATTAGGTTAGTAAATACCTTTCTTTAAGTCAGTCTGTTAGTTTAAATAATAGCTAACAAAAAAAAAGATAAATATTCATATTTATTTCAGCCCAGCAGTATTATAAAATTTAGAGTGGAATAACATTCCATTTTTTTATGTTTTTGAAAGACTTCCAAAACTATGGGTCCAACTCATTTCTGATATGAATATGACCATAATAATCCACGAATGAGAGAAGGCCGTTCGACCCATCTACGCTCGTCCGGTTCCGAGTAGCTTTGATCCCACAACGTTGTCTTGGTAGCTCATTCCTTTAAGCCATGCTGGGATTAGTCTGGTTGCTTTTCGCTGGACTCTCTCCAGGGCCACACTGTCCCTGTGGCGCCGTGCTGACCGTTATTAGACACAGTACTCCAGTGCGACCTCAGCAGTGCATTCTACAGCCATGGTCTGGATGCTGACAGTGATGAATCTTGCACAACAGCAGTTCCAGTTCTGTACCCAACCCCGTTGATACAAGGTTCAATAAGATAAGCTCTTGCTTAGCTTCAGTAAGTCCCACTATCACCAGGACAGCTTACAAACAATACACTAGATGACAGAAGGAATCAAACAAAGCATTTATTCAACACTATATAACAGACAAGGGCATCTGAACTGCACAAGGATAATAGTGCAGTAAACAAAATAAATAGTCAACTTAAAACAACACGAAATAAATAAAAATGAGCAGAAGGAACACAATAGTGTGTCAGTGGTATGGCACGTACTGCATCATACAGTGACTGCTCCTTATACACAGATAAATCAATCAATCTATATATCTATACATAGCTATATACAGCTATGGCCAAACGTTTTGCATCACCCTATAGAATTAACTCATTTTGCTTCATAAGTCAAATTAAATCTGCTGAATAATGTTACTTTAACATATTTAATTACATACCACGGTGTAGTTTTTCCCATATACTTAAACAAAAAACTGACAAATGGAAAAATTTTACCTTGTATATTAAATACTGTAGTATTAGATCTTTCCGGTAGACCATTGCGGTATCATTTTGTAGTTTCTTTGATTACATGACGTTAAATAAAATATCAATTATATTTATAGTCCTAAATCCTAAAATTCTAGGCGATGCCAAACTTGTGGCCATAACTGTAGCTAGAGAGCGAGACACAGCCAGTATAACACATCCTTTTTCCAAGTCATGGCTTTGTTACACAGACCCCTGACATCCAAGGCAGTTGGGCCAGGCTTTAAGGTTGGGGCTGCTCGAGTCTCTTTCCATGCTCCTGCAGTGAGGGGTTACATGATCTGTCTTGGCATCCCGTACCCAGTCATGCCCGACTGCGAGGCCCCCCGGTTGCTGCCCATCTGGAGCCCGATCAAGCTCTGGCCCTGGCGAAGCTGCTCCTCGGAGAACTCCCGTCGGTTCCCTTGTGCTTTCCTGTGAGGGGCGAGCAGCCGGATACACGTTTATTAGGGATTTTACTGTGGGATCTTCAGCTCATCACTCTGAACAAACCTCGGCAGAACCTTGCCGGGCTTTGCCAGGCTTTCACTGTGCTTTATTACACTTTGCTGTGCTTTTACTACTAGGGAGGTAATTGAACAGTATTGCTTAAACCTAAAGACATCCTTACCTGTGGAACCAACTACGGTCTCCCCGATAAAATCCATCATCCTTGGTTATCGCCACGCTGCCTAGAGCCACAAGCGTCCTCTGCACCGCAGCCATGTCTTTACCTGGTGGAGGACAAGCACAACAGCAAGCCAAGAAGCATGACCCGTTTCATCACTTCACCTCGACACAGTGTGTAATCTACAGGTTCTCTGGATCCCAAGATGACACCTCAGCAAGCAGTGTTGCCTATTTAGATACATTTTAATTAAGTTAGATTTCCATGCAACTGTTCTACACTGCAGTTAAAGAAGCCAACAGCAACATGGAACAGTTCCACAAATATCACGCTGTATTTTATTAATGAAAAACAGACTGAAAACAAAAACAAAACACTCTTTAAAATAAAGCTTTGAGGTCTGTATTTCTAAATAAAAAGTTTGACACTAAAATAAGGTTTATCAGTGAAAGAGATCCCTCCCCAATTGATGGGCCTACTGATGAATGAATCAAGCAAACCAGAAAACGAGAAAGGCTGTTTAAATGGGTGTACCTTCCCACAGATCTACTGTCTGGAAGATGTCCGTGGTGATAACCCCGTAGGCTTCCGCAGCTTTGAGAAACTGAGAGATCTTCTCCATCTGTTTGAAGGCCATCTGTGTGTCTGGGATCTTCTTGATGGGCTCCTTGCCCCGTGGATAGAGGCTGTTTATCAGCCTGCAGAGCAACTAGGGAGAGCATGAAAAAGCAAGGAGATCCATTATAACCAACTAGGGAGAGCATGAAAAAGCAAGGAGATCCATTATAACCAACAAGGGAAAGCATGAGTATGTATTGGTTTACCGATTAACCTATACCTAGAGTAAGACCATATAGACCAGTCTACTCTGTAGAAATTAAATACCTCCTTGAGGTCTTTGGAGGAAGAGCAGAGCAGTTAACCCTGGGCTCTTGGATAAATTGCCAGTACAGCTCCATACAATTCTAGTCTGGCCAAACTTGTCTCTGGCATGTCGTATTATCTAAAGAAAACAAAACAGCTTAGTTTCCTGTATCGATGAATCGTGATGCTTTCTTTACATGACATATCATCGTAAAAGCATGCACCACTTGTATTGTGACAAAAGACGAAAAGCACAGCAGAGCTCATTGTAGATCACCCAGTGGTTCTTGAATGAAGTGTGTTTTATAGCTGGTATGGATACATACTCTCCCTGCCTCATTTTCGTTTAACAAAATCATTAAATTATCATTTGATCTTATTAAGCATCATGCAAGTAGCCCATCACGATCATGTATTGTGATGCATATCCTAGTGTGACCTGCATATTGTAGTGGTGGGATTAATGTATTGTTACACCCCTAGTGGATACATGCTTATATCTTAATAATAATGATAACATTAATAATAACAATAATAATAATAATCGATTGAGGGGCCACTTCTAGGGGGTCCTGTCAATTAAAGGGGTCTTTGCCAGAAAACTCAGTGATTAAACTTCAAAATGGTTTCAGACTATCCAGTGAAACAAATTAAATTAAATGGCAATATGCCGTGGTGATGTCTGTCATGTCAGTCTGACATTTGGCAAGCAGCAAATCCAATTAAGAACATTGCAATCATTCTCCCATCTCTTTCATGAGGCAAATCATCTCGACAGTACATCATCGAATTCTTCCTGTCCAGGGTTAGAATTGATTGGTACCAAGCAGGATTTTAAATGATTTATTAAGTAAGTTTCAGATCTTTAAAACGTTAAATGCACTAGCAGCATGTATTTAGGAGGCATTGCATCAAACATTAAACTGAACAGTTTTTACATTTTAGTTTTAATTGAGGGAAAAAAGTCAGTTCACAAGCACTTCTAAGTCAGGCTGCTAGCTAGCAAGCCGTCCGATTTCTGCTTTTTTCACAAAACAAGATGTCAAGACAGAATGGTAAAGCTTTGTAGAAATCCTCTCAGCTAGTTGAATGATTTACTTTCTTTTAAGTAATTTCCTTCTATAGAATTAAACTTGATCGCGCCAATGACTCGTATGCCAATAAGGCTTTAGATATTTAGACAGGTACCAGGTACCTTGTAGGAACACTTCATTTGGGACACCACACACGGCATAGAAAACTAATGCACCAATCTATTGCATTCTGTGCCAGCCGGGGTTGAAGAGCAACGGAGAACCAATGAAGACTCGGTGAAGTGGCGGCACATTTAACATCTTTGTAGTCCATTACAAACATAGTCCGCTTGGTCTAAACGTACTTCAATGTTTATAGTTAAAGCATCACATGGAAAAAGCATTTAGCTTAATGGAAAGAAGTTCTCACTATTTGTCAGTACATCTTAAATGACTGAAAGGGGCAGTTCTCATGGCCACTGCTGGTACAGATATCCACTTTCATGGAACGCTGGTAGAAGTACTCTTGGCGTAGTCCCAGCTAGGAATCCCAGTCGATGCATGGGGGGCTGCATCACATTTACTGTGTAAGGAATAGCTTCAGGTTTCTGCGGCTATAGCTTCATAGTGTAGAGATGTAATGAGGGCACACTGTGCAGATTACAATCACAGTTTGTGCCTAATGGAATAAAGGATGCGCTAACCAGATCAACACAGTCCAGCTGCAGCTGTGTATTTCCTCTGGATACCGGACCTACAGGCTGAAGCAGATGCAGCCCGGTCCTTAAATTAACAAACGAAAAACTGCCGACAAAAGCACTCAATGTGTTTGGTTTGAATCACATTCACTGCTGACTGGCATTATCTTCAAACTGCCCACCCAGAAGAGGCTTGTCATCTGTTTTTGTTTGAGCTTGTAGTAGTAGCATTAAGAGAATATGCCCAGCTGTTAAAACTGTCAAGTGGTGTTAATTGCAAGTCATACATGCCTTACAAATACTAAAAGGGAAATCTTTCTGAAGGCATGTAGGCAGTTAGACATGAAGTTTAACTCAATGGAATTTTACCTTAAATCATAAATGCTTTCTTCAACTGAACAACAACCATACTTCATATCAGGGGTGGCCAAAGCTGTCTCTTCCAGTCCAGGTCTTTGTTCCAACCCTGTTCTAAATAGTTTAATTGACCCGATTAAACCTCCATCCAGACCCTGGAGTCGTTCAGTGTATTATTTTACGTGGTAAACCTGAAGTGGAGTGGCCCTCCAGGACTGTGATTCGACACCCCTGCTTTATATTAATTTATCAGTACTTGACATAACAAAAGGTTTCATGCTTGTTTGATGCTTGCTACATTTTTCACTTACTGTAGATCTGAACTGAATTAACCCCTTCCTCCTTGTAACCTCCACACCACCACCCCCTGCCCCCAAAACAACATCTGTTTGACAGCTGGTGCCACAGACAGACGGCTGTCAGAAGGGCCTTCTTTATGAGACTGATCTCCTTTAAAACGGAAACAGAATTCACATAACTAAGCAGTCAAACATTCAAGGACAAATAAAAGAGTCGATGCCTTTAGAAACACTGAGTATCACTGAGGGCACCCCTCGCCTCACCCGAAAACAATAAACCAGTCCCAACAGAATATTCATTAACAAAACAATATTAGTAAGCTCAAACTAATAAACAAAGAACAATAATAAAGCATTCCTGTTCCATTCATTCTGGCAGCTAATTTGCACATCTGTACTTGTTTCTGCTCTGTCCTGATATCTAACCCTGGATACTCACTGTCCCGTCCATTAACCAGGCCTGGAGGTGTGCTTTCCCCGCTTGAGGACGCTCCATGTTCCCTCCGCACTGTGCGATGATCCAGTCCACCAGTATGCCCTCCAGTTCAGGGTCGTACTTCTGATCAATCTTCTCCTGCACCTCTCTGCTCAGCCCGTAGGTCGGTCCTCGGTTTGCCATGTCTGGAAAACATGTTAAAGCTACATTACCAAAGTGCACACACATTGGAGCGAACTTTGAAACAACGCAGCCTCTCCAACTAGTAACAGAACAGTATGACTGCAGTTCTGTAGGTCCCTATGCCCACACACTTTTCATATGCGGGGACAGCTCATAATTGTGCATTTCACTGAAACACTTTGGGGGGGGGGGGGCAATATTTAACTTGAGAGCGTCGACATAATGTGTTATCCCGAACCAATATTAAGAATGGTAATTTAATATCTAGCCCTACCTTCCCAGAGTGGAAAAAATAAAAACCACAAGTATATATTTGGAATCTTACATCAATCCCTATTCTTACTTCTGAATGGAGATGTTTACTTTAGACACTAGCTTGTGAGGTAGCAGGGGTCCAATACAACATGGTTTCATCCAAACTATTTGAATGAGTTATTGCTTATATTTTTGCCCATATCTGAAGGTATAAAGGCCAATTAAAACTCAGAACCTTCCATTCCTGACGCTCTTCTCTACTGTGATAACAAGGGAACGTCTTCAGAATTTAGAATTCTTAACTATGTAGAGGACAGAACTGATTGAGCAAGGATACTTGCTCTGTGTGTGTGTGTGTGTGTGTGATCTATATTGCATGCACATACCTTCTCCCCCACAAACAGACTTGAATAAACTACATTGTGCTGTAACAGATGCTCCTCTGAAAGTGATTTCAGCTCCTAATGGTCTCAGTCTCTAAACTATACTGTTACATCATGAAGAAACGGACAATCTGCTCTCCCCAGGGGCTCTTTAGTGGAGGGGAAGCTAACGCTAACATCTGCTCAGCCCTGGGGTGTGGCTTTTCACATTCACTTCATCAATAGATAACACAAACCAAAAAAGTAATAAGAAAACACAATCAAACATGTGCCACAAAACACTGAATTAACCATTCTTTACATAACTATTATGTATCCCACAGACCCCCCGCCCCCCCCCCCCCCCCCCCCCCCCATTTATTTTTGTGATTATTTTTTATGTTAATTACATCAATAATGGTTCAAATATTAACACATTTACACAATGAAAAAGGTGTATTAATACATTGCTATTTAAGCCTTCTGTAATACATGTTAAACTGAATTTTGTTCATGTGTATGTTTCTTATAGAATTAATACATACATTTGCATATATATATATATATATATATATATATATATATATATATATATATATATATATATATAGTTATTTATAAATATGTATGCATTCTCTATTGCTCGTAAAAACTTCATAATTGCATCGCACAGAATATTTCAATCTATTCATTTGGTAATTGTTACTATTTTAACAGGGCAGTATTTGGTATCACTAATGAATAATAACAATTTCTCTCTGTCTAACACGCTTCTTCTCATCCATTTGGACTGCTACGTGTTACATTCGTTTACCCGAAAACAGTTACTCGTAGTGACCCATCCTGTACTCGAATCTCCAAAAATCACCAAGTACGTCACATTTTATATTTTTGGCATACCTGAACTTGTTTTAATACCCAATTCTGAAACGTAAATAAAACAAATACATCAATGCGATAGAATACCTGTACAGGAATACTTTGTATTAATAAACACAAGAGGGACCTCACGCCCAAAGGCGTGGTCCCACCGAGGATGCTCAAATAAAGCGGAGTTGCAAAGGGACTGCAGCTCTTGGCGTAACGCGTTTTAACAGCCGGAGTTTGATTTAATCAATCACAAAATACAGGCCAAGCAGCAGCTGCCGGGCATTCTGAAATTATCTAGCATTAACAAACAGCAGAGTTGCGTTTGCAAACAACACGATAGCTTTATTAACTAACTCACGGCGTCCAACCCAAACCTGAGCATCACCTGCGTAAACTGGTAAGAAAATATTACGCAGTAGTTTATTGAGAAGAACAGCATCAAACACGTTAGGTTTGATTAGGCGAGACTGTTCTATCTGAACGTGCGTTAGGGATTACAATATATTATCAAGAGTACGGTTACTTACTGTGGGGTTGTGTTATTATGATAAACTGTGAATGTGTGTCCTGGTCCAGCTCTCCCTCTGTCGTACTGCGTGTGTTGTCTTGTGTTCTGTGATGCTGGCCAGCGGGTCTTTAAAAAGGGGGGTGTGGCGAAGCGGCATCGCTCTTCTGTCAGTCGGCAGTGAGTGACTCTCCCGTAGGAATAGGATTCAGCTGAGAGGACGAATCAAAGAGAAGGCTTCTGACCGCACTCCACCCCTCAAGGGAATATGGACCGTTGCGAAAAGTGCAGTTGCTATGGATAACACTACAAAAAAAAAAAGCTTAATATATTTTCTAAAAAAAAAAAAGTGTTAACTAAGATGTTTTTATTATGTGCAGAAGGCAGTGTGTACTGTTTTTAACATAATAATAATCATAATCATCATAATAATAATAATAATAATAATAATAAACATGTCCACAACTCTAATTTTAGTTTGTTTTGAAATGGCTTCCTTCCAAAAATGATCTGACAAACAAAATAAATGCAGAGGTGTCAAGTTTTTTAATGACATTGAATACGTTCTAAGTGATTTGCAACATTATTTCCCAACAATATACCCTGTCTGTACTTGCAGACGCCCAGTGCAGCTTTCCTAGGCTGTGACAATGAACAGACATTGTAATAGAAACGGCAGTCCTTTTTTAAATACTTCTTTCATTTCTAAGCTGGCCTGTACTTCATTTGTCTGGAAGACTGTAATTGAATCGTAATTGAAACACAGATTCCTAACCATTTCATTTCAAGTGAGGGTGATTGCTGTTGTGACTTGCTCAAATTCCTGGGATTTTAAGGAAGGTTTTGTTCAGGAGTGTTTTTTTTTTTGTTTGTTTGTTTTTGTTTTGTTTTGTTTTATTATTTGTTTTTTTTCTATATAAGATAATTTTGATAATTAAATAAAGTTCGCAGTTCATGAAATTGCTTTTCTTTTTCAAAGCACTCTTTAAGAGAATGTTTGGCCAAACCTTTTAAAAAACGATTCTTAAATTAGCAGCCACTTTTAAGACAGCTTTGTTTTTTTCTTTATAGTGACCTACTGCAGTATAGGCTTGGCACTGCCTGTGGTCTCCTTAGAAGTCTTTATTGTTTATGAGTAGGGACCCTTGTGCCTTCAGCACAGCCTGTTTTGATTTTGCGATGTGTACTGACATTTGATCAAAGCGGTGTTGAATCTCATGGGTTCAAAGGTATCCAAACAAAAAGGCGTAACGTTATAAAAATAAAATAAAAAAATCATAATCTGAAGTAAGGCTGGTCATACTCATCTAATAGAAACTGAAAATATAGCAGCAGTAATGAAAGCTACAACCTTTGACCCTGGCTAACTCTCAATTTCAACCCCACCGTGAGCCAATCACTTTGTGGATGGTACTCCTGGGATCATCGCTGAAGGAACGGCTGGAACTCATTCTACATCAGCCCACTAAATTACATTCCAGTGGCAGGGCCTGAGATTGCAATGCTGTCATCACGGTTCAAAGGTCTTGTCAACTGGGCCAAATTGAGGCAATATTGACACCAGATAAACCAGTAACACCAACGCGGTTCCCGTTTCAGATGATTCCAGCAGCCTGTCCATCGCCTCTCTGCCTGGTGCTGAGCACCATGCTTGCTCCGTCAGCTCCACTGCCTCTCTGCCTGGTGCTGAGCACCATGCCTGCTGCGTCAGTTCCACCGCCTCTCCGCCTGGTGCTGAGCACCATGCTTGCTGTGTCAGCTCCACCGCCTCTCCGCCTGGTGCTGAGCTCCATGCTTGCTGCATCAGCTCCACCGCCTCTCCGCCTGGTGCTGAGCTCCATGCTTGCTGCGTCAGCACCACCGCCTCTCCGCTTGGTGCTGAGCACCATGCTTGCTGTGTCAGCTCCACCGCCTCTCCGCCTGGTGCTGAGCTCCATGCTTGCTGCGTCAGCACCACCGCCTCTCCGCTTGGTGCTGAGCACCATGCTTGCTGTGTCAGCTCCACCGCCTCTCCGCCTGGTGCTGGGCACCATGCTTGCTGTGTCCTTTTCAAGACCACAATACACATGTGATTGACACCTTTCTAACTGCCTATTTGCCTAAAGCTTGCATACTGATTGTAAACCTTTCAAACCTGAAGCACAAAGTGTGCCATTTAACAAAGACTGCTGGTCGCTATTTGATCCAGCATTTGTTACCACAATGAATGGGCTATACTCTGGATATTGATTGCTTTGTATTTTAAAAAAATGTTAAATGTCAAGGCAACAATAACACAAGAGGAGTTTGTGTTTGAGATGGAGACAGTGTGTGTGTGTGTGTGTGTGCCAAGTTGTTAACCTTGAAATTAAACTTTTTATATTCGACGCTGTAGCTCCCCACACTGAAAAGACTGCTAAACTATATACTGTATGTATATATACATCATATTGAAATACCCAGCCCACAATATAATGGCAGTCAATGGGAACAAGGACTGGGGCTGCAATATAGCAGACTGACTATAAAGAACTATTGAAATCAATGCAATACCTTGTGCAATATATACCACCAAGTCCCACTTCCCACCCAGTCAGTTTTGCTTATTGTCACTATTTCTACTCAGTCCCTGTGAAGTGTAGTCCAAGGGGCTGACTGCAGTAGGTTACGTGTTAGAGTGCAGTACTGCTTCACTGCCAGCAGATGGCACAAGATGCTACTTGCTCTGCAGGCATGCATGAGTATTTTACAAGGAAACACATTAGGGAACCGTGCAGAATTGAAACCAATATGAAGGAATTGAGGAGGGAGACTCGTTCTATTCATAGCGTAATTAAAACTTAAAGTTCATCAATCCATTCTCTTGAATTCCTCTTTGAAGAAATATCATATTTAGGCTATGGGTTATCAAGCAAATAACAGCTTAGCTATTTAGAAATACTTTAAATCCTTGAACCTATTTTTTACCATCACCTTCCCTGGACATCCCATTTAAAATGATACAGGACAGGATGGGATGTAAACTTCCTTCTAACAAATATTGGGAGACGCAGGTCTGTTGTAAGAACTGAACCACAAATACAGTGGAAAGATGCCAATGCAGCCAGACATGAACCAGTGAATGGAGACCAACACCAAGGCATCATTTTCCCTTGCAGATTTATTTTCTCCTCTCAAGCATATGCAATAGAAATGGTTTGTAGCGTTGTCCGCTTCCCTACGAAACACAGCACCAGCGTTCTGTGACTGCATCCTACACCTTGCAACGAATAACCCTGACTGCTTCTCTCTTCTGATTGGCGTTCATGACCTATTGGTTTGGATGTGACAGGCAACTGCTCCTAAAGCTCCAATCCAGTTTGACTCCTCCTGGCTAATCCAGTTTTCACTTTCTCCCCTGTTCTTGAAGATACCGATCAGCCTCCCTCAGCATGTCCATGTAGGCCTTATTGTTCTCTCTGTAAAACAACATAATCACAGTGGTAATGTTGCTGAACCAGATATTTACTGAACAGCTGTCTTCAAAGACTCTGATTAACACTAGTCTTGGAATGCCTGATGTTACAATAGGGAAGGGTTCTGAAGGTCCATTGTAAATTTTCTTTTTTAAGAATTAGTCCTTTAATACCCCATTGACACTAGTCACTTTTAAGATGGCTTTGAGGCGGTTTAGCTCTTCCTACTCAAGCAGTCTGTATGAGGCTGGGGAAGCTTACTGGTGTTGCACAGGCTTCAGTGCACAGTGCTTCACCTATGAGGATCTTAACTGGTGAATGAAACTGACATTGTATCAGTCTCTAATACAACCTAAAACATTCATATAAAAATAAACGTACCTGGCAATGGAAGGGTCGAACATCAAAGAGCCCATATCCATGTAGTACTGGGCATTGGCTCTCAAAGATGACCAGTATTCATTAGCCTGAAAAGCATTACAGTCGTGTATCATTAGGGTTCATGTCACAAAACACATACATAGAAATCCTATGTATAATAATCATGATTCCTCAGTTTGTGTTCATTGTGTTCATTGCTCATGTAAATAAAATGGGTGGCTTTTAACAAGCTATGGTTAATTGAAACGAGAATAATAATTCTGTACCTGTCAGCAGCTCAGCCTCTGTACCAGTGACAGGATGTCATTCAAACAGTAATCTATACTATATGCTAGGCTCTCAAGCCATGACCCGATCCACTTGGGGTTAAGGTTAGGCCAATGTAAATACCCACTAATGGAAGCCAAACCCCTCGGGTTTATACTTGGGATCCCAGCACATCCCCTTAGAGCCCTGGGTCCGGTCCACAAACGCAGACATGAAATGATGCTAAATATACCAAACGCCTCTTGTGTACAATGATGAGAAGCAGTAGTGATGAGTTCAGTTTGCCCGGGTACATGCAGTACAGGATATCATATCTGTGGTGCACCATTGTAGGGGATGCATGTTAATATCATACCTGTTCCCTGATGGTGTATCCCCATTGATTCTGAGAGTGAGTGGGGTCCCAGTATCCATCGTGGGAGTATTGTGCTTGTCTTTTCAGGCGTATAAACTGATTTGCATCCTCCTCTTTCATAAATGGGGCACAGAGAGCTGCTGTTAAAAGAAACCATTCGATCACATGGTCAAGGTAAGAAGATCCCAGGGGTAGATTAAAACAAGAGCAATACTGTGCTGTTTCTAACATGGGTTACATCCCTGTGCTATGGTGCCATAAAACAACACTCATGGAACACTGAAGCATTCTGTTAATCACACGGAGATGAGAATGAATTGTAATCTTAACTACAACAAGAAAACAGCACAGTAACAATAACGAGAGAGGGGGGGAGGGAGAGTGGGGGAGGGGGGGAGGGGGGGAGAAGGAGGGGAGAGGGAGGGAGAGAGAGACGGGGAGAAGGGGAGAGGGAGAGAGAGGGAGAGGGAGTGGGGGAGAGGGAGAAACAGAGAGGGAGGGGGAGAGGGAGAGAGACAGAGAGAGGGAGACAGAGAGGGAGAAAGAGAGAGAGAGAGAGAGAGAGAGAGAGAGAGAGAGAGAGAGAGAGAGAGAGAGAGAGAGAGAGAGAGAGAGAGAGAGAGAGAGAGAGAGAGAGAGAGAGAGAGAGAGAGAGAGAGAGAGATCATTCTTAGTTGCTTACTTTGCTTCTCACTAGTTTTCTATCAAATTCAAATTGGCTGTATTGGCATGACAATAAAAAAAATAACAAAAATAATTGTGTGTCCATAGCACATACATGGCATAAACAACTAAAACATATAGACAGAGAAAACGTAGATTTTATTATTATCATCAAACTCTTTCATTTTCTTCTCACAGAAAAGGACACATTTTTCTGTCCCAGGGGATGATCTGATCTCTCTATAGGCTGGTCAATTACACTTGATTGCGACCGCCGTCTACCCTGGTTATCCTGGGATTACTGCTATAACAAAGAGGTTGGTGTGCTCCAGGTGGATTCCCTGTTGCTGTAAAATGCTCGAATCATTCCAGCTGTGTCTTATACCGCCACTGCATAGGTTAATCAGATGGACGCCAGGGTTCAATTTCTTATTGCAATGCGTCCTTCATGTAACGGGGGAAGCCTCAAGTTCGGCTCTCACACTCATAAAGACAAGAAGAGGGGTCTTACCACTCAGGAGAACTGATGTCAGAGCAATCGGACTCCACAGCAATGCCATTCTCCTGCAGCAGAACACACAGATGTATTTGTAGTCTTTAGTTTCCCCGTGTGGGTGGGGTGTGCTCGGACTGCGGCACTATTCTTGTTATGTTAGTGATTTGTTTCTCTCGTTATGTACCTCGTTCCCTGCCTGCCCTTTGGACTTGAGGGTGGATGACGGTTTACTGCACCGCGTTGGAAGTGACGGTGCCAGAGAGATTGCAGTTCGTTCTCCAACACATCACTGTGGAAGGTCAAGCCTTGGCAAGTAAATAGAAGTGTCTGACCTTTGAGTGACTGGGAAGCAGCTGTAGCAAACATAATTTTTACGCACCATTAACGCTAATCAAGTGCAGACCATCGGTCCTGAATGAGAAAAGTCTTATGTATTCTATATGCTTAATGAATATATATTATATATATATATATATATATATATATATATATATATATATATATATATATATATATATATATATATAATATATATATCCATACAATTTACATCATTTTTTTCGGTTTTTTTCTTTTATTATTATTTTATGACTTTCGTGACACTGTCTGCCGCTACCGTATTTAAGTACCACGTGCTGTGATTCTGTCAAACAGAGTACCAGAGACAGTGTGTTCATCATTAACTTTGACAGTACATTCCACACAACAAGCTACTTGACGGTTAAGGACATGAAACGGCATAGTGTAAGGTTCAGTCACATGTCACGGTCAAGCTGCAAAAGACTATAAATCAATCCCTTTATGTCGGCGGCCGCTTTTATTTTCGAGAAACTTGAAAATTAGACGCCATAAATTTCACCAGTGAAGGACACACGGTACTTTGTATTGTGTAGAATGAAGTGTATAGCATTGCTCAGTTAAAATATATTTAAGTTAGCGATTACGGGGACTGCGAAAATACTTCTTTTGCAGATTGTCTGCCCTTATAAAAATTAACTGTGGTAAAGACCATGACAAAAGCATTAAGAGCACAGTAAATACACAGTACTGTACAGTCATGGTACAAGCATGGGACACTGCTACATGATGGATTTCACATGCAGGTAACAGTGGCTGTAGATCTGAAAGCAAGCCAGGTGAGAGTCTAGACTAGAGCTCGATCAGAACCATACACAGAGCTAAAGCACAAGGACAGGAGTGTGAAGCAGCCAGGTGGATGTCACTCAGAGGAAAGAAGAGCCAGGTATAGAGTTCTTATAAGCAGGCTGCTTCTAAACGTTTTAAACAAATATAACTTATTTTCCTCTGCGCTTTTCCTGTGCTTTCATCAATAAAGATTCTATGACATGCAAGACATGCGAGAAATGATCAAGAATACCATCAATAAAATTACCTCTTTTTCTCAGATTCTTGTCTGTGGGACTCACCTGAAGCCAGCAGCAGCAGCAGCAGCAACAGCAGTGAGCATCAGTACTGGCAGACGGAATCTCACAGCAGGACCTAATATTCAGAAAGAGGGCACCCTTTCAAAAAACTGTTTTGTTAGCTAGTAAAGCCAAGAGGGACACAACCTGGCAGCAGTATGCATATTCGTGCTTGTCTAACCGCCAACGTTGGGAGGAAATATCCCATAGCTATGCATTATATATTCTTTGCACTCCCCTCTACAAGAAGTATCGCTCCTGATAAGTAAATAGAAAAGCAAGCCCACTGGTCCTCGCTTTCCACTCTTTCAGTGAAGGACCTGGGCCTGAATTAAATCAAAGCTCCTGGACTGGGGGAGTCACAAATGAGGGCCAGTGATTCCAGCACAGAGCAGTTCCAGTCCAGATCTTTATTCCAACCATGTTGTTTTTAATTGGATCAATTAAAGCCCATGTTCTAAAGCTCTTGCACCCTATTCACACTTCTGTAATAATCAGGACATGGTTGGAACAGAGACCTGGTCTGGCAGTGTCGGTGCTGCGTCCCGCTGCTATAACCTTCATTCATATACTGTGTTTGAGGTGCTCAGTCAGCTACATCAGTTAATAATCCAACTGTAGATGAGCAGCTAGGGTAGCACAAGGACCCTGCATTGAACCGATGAGGAGCGCCGCACGTTTCTCGTTTTCCGCTGCAAGTCTCTGAAAGGGTCATTCATTTGAGTCCAGTGTGGACTGAGTGAAAGGAAATGAAATGAAATGGCTCTTTCTATGAACTCGCTGGCAGCGGATGTTCAGGATGTTTATATAGTGGTACACTGTGTAATGTGCAATGTGAGGCTCACGCATAGGGGGGATGTGAATTCGCTTCCACAGGGCGAATATTGTGTTAGATTGTGGTTTCCTGCTTGTTTGTCGTCGTTGTTATTTGGGTTAAGATCATTCATTAGCATTTATAAGTCTTTAGTTACGGATTTCAACGAGCAAGGGCTGTAGCTTTGCAGATGCACTTTGTACAGTATTCATATTGCAATGGCTGTATTAAAACTGTGCGGTTAACTATTGATGCCGATTACCTGGCAATGACCTTGTTAACTTACTGTTTTATTGATGTCACTCTTCCAGTTACCTTTGCTCCCTCACCTTATGAAATCACTGTTGTCTCTCTTGTTTTTTGTCATTACAGTATATATAATTGGCTGTGATTTCACTGTTACTGACCATCCCAGGCTATACAATTCAATCATTAAACCTCAAACACTAAATGGCACCCAGGAACGACAGCATGAATGACATTTGGTTTTGCATGTCTGCACACAATGGTAGAAATTAGTTTTATACACCACTACGTTAACTCTGGATTAAAGGTTAGCACCATTGCCTGTACAGCTGTCGATATCAGATTAGGCTGTACCATCGGGAGAATGCCCCATGTATTTAATGGTTTGGTTTCGTCTTTGGATTTTAGACACACTACAGTTCTAAAACAATGTAATAAAGGCAGTGCTTCCCCCTCCATGTTCTCTACACTGTAAAACCCAATGATGAGCAGTTAAATATAAAACTACAGGGAGCAGATTCTAAACCCTTTCTAGCGTTCATTTCAATGGTTTTAAACTGCACTTCAGACGCGCAAATAACTTCCTAAAATAAACATCCATGTGAAAATAGATCAATACAAAAATGTGTTTGTAATCCGTCGCATGCGATTTATGCTGATCTGAATGGAAGAACAGATTGTAAAAGCAACATGTGTGGCAGAAGGTCACGTCTCACCAATCAATAATTACAGATGAGTTGATTCTTCTCAATCGTGTCCCTTCTGTTTCGAGTGCTTCTCTCTGTAAAACGACACAGAAGCCACTATTCACGCGTGTGACGTTTTTATAAAACACTGTCCTCGAAGTATTCAAATAGATTCTGGACACAATGTGTCCCTAGACATAGCGTGTATGCATATTAAGAATGTATAGCTTCTATTATCCAAACTAACTTGGATCAAATTGTTCAGGTAATCGAATTACGGCTGTGAAATTGTTTAAATGACTTTCCAAATCTAAAGTCCTTCTAAAATAAGGTCTGATACAACTGCTTTAACTTAAATATATAACTTCTAGTACTGCACTGTACTGTAAATACCAGAGACTATACAAACAGGGTGGAAGCACACTGCACAGAATAAAAAACATTACCAGGGATTCGGATAACAAGGGTGTTCAGATCATCGCAGTTCAAGAATCAAGGTTTTCTTGTATAAACATGTTTGGAAATGATTTAAATAACATGAAGGAACAAATACTGAATGTTATTGATACAGACTCCGAATGAGAATGCTCAACAGGGAGATACATTTGCATGACATGGAATAAACGTGCACAGATGCAAAATTATTGCAAGCGTTTGCTGCCCTCTTGTGGTAGAGCTGGAATTTCAAGCAGTGTTGCTGGATTCCCAGTAAAATATTGCTTTTTAACATGAACCATTTCTTGAAATGCTTTTTTTGAATATCTTTAGATTTTAACCACAGATAAGACAGTCAAGTTGGACATCATGGAAAAGCGTATTAAGATTTAGCCAAAGTCACATTAATGGTTTGCTAGCACTGAGAATGAATAAAAAGTTAAAACAAATAAATGTGTTAATGTAAATTAAACAGAGCTTAAATGTCTAAGATTCGGGAATGCAATTTTTATCATGGCTTTGCAGGCTTAAAAAAGAGTGAATAAAAACTGTGTAGAACATAAAAAGCTTGGGATTGACAAGACTACGGGCAGCATACTGCGTGTTTATTTTTAAAGTACACGTGAAAGCCATGGCACATATACTCAATGAAGCATTACACTCCAGTCATAAAATAAAGCACAGGAACAAGAAAAATAAACTTCTTTTCTTGGTACAAAACAGTAGGAAAAACAACATAACTGAATGAAAACTTGAGGCTTATGTCATCCAAAACAAAACAGCAGCATTATCTTCACGTAACCTAATTTGTGTGCAAACACATCATCAGAAAAAGAGGAAGGACTGTAAAAATTAAGAGTAAAGAAAACAAAAAGTCTCACTTATAAGGCAGAAGGGAATTCAAGGAACGAGAGAGCGTCCGTTTCTCACCGCCAAGTTCCTACACCTTTGGTTTTCCCCTTTATTTTCGGTTGCATACGTTTCAGAAACTGCTCCACAGTGGTGGTGGGGGGCCGAAGCCTGGGCAATCAATGCCACTGAGAGTGCTAGTTTGTGGTCAGCTTGTCTATGAGATCATCGACGGTGTAGACCAGCAGCTTCAGGTCATCCTTGTCGGACATGCGGTGCTGGCCGTGCTTCCTCAGCGTCACGTCCAGGTCCGGGCTCAGGATGCGGTCGGCCACCTGGATGGAGACGTGCCAGGGCACATCGTCATCCTTCATGCCATGGATGAGCCTGACCGGGCAGGTGACAGGGATGGGACTGTGCAGCACGCAGTGGTTCTCTGCCTCCTTGATAAAGTCATAGCTAATGCTGTAAAACCCTTCTTCGTTGTATTTGGATGGAATTTTCCATACCCCCTTCTCTTCTATTTCTTTTTTTGCCTACGTAAAGAAAAAAAAAATACATGCGCAGTTAAGGGCTGCCTGGTGTAGCACTGCACTTGCACAAAGCATCCATCTTTAGAGAGTTTCAGCTGAATACATCTTTTCACTGGGTTAAAGCACTTGAGAAAACTGTATGTATAACATGTGAATACTGCTCCACTGAGCTGGGCCCGTAATCTGCTATATAGAACAAACGAATGTAGTAAAACCTCTAGTACACAATCTAAAGGGACCAGGGGTGTTTGGATAGAAAATGAAGCTGTTGGTACAACATTTCCAAACCAGAAACAGCCTAAAGAGTTGCAACACCTTTATTTGTAATATACCAGATACAGTACTGCACTGTACTATAAATACTAGGAGACTGAGGGCTGGTTCGTGCATTTTCTATGATAAGGCAGAAGAGCACAGCACACAAGGCAGGTTAACAAGGGGCTGTAATAGAGGTGTTTGCACAATCAAAGGTGTACTGTACTTGTAAGAACATGTTAAATAAATAGATAGTAAAGCTAGTATTAGTATCTCGACAATATTACCCTTGTCCTGGGATGAAATGTATTACAGAAGTGCAGTTGGTTTGCCAGGTGCATTACCTCTATAGGAAGGGATTTAAAAACCGAGACAAAATGATCCGCTGCCGTGGAAACGCCCACCAGAGCTGCTGTCCTGTCTGGCCGAGCTATTGCAACAAGCAGCATCAACCAGCCTCCCATGCTGGACCCCACTAGGATCTTAAACACAGAGAGAGGGAGATGCTGGGTTACTGCACATTACAGCATTACAATTACCAGGCAGAAGATCTGGGTTCAGATCCTAAGGTCTGTAGGATGAACATGCTTTCAGAGCAGTAAAGAGTTAACAGACTCCTTCTCTTCTATTTTTTAAAGGCTTCTTAAAAAATGAAGAATGAGGGCTGCAGCATTTCCAGCTAACCTGCGGTCCTTCTGTGAGCTCATCAATCACTGTCAGAACATCCTTCTTCCATTTCCCTATTGTGCACGTCTCCGCTTCACCTTCTGAAGCACCGCACCCTGTATAATCAAACCTGAGCAACAAGACAAGAGCAGAACATTAGAAAACGCACTGGACATTTCCTTTAACCTGACCGGTCAATGTGAGGTCCTTAACCTCTGGTAAAGGACCTTGAGTGTTATCTTTCAAACTAGGTTTAATCTTTGATCAAAATCAATCCTCTGGAAAATACGTAAATACAGCAGTCATGTATCTTACATTTTATTTTGCTTGACACACACCTTGTTTTCTGTCAATGTAGACTAAGTCTGCTTCCTCGCTGTGGTATATGTTCAATCTAGTTATTTAAATTTAGTACAGCAAATACATTTACAAATAAAAACATATCAATTTTCGAATAGCAATAGAACCCTCATAAAAGGGCTTTACCTTCGGTTCAGGCATTTAACGACACGAGGCAGGCCTTACCTTGCATGTTAAACAAACTGTTCCTCCCCCCCAGCTGCAAGAACAACCCCTATTAGTAAACTCACAGACCCAGGTGTGACATGATTCGCATGGGACTAAAAACCAGGTGTCCCCAGAGCAGGTCAAAAGCAGTCCAGCACCCTCCCAGAATCTTTTTTTTATTAAGGAAAATTGGTAAATTCAAAATGAAATGTGATGTTGTGGTCAGAGAAGGAGCTTTGTGCATGATCTGTAAACAATGAACCCGGTGTGAATAACTCATTTCGTTGTACCTTCTTTTCCAAACGCTAGAATGACCATTTCGTCCTTTGAGCAGTATGTATTTCCATACATATCTTCAAATGCACCATTAAAAGAATTTATTTTTTAAGAGTCGACAATTATGTTTTGTATTTCCGCCCATCCCCAATTTGGTTATGCTCAAGAGTAGTGGTTTACTGAGCTGTAGAATCTCAGGACAGAGCGTACCAATTTTAATATTATATTATGGTTTACTGTGAAGGCTGGCATTGCTTTGAGGCGGTGATTTTTAGTCCTGTGCGAATCAGGCTTCAGATACTTAGTTCTATCCAATATTAAGGGCATTGAGGCAGTGTAGTCTCATAAACAAATGGTGTCTACATCATAATGCCTGCCTTGAAATCTTAGCACTGAACCAAAAGCAGGAATTTATGAAGGACATAACTGCTTCATGGTAACAAGCCATACCTTACATATGAATGGCCTAGAGACTTGCAAAACTCCTCCAGTGCCACTGCTTTCTGTCCGTTCATGTTTGAAGCAAACCCGGGCAGGAAGATCACTCCCGGGCTCTTTCCTTTGATGCTCTGGTAGGCTAGCTTAGGGAGGTCCGGTCGACTTAAAAACTGCACAGAAGACTTCTGTCTGAAGCCTGAAAAAATAAAAAACACACACAAGTTTATTTCTGAAGCATAATAAACACACATATTTGAAGTAAGGTATATTATCTGTTTTTTAGAAGTAACTTTTGTCCGTATAGGATTAAAACAGCCCCTTCATCTGATACACTGTACAGTAGTGAGTTTAAAGGGGTTTTGTTTCATTATGTTAAGGCATCAGTTAGCTGCTTCTGGAGGTCACACCTGGGGGTCGCCCCTTTTTTGTTGCCTAATTTAGTCTCTTTCTGATGGACAGTATTAAGTAAACAACCTGGTTTTAATCTGGTTCATACAGAACCTGTTTATTTCAGCAACCCTCTGTGCTGCAGACTGTTTCACACCCTGCACAATAACAAACAGATTCAAACTCAATATTCCAATTACTATGACAATTCTGCAGACTCCACTATTTCTGTTTTGGTTGCATTGGTTTAGACCTGTGGTCTCCAAGCTGTCGCTCTCACAAGTCTAGTCCACCCATGCCCTGGTCCTTCACTGTTAACTGAATGGTCCTAGCGTCAATTCATTTAGGATCTCCTGCCTGTAGAAAAGCCCTGGATCTTTAGCCCTTTAACACAGGCTGCTCTCCTGGCTTGCATAGGTTTTATTATATGGCACAGACACTGCAATACACAGAATCATCGAAAAAAAATGGATGTTTCAGTTACAGAGTCCATTTTAGAATTATGAACGGACAGGTTTGTGACCTGGTGCTCTGCTGTACAGTATTATTTTACAGCTCCTGATTATGGCAGAAAAAAAACTAAATAAGAACACAGCCAGTAAGACGCATTACGAATGAACCCCGACGCACATGCAGTACAGGGAATGCACAGAGCATGGGAACCGCCTGTAATGTTCTCCTCACACTTTGTTGTGAAAACGTACTGTCCCTCAGATAGCTGACTGATGTGTTACACAAATAGAATCCCTGACCAGCTGACCAGCATCTCCAGATACAGCAGCAGCCAGCTATAGTCATGTATCACACGCATCTACAGGACTTCAACAGAGAGCTTTTTACATACTGCACTGGCAGGTCCTTCCCTATCCAAGACTGCACAAATGACACGGACTGTCTCAAAACAGACTGACACTACATTTGCATTCTTCTGGGTGCACAAATTCTAACAATGGAAAGCCTCTGGATCCAGAGAACAGTCTGTCGGGCTCATAAGAGTACCCTGCCTTGTGAGACGAGGGATGTTACTTTCAACTTTCATGTATTTTCGATGTACTAATTACTGAATGCAACCCATTTACTTCAGCTCTTTCAAGGCTGTGGTACCTATAAGAACCTGGAGGTCAGATTTACATACCTACCCCCCTTTCACATACGCATTCATTGAGAGGCTCTGCAGCAGCTGCTATTAGTGATAGTGATAGTATCACAATCCATACTAACAGGGCTCCTCACCACTGCACACATTCCAATGCACAAACGGCAAACTGACTGCCACCTCTGAAAGTATAACCAGGCTGAATGCATGTCTTTCAAGTCCACATGCAGGGCTGTGC
The DNA here is from genome assembly GCF_902713425.1 of Acipenser ruthenus. Taxonomy (NCBI): domain Eukaryota; kingdom Metazoa; phylum Chordata; class Actinopteri; order Acipenseriformes; family Acipenseridae; genus Acipenser; species Acipenser ruthenus. The sequence continues at coordinate 2,523,080 of NC_081196.1, forward strand.
CCAGGCTGTGAATCAATTATTTCCAAAATCATAACACATCAAGTAGTTAAATATAGTGATTACAACACAATTATAAACTTCCCGTAAAATCCTGATAAACATTTATTTTCAATAAACAAAAGTTGCTGAAGTTGATCTAGTCCTTTTATTCCCATGTAAACTTGGTTTTGATGTCCAAATACAGAGCCTGCCACTCCCACTGAAAACACTGTAGCAGACTGGTACTAGTGTTAGCATGGCTTTATGAAAGTCAACTCATAACTATCTAAACGAGACGCACTCACACGTTTTAAAGTCAATTAAGCTGTTAATTAAACAGGATTTACTGCACTGCACAAGTTGTGTCTGTAGTGTAACGGTATTTGAAACCAGGCCGTGGTACCCAGCTCAAGCTGTCATTTTGTTTGTTGTCTGTATTTGTTTCAGCGCCGCGCCCCGTCTTCAATAACGCTTCTGACCTGTGTGTCTGTGGAGCGGCTCCGTGGTTCTGTAGGCAGTAGTTCCTCCATGGCTAGCCCGGACAACTCCTCTGCTCCAACTTCTCAGCACCAGCGCCGCCATGGCCAACGGGAAACTCTCGCGAGAGTGAGATCGCTGTAGTCGCGGCTCCAGACTCTAGAAGCGGGCGTGACGCAAGCAGGGGGGAGACACGAGTAGGATACAATATTGCGTAATACTGTTGCTGTGCAGACCTTCTGTAACCTAATATGGGTTCATACACAGTATGAATGTAGCCCATCAATTTCCCTCAGTGGGAACAGTCTTTGATATGGAAATGGTTTATCTCAGGGAACACTCAACCCCACAAACCCTCGCAGTGTAGCAATACCAATAGGGGTGTGATACAGAAGCGGGTAAAGTGTGTGACTTGGTGTTGAGCAGTGGCATGTTCAATCTACGCAAACTTGATCATATTTAAATATATACAGAACACCGTACAGGGGGCTGTACGATACAAGCAGATATCCACTCCGCTTTGCACAAACGGCCGGTCTGATCTTAAACGGGTGCTGAATCAGCTTGTATCTTACACAGTGCGCAGTACTGCAGTATATATGTTTATGGTATATATAATTAAAAAAAGGAAAAGCGTAATTTCCCTATGATAGAAACCAACTGATACAAATACACTTCAGATGACTGTATCACATGTTTTCAGACTTTATTTTCGCTCCAGTGAAGTCCATTTACATCCTACCACAATATTGGAATATTGTTGTGCCAATTGGAAGCCATATACAGACACACAAACACTGAACTAAGTGCAGTTCCACACATATCCAACAGAGGGAGTCAAGTATTAAGTCACCTCATGGCATTCTGTTCGGTAATCCAAGTATTTGTGACATGGGACAAAAACAAAACAGACACACGACTAGGACAAACTCATTCTTGGATTTATTAAAATGTATGGAAAAAATAGAGGAAGCATGCATAAAATAAGCACAAATATAAATACTGAGCATATGCAATAAAAACTGTAAAATACATGAATATGCAATAGTGTGTTTTTGGAAGTGGGGTTTCAGAAATTCAAAATGTATACAATTCACCAAGACATCTTTGGTACAGTCAGTCACTTACTAGTGTTACACTTAAGTTTGCGGTCAGGTTTGCAAAATAAAATAAAAATTCAAGCGAGAAAGAACTCAGCAGTGGTGAAATGACACCAGCAGGGTATTTGATTCTTGCACAGTATTGAGAGCTCTGTAGCCCCAGGACTGCACAATATCCATACAACTGGGTGCAAAGAAAGGATGTCTTTCTGGTGGGTGTTCTGGTAGTAAAGGGCTTTATCACAGAGTGTTGAATGCTGCTCATCCAGTTTAGCCAGCCCAATCGAAATCTTAATAGGACACTGTACTTGCTCCCATTTGCCCCTCCTGTGGTCCGGCAGCTTTGTCTTCTGAATTTCATTCCCCCGGTGAACCACGACAATTCAGACCCCCAGACACAGCAAGTCTTACATTTAGAGAAAGGGTAATAACCAATGGAAACCATGTACAGTGCACTGTAATCTGTTCCACACAGTATGGCATGGGCCAGGCTAGATGGCTGCAGCACTACTTCTGCAATACTGGCAGGACTCAATTAAAAGCACGGTTGATACTTTTGCTGCCAGTAACAATCTTTTTTCACATATGCAATTTGCCCAGTTGCACTTAGTAGTGTACTTTATATGTACATGTGTGTATTTGCAGATAGTGAGTGGCAGTGCTGGGGGCACCTGCTTTTACCCATCAGTAACCCCAGAACATACCCTCAGGTGAAGTTTCACTGGAAGACATCATGTGCTAGACTGAGTAGCAGCTACCCCGGACTCTTGCAGTGTCAGGATAGACAGAAATGGTATTGCTTATTTAAGGACTCGCTTTAGCACAGTGGTGCCCCCTTGTGGACCTTTCACTTAATTCCAACAAGGTCTAATTGATTCATTGTACCTCCTAACAATCAAAGGCTTGGCTGGAACACGGCTCTGGACAGTTCAATGAATTAAGGATTGAACAAGGTCCTAGAAGAACCACACGTACATACCACTGGCTTAGAGAACGGGAAAAAATAACAAACATAAAAACACACACTCAGTTCAATTAGAGGAGTTACTGGTTGTCATTACAGCGACACAAGCAGAAACGTGACAGGCCCACAGAGCAATGCATGTATAAGAAAGCTGACCACACAATCGTTTCATATGGTAAGCTGCTTTAAACAATGTAGGTTAACATTTTATATTGTTTGATATTACAGTCTATACTCGGATATCCATCACGCCCCCCATTGTAGCTCATTGGGTGATGAGAACGACAGATGTCTGAATGCATGCACTGTGCACTGTGCTGGTGTCCATTCCTAGACATTATGACACATAACAGCGTGTCACAGATCATGGGAGTATAGACTATATGCAGCTTTTTAATGAATGTATATTTTATTATATAAACCTTAATTACATTTTTTAAAATGTCTTAGCTAGCACACACAATATGCTTAACAAAAGATTAACAATACTGCTAATGTAAAAAAATATATATATATAGTCTAGTATATTAGGATAGAGCGGATTACTAGTTCTGGACTTGCCTGAAGTCGCAACAGCTGCTGTGTGAATCTAAAACATTCCTATGAATGAATGAATGCATGAATAGTTGACATGGAAACTGAATGCACAGTATCTGTGTTTGAATTGCTATAGCACCCAATACAACCTGTAGTGAAAGCATTGTCACTCTTGAGTGAAGTACCTCTAATACACAGACAGGTCTGGACACACTCCAAGCACCCATTGGTAGAAAACAAGCAAGCCTGTCGAATACACTGTGCTCTGTTTTAATGACTGGAAACAGCGGCAGAGCTGCAGGCTGCGGCTCTTTAACTGTGTACTAATGCAGCGAGGGAGCTTCATGGACCTGCTTATTAAAATGACTACAATAAAAACAACGACATGAGGTTTAGAACAAATGTCAGGGCGGCGCTATTAAGATCCTCCACTGTCTAGATCATTAAAATAGACCACAGTGTTTTTTTTCCCCCTTGAACAAGTTGCCAGTTTATATTAAAATGAATATAAAAATCTTTGGTAACCCCCCAATAAAATCCTTAACGGTTGTATTACAAAAGGCACTTTTGGTTCAGCACTTTTTTTTTCCCCCTGTTCCTGAGCAATAGTCTAAAATTAATACTTAATATCAGAATAAGGCAGTGTGACAAGATGCAAATCAGTAAACCAATATTTCAATATATAAAAAAAAGGAAAGATATATCGGATTTATTTGTGTTTTGTTTGGTTCCTCTTGCATATTATCATACCGGTATTCATCTTTCGATTTCTTCTATTCCTGCTGACATGCTAACCAGTCCACACCATGTGCCACACACTGCACACAGACCACAGCCCATCAGCACACAGGGCAGGGCACTGGCCACGTACAGGTAGTGTTTGTCTCGAGCGATCTCGACAGTGCAGTCCTGTGTAGATATGACCCGCAGTCTCACAAGCAGGCTCTGTACTATCACAGCATGAACTGTGTGTAGCCCTCGGCTCCCGTCACGATCACATCCATCCAGATGCGCATGGCCTCGGGAGAGGGGGCCACCATGTAGTACACCCGGTCGTGGGTCTTCACACTGAACGTGAGCGACGGGTTCGGGCTCTGAAAGAGAAACAGCATCGTGTATCGTTTGTTTCGTTTTGCTGTATCATTGTAGTGCCATGCTGTCTTCCAGTACTATTACAGACTATGAAATGCCATACTATTACAGCACTATGGTACTGCTACGATGTCCTACAGTACAACTACACATTACTATGAAGTACTATAACATCACCCCCCCTCCAATGTGTCCAGGTTTGACCTTCACAGTGAACTCTCCTGTTTGTCTGTTATCTCACCTCTACTTTGATATACTCTACAAAGCCCTGTTTCTTTTTTTCACAGAACCAGAGAACACCCCTAGAATGTGTCAGCCACTTATTTTCCATGCCGAGTCCGGATAACCACGGGTAGGAGGCTATTCACATTACCTTGTGCGCGTTCTTCAAATGGTCATAATAGACTTCTTCGATGGCTTGGAAATACAGGACTCCTTTCAACTTGGCTTCATGCTTATCTGCAATTTAAAACAACAAAAACACTCAAAATGAAAGCTGTACATTTCTTTTGAATTCCTGCATATCTTCCAATCAAGTGTTCAATAGTCCTGGCTTGACATTATTACCAGGAATAGCTTCACTCGCTATATAAATCTGGCACATACAAAGATGGTCTCGGAATGACAGTAAGTTATAGCTGCTACGGATATCAGTTTAATTCGCTCAATAGGCAAAATCTGCAATGTTATTCAGGTTACTAAATCTTAGAATATATATGTATTTTTTTCACATTATAATAAATGTTTGTTACTAGATTTTTCTTGTCCAAATGTTTGCAGATCAAGTGCTGTGCGTGCATTTGGAGGCTGTGTGGTCCAGTGGTTAAAGAAAAGGGCTTGTAACCAGGAGGTCCCCGGTTCAAATCCCACCTCAGCCACTGACTCATTGTGTGACCCTGAGCAAGTCACTTAACCTCCTTGTGCTCCGTCTTTCGGGTGAGACGTAATTGTGACTCTGCAGCTGATGCATAATTCACACACCCTAGTCTCTGTAAGTCGCCTTGGATAAAGGCGTCTGCTAAATAAACAAATAATAATAATAATAATAATAATAATAATAATAATAATAATTTGGAGCCACATGGTGGCGCAGGTCAGCTGTTTTCTTTTTAAATTCAGAGTAGCCTGTAAATCAGATTTACCCATTGAAGCCGACACTTACAACCTGAGATGGTTTAAATCTAAATGCTGACGCTAGAGTAAAAGAATGACACAATGCTTTACTTGCAATCAGACATTGGAGGATTTGAGATGAAGCCACTACATTTTATATATCATTTTAAAATTGTCATATTAAATTAAAATATGTTCATTTTAAAAGAGTTAACTTTGAACAGTAATGGAAGGTTGTGTATATTTTGCATTAGAATAATACATGCTTAACCCCCACCCATTTTATAGACCACGTTGCTTCCAATCCCAGAATACAAACTCCTCAAGACCGGTCACCTGCATAATAGGACAGCGTCCTCCTGTTCCTGTCAAAGACGAACCAGCGCTTCTTCCATGTCTTGATCTTCCCCCCCATCTTCACGAGAAAGCCTCTGCAGGTCTTCTCTGTGATGCACAGGTGGTAGCAGGTCTCCGTGTTGTGACCCGCAGAGTCTATGTGGCTCCGCAGATTAAAATCATCCTTCCGGACCGGAAGATAGCGGGTCAGCGGCCGGGCCTGAAGGGAAGAGGACCAGGACACCGTTAAACACACAAGCTCGGATCACGTCTTGCAAGCCGCTGAGCAGCACACTGGAGCTCTTCCAGGTTTCCCTCTGGTTTGTGCGTCTGATTTTAAAATGTTCCTCTAGCGATGAATGACTCAAAGCATGACCGAAACCTACTGAAACAGGGAGTGTAGTTTTCCATACTCCAGGTTAGTCTGCGGCTGCACTGAAATCACGGTCTGGTGGTCTCGCCCTACCTGTGCCCTTTGCTTTTCCCTCATTTTCACTTCCTTCTCGATCAGCTTCTGCCTGCGACTGGTCTCCTCCTGCAGCCTCTTCTCCAGCTCCTCTCTCCGACGCTTCTCCTCCTCCAGCGCCTGCTTCTTCGCTTCCATCTCCCGCTCCTGCAGGACGATAGACAGAGTGAAAGAACAGCACACGCATCAAGCAATGCGGAGGAGACCTGCGACTAACACTGGAGGAAACGTTTGCTCCGATTACTCTAAATGGAATACAAAACTGCCGATGTGTAAAAAGCTGTAATGTGTCTGCGCTCCTGCTGTATGTAAAGCACAGTCAGCCTGTCTGTGAAACATTACCTCTGTTCCTAGTCAGTTTCCAAGCATACAAATCAAGCTTCTTGTGAGATTATACAACACTTTCCATAGGAATGGGGAGGTAAATCTCCCTTTTCATGATCAAATATAACACAATGGGCTTTATAATGCTCACCTATGCTTTAACTATGGGAAGCTTTTTTTTTCTTTTTTTTTTTTTAAAAAGGGACATGACCTTGACCTTTACAACCTCAAGTCACACTGTTAATGTCAGCGGGACTCGTTTTGCTCTGTATTGTTGTTTCATTCAAGCCATCGGCCAAATAAAATGAAAGCCAATAAACAGTTTCCACTGAGTATACAGGAACATGCACCAAATGTCTTAATGCTAAAGCAAGCACAATGCAATGGAAAAGAGAGAGGGGGGGGGGTTAGAGGAGAGCGAGAGAGCGAGAGACAGAGCACGAGCGAGCGAGCGAGAGAGAGAGATAGATAGAGAGAGAGGGGGGGGGTTAGAGGAGAGAGAGAGAGAGATTGGAAGCGGTTTGTTTTGCGAGTCTTAGAGAGGATTCCTACCCTGGTCTCAAGCAGACATGCCCTTTCTGCATTGGCCTCCTTTAACAGACGTTCCATCTCCTCAATCTTGGCGATGTTGGAAGTACTGGCACTACACATGTTGGGAGAGAGGCACAGCAATGACTCACAGTGAAGATGCCAGAACACTAGAACTCTCCTGCAAAAAGCTAGCATTCTCCTTTTAAACCGACTGCTGCATTTCAACACACAATAGCTTTCTGAAATCACAAGCATTAAAAGCCAGTGCATTGATCGGGACTTCAAAGCGGTTTTACAAAGGGCCTTTCTAGGTGCCAGAAGGAAACAATAAGTTTTGTATGCTCTGAAGTATTCGGAAACCAAACTCCTGGCTTCAAGGAACGTCAGTCAAGGACACCTGCTTCTTATTTAATCATCAAAAGACACACCTGGAAAACACTTTGAGGGGTGGAATATATATGCACACACACACGGTTTATATTTTATATTTCCCATAGCTATTTACAGCAAAGAACAAACGTGTCTCCCACATTTTGCACATGTGTGATGTACTGAGATACCATCACTCTGAAATGACAGTAACCCATAATACTACTTTTTTCCAGTTCAGACCATTCCCCATGTGCATGGAAAACTTCAGTCAGTTCAGGTTGATGGTTATAGTAATGTATGGCAATACAGTGCACTCTGCTTTATATGGACACAGTTAATGCTTAATCACTCGTTATTAAAAAGGACTGCATCTTTTTGGACATTTTGAGCCCACTATACACCAGACATGATGAGCAATGCAAAAAGGTATAGAACCTATACTTTTGAGAAGTATCTTTCACACCACAGGCCATGTGAAAAATAGGATTCAATCCTCTTCTGCAATTTTGTCGTGTGACATCTAGGGAATCGAGCAATCAGGGAACAGCTTCAATGCACGGTGTCCAGCAGGCTGAAGCAGTACCCACAGTGACGGAGAAAAAGAGAACACTTGCCATGGAAAAATACCCGCCGCTTAATGACAAAGATAAATTGCAATTACGAAGAGAGAGAGAGATTTCAAAGATAATGTATGGGAGTCCATTTCGAAGGCACTGGATATGCCTGGTATGTCCGTGTCGCTTCAGGTGTGTACGGTCACTTCGCTGTGGAAGTACCTTGTTACCGGATGAAAGGTCTGGTGTGCAGCAGCCTTTACACATCGCGTTAGTGGGTGCATTTCTGCATGTATTCTCTGTGAATGCTCTCGCACGGGAAGCAGAGCATCTTCATGATGTGGATTAAAAAGCTCAGTCCCAAGCCAGCCACATACTGCGTCCTGTATTTCCCCAAAAGTGTGACGCATCTGCAAAACTAGTGAAGGTGTGCAGCAGTTTCAGATAGTTTTCCCCGGCTTGGAAGGACACACAAGAGGCACCAGAATCTGAATAAATCGGAGGTGCGGGGGTTAAGTAAGGCTGGCGCTTGTGACACGCTGCTTCCCAGTCATTTGCTACATCACTGCTGTAATTGAACAGGAAACTGAGAGCCAGACCCACCTAATCACAGAGAGATAAGCATCCTCACAGCCTAAACACTGCATTCTTCACAGTCCCTTCCAATTTAGCCTGGCCATAATGACTATGGAGAGTTTAACCATGAGGCTACAAATGCAACTAAATACTATCCACTCTTTAAAAAAAAAAAAAAAATGAGGCTTTATAGTTGAGTTTTTCTCAAAACATACTATTGTAGTTTAACAAAATAAATTGAATTTGCGAACTTGAAGGAACACTGACAAATTAATTTTAGAAATGGTTTATTTTCATTAAAAAAGGTTATTTTATATCCGCAGATAAAAATGCCCCTTATAAAACTCAACGAAAAAAAAAAAAGCAGCCATTTACCTACAGAACAGGTCTTGCATTAAAAACAGCCCTTGCTTCCTACTCTGTACAGCAGAATAGGCTGCAGTCCGCTATCACAGTCAATACATCCAGCATTATTAACTCCAAAACATCGAATATGTGCAGATTGATAACATGCTGCCCCTAGGTTCTGCCTAGTTAGTTAATAACTCCTGCAGAGCCCAGAACATGAGAAGAGCCACAGGCAGCAGTAATCTGTAAGAGATACCAACAAACACAGGACTTTAATTTTAGAAACCAGAAAATTTGACGCAACATTCCCAACACCAAGCAGCCCACCGGCAGCCTCCAGCAGCCCTGTGTGCTGTAGCGTTGTGAAGCTGAGAGAGCGCAGGTTCAGATAGTTACCCCAACATGCTCAGAGGAGGTGCACCTGCAAGCCAGGACCGCTCCGAGACACAGCTCTTCATTGGGGCTTCAGGAGGTGGCTCCGGCTTGCTGATTTATCAGCAGGCACGGATACGCATTCCCAAGTTTTCACCCGGTCAAAAGGCACCATTCATTCATCCACAGATGTTCGGAAACGATCGCAGACAGCAAAAGTTAAAAGATCACTAGGACAGAATTCTGTGGAATCATTACAGCAGCAAAAGGCGAAAGTCAATTCCCCTCGAGTTGAAAAAACAAGAGGCGCTTCCTTGAGGACTAAATTGGGTCTGCTGTAACGCGACTCCTGCGAGCCCTGTGGTTTGGTAACTCTATATAAAGACATCCTGAGAGGAGGCTGCGTTAACTCTGCAGAGTAACAGCAGGAGAGGCTCCCGCAGGGATCCCTGCACTGCAATTGTAATTTCATTTGTTGTGTACTGTTAGCATTTACCACAAGCAGTTTCAAGAACGCAAAGCAGTTCAGTGGATTGTAATAGTACAAGGAAGTATAATGAAGGGGTGTAATGGTGTACCGAATCAAAAGGAAACTGGACTTCGAACTCTACAGCACAATTTAAATACTACACCCCTTTAAGGTCCAACCAGATTCTTTGAATCTTTGCAGTATCTGACTGGTCAATGCTCTCTAAACTCAAAACACACACTTCTTTGCAACGCTATGGGAATAAGCATGGGCCCTCATAGCTGCAGAAAGACCTAACTGTTAGAAAGGCATTGCCAGTGCTGGTCTCCAGAGTCTGTGATGAGACCATGTGGGAAATGAACACCATGATGCAGACTGGAGATACCGACACCCTGACGGGACAGGGTAGATGCTGCAGCACTCACACATGGAGTGCTCAAGACAGCCAACCCAAACCCAAACCCACCGCTGAAAACAGACACTGAAATCCGAGTACCGTTCCAATGGACTCCCATGGTGCAGACCGCACTCACTTTAGAGATGTGTGCGAGAGCAGCTGAACCTCGTCTTCACTAGCGATAGGCCAACGGCCACATGGTGCCATGACAAGGTTGTGTAATCAACTAGCCGGTGACAAAACCGAGCAGCTCAGGTGGCCAGCTGGACACCAAGCAGCGTGACTTGTATTTGTGCAAAAGAGCTGTGTAAGTCCTCTCCCCACATGTCTGAAGGTGGTCAAAATATTCCTGGTTAGGAATAAATAAAAATCCTACGACAGTACGGAATTATAACTTTAAAGCTGGTTTCAGAGGCTTTCGAACCAAAAAAATGATGAATTGCTGCAACAGTAACTTTTACCGGTCCGGTTCAGATGTAAATGACCCAACACGGATTAAAGCGCCTGTGTACTGCGGCACCACTGGACTGGGAGAGTAATACAGCACACCATTTCAAATCCCTACAGACTTGGAGAACCGCTCTTTGAATCCGGGACGCTTACCTGGAGATATTGTCGGGGGAGCAAGCGGATATGCTGGTCTCCATACTGTCCGAGCTGTCCAGGCTCAGAGTGTCGAATGCACGGTCCTTGTATCCGTCGTCAGCGTAGTGGAACGAATCCAAATACACATTACTCTCAGATGCTGCTCTGCTATAAAACTCAGGAGATCTCTGTCTTTGTTCTTCACTCATATGGTCGTGATTATGCCCTAATAGGGGGAGGAAAAAAAAAAGTCAGTTACGCTGTTTTTGAAATACTCAGGTATGAAATACATGGTATCATAGTAAAACCACATGTGGTGCAAAGTATACAAAAAAAAAAATGTAATGAGGCTGCTGGAATTCCAAACCGACTGGATCCAGACATTCTAATAAAACAGGCTTATAATAAAACATTACTTTATGACTGGCTGTAAAAACAATCAATCAGTGAAAATGGAAAAAGACTTTTCCATTTTAATGATTCCAAAAGTACATCACCCCTATCCAGAGTTACACTGTAGGACTGTACAGATTAGGATCGCAATTAACATGTCACTTCCGGTAACTTAATCTAAACTTCATTTTATTAGGTCATTATTAACTAAAAAAAAACAGAAATTTATAATCTGCATTTCATTATTGCAGTATTTAACCCCCTGTCTATTTACAGAACTGTTTAAGGAATGTTTGGTTAAGGATGTTTTTTTTTATTATTATTATTTAAAATCAAGTTTACCTGTCATGAAACCTTTTTAGAGAGAGTTACAAGTTTATTCTGAGATTTCAAAGAACAGTTTAACATACAGTAAGGAAAACAAACACACACACACACAAAAAAAAAAAAAAAAGCATTTCCTAGGGCACGTATTCTGGACATTGAAGACATGTAGTTTCTTGTTTCTCATGTTCCAGTTAGGTTCTCCTAAATAGTAACTCATACATGATATCGCTTACGTGTATTATATACAGGGTATCTAATGACAGAGTACCTTTATTTTAATTTTGTACAGGCAGTAACTCTACCAGAAAGAAGGCACTGAATGTTCCCTTCAGTTTAGAGTCGGTGAGTCTGTGACAGCACACGGATCAGACTAGGAGCTAGGAACACACCACACACACACACACACACACACACACACACACACACAAAACGAGAGCTTCTACATCAGACTCAGAGCTAGGAACACACCACACACACACACACACACACAGGCACTGCACACAGACAAATGAGAGCTTCTACATCAGACTCAGAGCTAGGAACACAGACACACACACAGGCACTGCACACAGACAAACGAGAGCTTCTACATCAGACTCAGAGCTAGGAACACAGACACACACACAGGCACTGCACACAGACAAACGAGAGCTTCTACATCAGACTCAGAGCTAGGAACACAGACACACACACACACGCACACAGGCACTGCACACAGACAAACAAGAGCTTCTGCATCAGATTCAGAGCTAGGAACACAGACACACACACACAGGCACTGCACACAGACAAACGAGAGCGTCTACAAACCACACAAAGTCTAATCAAAGGTGTTATGTCATATCAGATCGAGTGATTTGTAAAAGTAAATTGGATGAAAAAGATCTGCATGTCCAGAGCAGGGGTGACCAAAGCTAGCCCTTCCACTCCTGGTCTTTGTTCCAACCCTGTTCTAAATTACACCTCCATCCAGACCCTGAAGTAGTTCATGGTCTCATTTGACCTGTTAAACCTGGAGTGGATTGGCCCTCCAGGACGGTGATGGACACCCCTGGTCCAAAGGCTGTAACAATGTGGCAGTGCATTGGTTACTATCTACTGTAATGGAAGTGTATTGAGAGAATTCTAGAATAGAGCAGCGTATGAACTTTAAGACACTATGCCAAAGGGTGCTGTCTGTATCACTGAGATTAAAGCAATGCGGCTTGAATGGTTTATGAGAGATCAGAGGAACTAAAACTCCCATTGCATGGCAGTGTGATCCAGTCCTGGTTTTACATTGCCTTGAGTAATAAGACACACCTGAGCTTGTTACCTATACACCATGGCTAAATCGGGCTTGTAGTAATTCCTGGAATGGGTGAAACTGCTATTCAACAGGGGTCTTCTCTCCATCTTTGGATATCATCATTTCGAAGCTGCCCTGGATTCATGAAGAATCTGGAAACAGGTAGAATTCCTGGACAGCATCAGCCCCATGTCCTTATTAAATGCATCCCTTTTAAAGGAGTGACCATATTAGCAGACATGGCACACTGATAAATGCAGTTTGTTTAGGTGATATTGTACACACACAGGCTGGCATCTACAGCACACACAGCACTCGACCGAGATCCCTCTGCAGACACTTCCCAGATCACAATTTGATCTCTTGTAAATGGAATAGGTCTCTGCTTGTGGACTGGTGTTTCAATAGCTCACGCTGACAGGATCTCAGAAATTACCTTTTTCAGGCATCCCCTTTGAATGTGATGCTGATCCTAAAAGGTAAGTTTTAAAACAAAATCAATATGCTTGCTGTTCACAAACTCTGATCATTTACGGAGTAGTAAGAGGTTTGGCAAACTGTACACAGGCTCTTCACAAACAAACAGACACTACTCAAGATGCGAGTCTGCAACAGACCAGCCCGTCCATCAGAAAACACCAGGCTTGCAATGACCGTGCCACAGAGCAGCAGGCTCCACAGAAAAAGAAATACCACCTCTCCATAAGCAAAGCATGCAGAGAAGAAGTCAAGCACTGAACACCGAGCAAAGCCTATGAAATCACACCACTGAGAAAACACACACCGTTATTCCAGTGCATTCAGCATGTGTATAATAATCACCCGTTCCCAACCAGGAACAGCGATCACAAAATCTCACACTCCCCCTGTTCTTTACTGTGAAGCCCTCTTAGACAGAGTTCTCTGTATAGCCTATGATGCGCCGGTGATGGACACGGCTTCTTCATAAGCAGTGTGGAATCACATAGCCGACCCGCATGACACCGGGTCCCGACCCGGGTAGAGTGAGCCACAGTGAAAGGGGCTTTCTATACACCAAGAAGTCAGACCACTGGATTGCCAAAACTCTACTCTTTACACAAAGAACATTCAAAATCGACAGCTGGATGATATACAGGGTGAACATTTTCAGACCTTCCTCTTTTAGAGATGCGCTGCATTCATTTACAATCTGGCCAAACTCCTCCATAAAAGAGTATTAATATAGTATAGTAGAGTATAGTACGCCTACATGCATCAGCAGCACAGACATGCACAAACCCCATACCTTTCTTAGGCTTCCCTGTAGTGATGAAGAGGAGAGAAAGATGAGAGCACGGACAGGGGTTAGTGTGGAAATATAGGACCCTGGTCACAAAACTGTACGTAATGTTTTCTTAAGGAGTGTTTCAAAGCTTATTTAATACATTAAACATTAAACCAAGTCTGCAGTTCATGGGAGATTATATTATATTAAAATAATGTTTATTAACAAACTTGACAACTCCTTAAAAAACTGTTCTATGCGTTTTTGTGCACACTGTCTAAATATATTTCTGCAAAGGAAAACCCATTGTCTTATTGGACAAGAAATGAACAGTTTGCAGAGCACATGCATTTCAGCTCAGTGTACATTTTCTGATTTACTACAGCTGTAACTACTCCTCAAAGAACGGGATATACACTGAAGCTCAGCTAGGAGAAGCACAGTCCTAAAATCAGCAACATGTGGAACTTGAATTAATAACATTTGACAGTTATTCCATATTGTTGAACTTTTAGCACTTTGAAAGACCTAGGATGATTACACATGTTAAAGTTTCTGTGACTTAGCAGCCATTGACAATAGCGAATAAATAAAAAAAAAAAAAAAGATGATGTCTGGTCTTTCAGTTGAACCTTTTACCTCTGCATCATAACTTCATGACATCAATGGCTGGTTTTGACCGATTCTCCCGTCGTCCCACACACAAACACATACAGACTACTAAATCATATTTAAAACTGTAATGTTTAAAACACAGTTTCAGATGTTCTTGTGTTGTTACAGACGATTGGAAAAGGCTTGCTGTAGTACTGCTACCTAGAAACAACTTGCAAATGTGGAGTTACTGTGTACGGCGCTAAACAACCAGGATATGTACAATGTCTTAAAAGCACAGCTAGCACCCCAGTAAGGACTCACCCTTATGTTTCCTCCTGGGCTCCAGGTCCTTCGGGGAGACGCTCAGGTTGCGAGGAAGCATGCTGCCACAGCTGGCACTTTGGACCAGTGGTAAGTGAGACTGCGTGAAGCAAGCACACACACACTCATGACTTTCTTTTGAACTGTTTCATGCATGCAAAATTACCCTTCTCAGCTATTTTCAATATTTCATGCATGAAAGGGTTACAAACACAAAAAGAAAAAAAAAGAAAAAAATATTTCAGAGTTTTTTCCTTTTTTAAAATGCATGATTTTGTTTAATACCTGTTTGTTTGCTCCCCAATTTAGAAAAGGAGTTTTGGTTTCCCCAAGAATCTAACCTTTTTGTTTGCAGTTGTCGATGTGCTAGAAACCCTATTGGCACCGGTACACGGTTTCTGAACATAGCTGTACTTCAACAGAATCCACTAACTGTGCTGTGGCACTTCTGCTTCAGTTCCCCAGGACAGTTCAGTGTGTGTGGTGGGGAGGTACAGCTAGGCTGTGCCAGAGAGCCGTCACATTCACCGTATGCAGAACTCCCTTGCTAGAAACCAGGCCAGAATGCTGGATGGAGACCAAACTCATTACAGTCATCATCTTTTCAAAACAGTAACAGGACAATCCGCCTGCTTGGAAGTTTGTCAACTCCTACATTCTGCAATCACAAGCATTGCGTTTTCATAAGCAGTGGTCCTCGTTTTGGAGGGGGTGACTTAAGGACAAGTAAACAACCTAGCCACAATGCACTACAGCTATAATATTAAAGGGATTTTATGCCATCTACATTTTCCTAGCACTATTTATTACCCGTTTAACGTGTACACTTTTATACTATTGTTTTTGCTTAGTTCATTATTTGCCATGCTTACTAACTATTCTAGCAAAAAATATTGGAAGGTTTTGTGCATTGAGTGAGTAAATCAATACAGCAACAGTTTGCACAAAACGGGTTTTAGCCCAGTCTAGATCTTCAGATCTACTACATATGACTACTCCACCTCCAAAAACATGATCTACTGTACAGTGAAGGCTCAGCCCATATGCTATGAGAAATAGCAAAAAATGAAAGACCTCTGAAAGACCTCTGAAGGCAGATTGTGATGAAGAGGTGGGGAAACATATTAGTGTTGCATGGGCTTCAGTGCATGGTGCAACTCTAACATGCTTCCCTTCATCACAATCAATCAGCCCTAAGAGTCTTTTCATAGGCACTTGTTGCTGGAATGGTTAAGCATGACAGATAATAATGATCTAAGCAGACAATAGAGAATCATACAGAACACGAATAGCAGATTTAACAGGTAAGTAATGAACTATTAGATCAAGACAGCATCCCTTTGAGCTGTGATGTGCACAGCAGTGTTCATGCAGGTCCAGCGCTGCTCGGGTGTGCTGTATTCCAGGAGCTCACCTTGGGGGTGACGCTGCGTCCAAGAGTAGCACTGCTGAACTGGGGAGATACCGCGGGGGCGCTTTTCTTCCGGGGCAACGTGTCGCTCAGGTACGTCCCATCCTTGCTAGATTTCTTCCGTTCTTCCAGGGTTCGAAAATGCTTCACAAAGTAGACAAATGAAAAGACTGATTTTATACAGATAGAGAGCTGCTGTATACACACACAATCAAATCAGCACAGTTAAGAAGCAATGATGATGTGATCTTACAAGGACAGCACATGAAAACCTTAACCACCATGTAAAACACTGCCTTCTATTGTACTTGTTACACAAAAAAGACAGACACTCGGGGAGGCAAGGAGGAGGCACAAGGGGAAACCACATGCATTCAAATACAAATCTATTTGCATGGCCACACCTATTAGAAATCTTCCAGTGATCATCGTTTTAACTGAAGCGTCACACACAAGGCTTCCCTGCAGCTCCCCTGCAATCGTGTCCTCGGTTCAGGCTTCTTCTGCTGTTCCTTTCGATTGCTGTTCTCTTGGTCTGCCAGGGTCAGTGGACTCCCAGCTTGGGCAGGCATGCTTTTCTCTCCAGCCGTCCTCTGATACAGTTACTCTTTCACCTATTAGCACTACTCTGTTCTAGAGCCACAGACCAGGAGAAAGGAATCATCCCAGTGCAAAGACTGTGGCAGGCCGAGGCACCGGCTGATAGGAAACAAGCTTCTACCCTTTGTACCCAGTGATGCAGATGAATGGCCTTTAATCCTTTCAACAGTAACAAATACAGCGCTGCTTCACAGCCTGCGTCATTTTCCTGTAGTATACAATCAAACTACCATAAACACAGCACTGCAATAGCAAAAAACGTGTGTTAACCATCTATAAAACTACAAGTGTTGTGTCAGGGCATAGCCAAGACTGGTTTCCTTTCCTGCTATTCCAGATGGAGATATCTTTTCAAGATCTCAACACCTTTTTGCACAAATGACCCCTGGCAGGAATCACGCTGCACATGACCTGGTGCGTGCACCTCACAGGTACCACAGCAGCAGCACAGTGTGCAAGAGCTGTGTGCTGTAGGTGTGCTTGGTAGAGCTACTACAGAAGAGTACCAATAGCTCGACTAAGCTCTGCTAAGGTTAGCAGCTCAAAGCATACGACTGCAAGGTTAGCAGCTCACAAAGCATACGAACACAAGTGTTTATAGCCACACTGTTTATAAAATCCAAATTTAAAAACATTCAGGTTTGCAGGCTAGCGTCGGTGGCAAATGAAAACGTTCCGTGCAAATCCCCCAAGACATTACCTGCCTGTGGCGACGGTGCTTTTTGATGGGCAGTGGAGGGGGAGGAGTTTCAGGTAAAGGGGAGGGGTCAACATAAGTAACCATGACCTCCGGCCAGTGCACCGATGGAGGCTTAGGAACAGGGCGAGGAGAGAGGGGGCGAGGAGAAGCACACCCAGAGCACGACTTTTCAGAGAGAGAGGGGGAGGAAAACAGAGAGAGCGAGAAAGAAAAAGAAAGAGAAGAGACACCAACAGTGAACATGAATATTAGAGTGCAGGAGAGAGAAACACAGGATTCAAAATCCATGTCTTACCTCTTATTAATTACTAGCTCAGTGCTGCAGGTCTTTGTTTTTTTGCTTGGTATTTTTTTTTTCTAATACAACACAACAGACATAAGGTTTTAACCACTACTTCCAGGTACCAACTGTCAAGCTACAAATCAAACCATGTGAACTACAGCTTTCTCAGTCTATAGTGCTGCACTGCATATAGTCCTAATTAAAGTGAATGCAAAAAAAGAACAACCTAACATCATTCAGTTATAAAGGGGATTCCTTCATGTTAATTAATAATTTAGAAATAGATTTTTTTTAAAGAGCATCACTCCATTAAGAGTAGTTTTAGAGAATTTTAGTAACCATCTGTATAGTGCAATTAACATACAATGGTAGAAATCTAAAATACTTCTGTAACAACAAATCATACAATAAAATGTAACGTGACAGGAAACTACTACCCAGAGTCTGAGTCAATCCCTGTTTTTCAAAGTCCAATTCCCATTCCTCTTCCTCTTAAATCAAGCCCAACACATCATGGATCAAAATTGCAATCTGCAGTATTCTGTAAAAAAATGAGCGTCTCACAGTGGCAACAAAATAACATAAACTGAAGTCACTGTTAGTCAATTAAACTGGCTTCAAATGAAAGCAGTTGAACAATCACAGAAAATATTAATTCCAATTTCTTCAAAGGAAATTGGAAATTCATTCAAGAAAAATGATTTGAATTGAAAAACAGGAACTGACCCCTTCCCTGCTACTAGCATCTAAAGATGTTGTCGATCACCTTATTTATCCAACAACTTAAAATACTGTCTCTCAAACCTTTCAACAAACTCCATAAAACACAAAGCACAAAGACAGCCTTGTGTCTAACAGACAGTGACACAGGATCTAGTAAAGATGCCTCTTCGCTTGTTGCTGCGGGCTCAGCAGCTGCCTACCATGGGACTGATAGCAGAGCCACCCAGAGCCGTCGCTGCCAATTCATTTCTAGGTTGTCTGAATGTGTTTGTTGTAAGCAACACGCCCGGAGTCAAGCTGTCCAATGTGTCGACAGGATCGACTGTGCTCCGAGCACAGCAAAACAAACACTGGAGTCTCTCTGAAAGGGACTGAGTGAAACAAGCCATCCGATGCGTGTTGGAAACAGGTAGCTACATTCAGACACACACACACACACACACACACACGCACACACGCACACACTCTCCCTTGAGTAAACGATTTCACAGAGCAGACTATTCAATCCCGTGTACAGCACCAGACGACTTGGAATACACATTCCAGACTTCCTCTTTACAGATCTGACTTTTCTGCACAGACAAGAAGGAATCCGATTTGAAAGTGTGTGTAAATACTGCACCAACACCAACTGCAGATGCAGATTTTGATGCAAATAAAATCTTGAATCAATGAGGGGTGTTTTCTTTAAAGTCTCGTTATGAACACCATGAACCACCACTTTCCAAGTGCCAAGTTTAATAAAAAAAAAAAAAAAAACACAACACACACATTACTGATTTTAATAAGCTCCTGTTTAAGCCTTCATTACATAAGATCCTATTGTTTTACGAGGTGCATGTGATCCTTAACTATTAGCAACTGTACATAACGTCTGTAACACGGTATGCAGTAATAGCCTGGAGGGCTGCAGTTTGGAGGGGATCCAAGGGGGCTGGCTGGTACTCTGTTAAGCTCACAAGCCACCCAGCTTGGGACCTGCAGGATCCACACCCAAGGAAGAAGTACTCCCCCCCCCCCCCCCCCTTGATGCTCTTGCAACAAGATAGAAAAAGAACAAGAGCACAATCCCAATGACCAGGCCTGCTATCATCTGCAAGGATGCACATAAGACTCGTTGCATAGCAGCTTGATCCATTCCTGCTTTTACTGTGAGTTAAGACACACCTGAGCTTGTTGCCTATACTCTGTGTCCAATCAAGCTCATAATAAACTCTGGAATGGATGAAACTGCTATGCAGTAGGAGTCCTACTATTTAACTTCCTACCTCTTCAAAATCCTGTTCTATGTGTTCTGTGTGATTCTCTGTTGCTGTTCCAGCTTAGGTCATTACTTGTCAACTATTCCAGTAAAACAGGATTCAGAAAAGGCTCCTCAAAGCTAATTGTGGGGAAGGGAGGAAGCATGTAAGTGTTGCACAGGCTTCAATGCCTTGCCTATGGGCTTCAGTGTACAGTGCAACACCAATATGCTTCCCTCACATCACTGCCCCACAGAATTCTCAGCAATATTTTGCTGGAATAGTTAGCAGCAAACAATGACACAACGAAAAAAACAAAACTATAGAAAAAACATTCAGAACAGACTTAATAGGACGTAGATGGGTTAAAGTATCCATTTAAGATGCAACATAATACAAGTTCAAATAAAAACAACCTGGGAAATACAAACTGTAACAAATCATAGAAAGTGTGTTAGAAATCACCAAAAATAAACTCTTCTGCTTAAGTAGTTCCTGAGTACAATCTTCATGTGTGTGATTTATAATACAGAAATACATTGCTTGTTTGGCATCTCTTATTATAACAAATTATTCTGCACAGTTTAATTTGCTTAGTGGCTTGTAACTTGCCATCATTTTCTGCAGCTCAACCTTGCAGTCCTCTCACTCAAACTGCCCAAGATAAGAGACGCCCACACAAAACTTATAAACTTATAAACCTATAGTACGATGATTGCACCATTGCGCACACACGCACACGCACACACGCGTGTCCAGGGATGAAGGAAACGCTCTCCAGTCCAGACAGTTTGGCTCTTTCGTAACACACACAGAAAGCAGGGAGCTGTCTCAGCAAACAAACCTCTTCCTGGGGGGACCGTGCTGCCTGCCTGGGAGGGGCGGGGGCTTCCTGAGCCGGCTCAACGGGAACAGCAGCGGGGGGGGGCTGTGCGGGGAGGGGGGGCGTGCTCCCGGAATTGCCATAGATCTCATTGATCTCACTTACTGTGACATAACCCTGGAGGAGGAATTGATGGGAAATAAGAAACAAGCAGAAGCACAGAACAGGTAACAGGGATTAATACCATGTGCATTCACAGGGAACATTAGTTAGGGGAATCACAGGCAGCAAAAAGGACAAACATACTGTCACTTGAGCAAGTGGTTTTGATTACTGAAGCAATATTTAATCCGCAAGCCATTTGCATTAGAGGTTATGGTTAGATTTAGTTGAGGTTTGTGTTAATTCACTCCACATGGTTTAGTGTGATCCAATCACATTTCAGAATCCCCTCTTTCTCTTCCTCAAGCGAGCCGCCATACAGCAACACAGTGTCTGTTTGTAATCTGGCAGAGCCAGGTCGTTACTGATGTGGTTGCCCAATTATCAGCATAGCACCTTCTGGATTTTAGGATAATGCCAAAGCAAATCCGGTTTAATAGCTAAATGATTTACTTACGGATATTCACATTAGTTTACTTAATCTTGGACTGGGAAACCAGTGTTGATTAGCTTAGTGGGTTTTGGCTTAATCTTTTCCCCTCCGGGCCTTTACAGAAAAGGGGATTTTACACTCTCAGCAAGTAGTAGTCTCCATTTTAACGAGTTAAATAAACCAACATTACAA
Source organism: Acipenser ruthenus (assembly GCF_902713425.1). NCBI lineage: Eukaryota > Metazoa > Chordata > Actinopteri > Acipenseriformes > Acipenseridae > Acipenser > Acipenser ruthenus. The sequence continues at coordinate 2,544,412 of NC_081196.1, forward strand.
TTTTAATATACATTCATTTTTAAAGAAAATGTCAATAAATTAAAATAAATGCTGCATAAAGTGAATATAAAATGCAATAGTTTTATCAGAAAGACACTCAAATGATCTAATATAGTTTATTTAGTGTGGAATGCGGGGGTTGTAGCATGGCTATATAGTTGCAACACTAGGTCCTGTTTGTGTCCAATGGTATCTGAACCTCGCTTGCAGTAATTGTTGAGAACATGCCCTTTGATTTAGAGCACAAAAGGAAGCAATCTGTAGCGGACAGGCATTGCACGGTAATTCCTTCCCATGCTTTTCCCATGTTTATACTATGTATTTAGCACAGAGTACCCTGGTTTGCCATGTTTATACTATGTATTTAGCACATATATTTTAGAATACCTCTATTCTTTCCCATGCTTTCACTATGCTTTATTCCACGGTGCTTTCACTATGGTGAGCTTTGATAAAGGGCAGGCATGCCACACATTCAGGAGACATGCCCTGCATGCAACCCGTCCGCGCTGTCAAGCTGCAGTACCTTGGAGTTCTTAAGGGGAAGTGAAGATAAGATAGAGGAGAAAGTGAGCAGGTCAGCTGGAAGCAGAGACAAGGAAGAGTGGGGCTGGGAACCACAGTGAAGTCTACACACGTCAGCAAGCGGGAAGCACACCTACACAAAAAAAAACCTCTGCTGTAAGGACAGAATCCAGAGCAGCAACAGATACAGCGAATACCTCCAGGCTTCCTCAATGATCACGGGAGATCATTTAAACACAGAGCGAGAGGCCGCTAAAACTAATCAATCACTGAACAAGCATCTCAGTTCAAGACGCAAAAACGTAGAGAGCAAGGACCACCCTGGGTTGAAGAAGAACTGAAAATGTCAGACACATACAAGGCTTGCTTTTTGTTTCTACGCAAGAGGCTACAGTTACTCCAAAGGTTTAGGAAAATAAGACAATTCAAAAGGAAAGAAATGGAAGCTCTGCAGTTAAGGATCTTCCAAACAGCACCAAGGGATCTTCAGATTAAAAACACCAGTTCAAACAGGGACAATAAACACACCCGTGAATGCATCTGATCTTTCTTTTTTTACAGTTGGGCAAGAACAGGAAATCTTTTCTTTTTCCAAACAGCAACACAATGCAAAAGCAGTTAAGGGAACACATTCCACAAAACAATCGTATGCCAAGTCTTGTGCAATATGCCAGTGAAGTGAAGCCCTGTTTACCTCTTTCATGCTGTTGGGGTTGACAGGAAACCCTCTCCCTCCAGTCAGTTCAGAGTACTTCTTTTCCAGGTTGCCTAGTTTCTCTTTCTCCTGGTCAGAAAGAGGACAACAATAATCAAAAGTGTTTTAACCTTCCCTCTTCCCCTACCAGTGTAAGCAAGATATTTGAGTTCACTTGTCCTAACATTGTAACTGAAAACGCAGATCTAAACAATGAGGCATGGAACTTCAAAAAGGGGCTAATGGAACATGTTCTAATTAAGAACACTGGGAGAAAACATATTGGTTTGCTACGTTATAACTGGGGACGATACAGATGCATATATATATATATATATACACACACATGTATATGTACAGTGCCTTGCGAAAGTATTCGGCCCCCTTGAACTATGCGACCTTTTGCCACATTTCAGGCTTCAAACATAAAGATATGAAACTGTAATTTTTTGTGAAGAATCAACAACAAGTGGGACACAATCATGAAGTGGAACGAAATTTATTGGATATTTCAAACTTTTTTAACAAATAAAAAACTGAAAAATTGGGCGTGCAAAATTATTCAGCCCCCTTAAGTTAATACTTTGTAGCGCCACCTTTTGCTGCGATTACAGCTGTAAGTCGCTTGGGGTATGTCTCTATCAGTTTTGCACATCGAGAGACTGAAATTTTTGCCCATTCCTCCTTGCAAAACAGCTCGAGCTCAGTGAGGTTGGATGGAGAGCATTTGTGAACAGCAGTTTTCAGTTCTTTCCACAGATTCTCGATTGGATTCAGGTCTGGACTTTGACTTGGCCATTCTAACACCTGGATATGTTCATTTGTGAACCATTCCATTGTAGATTTTGCTTTATGTTTTGGATCATTGTCTTGTTGGAAGACAAATCTCCGTCCCAGTCTCAGGTCTTTTGCAGACTCCATCAGGTTTTCTTCCAGAATGGTCCTGTATTTGGCTCCATCCATCTTCCCATCAATTTTAACCATCTTCCCTGTCCCTGCTGAAGAAAAGCAGGCCCAAACCATGATGCTGCCACCACCATGTTTGACAGTGAGGATGGTGTGTTCAGGGTGATGAGCTGTGTTGCTTTTACGCCAAACATAACGTTTTGCATTGTTGCCAAAAAGTTCGATTTTGGTTTCATCTGACCAGAGCACCTTCTTCCACATGTTTGGTGTGTCTCCCAGGTGGCTTGTGGCAAACTGTAAACGACACTTTTTATGGATATCTTTAAGAAATGGCTTTCTTCTTGCCACTCTTCCATAAAGGCCAGATTTGTGCAGTATACGACTGATTGTTGTCCTATGGACAGAGTCTCCCACCTCAGATGTAGATCTCTGCAGTTCATCCAGAGTGATCATGGGCCTCTTGGCTGCATCTCTGATCAGTCTTCTCCTTGTATGAGCTGAAAGTTTAGAGGGACGGCCAGGTCTTGGTAGATTTGCAGTGGTCTGATACTCCTTCCATTTCAATATTATCGCTTGCACAGTGCTCCTTGGGATGTTTAAAGCTTGGGAAATCTTTTTGTATCCAAATCCGGCTTTAAACTTCTCCACAACAGTATCTCGGACCTGCCTGGTGTGTTCCTTGTTCTTCATGATGCTCTCTGCGCTTTAAACGGACCTCTGAGACTATCACAGTGCAGGTGCATTTATACGGAGACTTGATTACACACAGGTGGATTCTATTTATCATCATTAGTCATTTAGGTCAACATTGGATCATTCAGAGATCCTCACTGAACTTCTGGAGAGAGTTTGCTGCACTGAAAGTAAAGGGGCTGAATAATTTTGCACGCCCAATTTTTCAGTTTTTTATTTGTTAAAAAAGTTTGAAATATCCAATAAATTTCGTTCCACTTCATGATTGTGTCCCACTTGTTGTTGATTCTTCACAAAAAATTACAGTTTCATATCTTTATGTTTGAAGCCTGAAATGTGGCAAAAGGTCGCAAAGTTCAAGGGGGCCGAATACTTTTGCAAGGCACTGTATATATGCATGCATGCAGCTGAATCATCATATGCACAGATCGGACATGTAGCTCACATTGTGACAGAAAATAAAATGGTCAACTTACTCTTTGTAGCATGAGTAACAAATTGTTCTTTTCTTTCAGAAAATTATCCTTTTCACTCTGAGCTTGCTGTGCAATCTGATTGGCCTGTTTCTTCAAAGTCAAGAGCCTTTCCTGTACAGGAAGCAAGCGAAACGGGACAGATTGTACATGTACTCATGATGAGAGCATTCAGCTGCTATTCTCGACTGGATCTGGGGTGGCAATTCTGGGGGAGTCAAATTCAGTGCTGGCTAATGGAGTGCACTTGCAGGGTAGTGTGTGAATGAAGATAGAGCCTTGATGCATCCATTCCTTCACCACACCGAAACAGGACCTCGAGTTTCAAGCAGCTGACTTAGTTGTCAGACAAAGATTTCATAAAATACGGACCTTAGCTGATCAATAAAAACTGTGGATTAACCTTATTAAACATTATTCCAGAGAAGAGAACTATAAGAACATGAGCAATAAGACTATGAGCTTCTATAAGAACATGAAGCCTATGAGCTTCTATAAGAACATGAAGCCCATGAGCTTCTATAAGAACATGAAGCCTATGAGATTCTATAAGAACATGAAGACTATAAGCTTCTATAAGAACATGAAGACTATGAGCTTCTATAAGAACATGAAGACTATGAGCTTCTATAAGAACATGAAGACTATAAGCTTCTATAAGAACATGAAGAAGACTATTAGATTCTATAGGAACATGAAGAAGACTATGACTTGCCTTCCTGGAGACGGTGCTGCGCTGGTACTCTGCGATCTCTCGAAGGAGCTGCTGCACTGTGTTTTCCTTCTCCTCGTCCTGACGGCTCTCCTTCTCAAGCTGCTGAAACTCCAGATCCTCAAACCTCTTGGTTTCTACTTCCAGCTGATCAGCATCCTAGGGGGACAAATGACAGAGCTGTTGGTTAGGGAACCCAGTCTCTCCAGTAGGGACCTGCAGTCTGGAAGCATTGCAACTGCAAAGCAGCAGATCGAGATCCAGTGATCCTCATTAAGTAGGAGTATGACGACATGGTGCAATTAATCTGAACAACCAGGAGTTCTTGCACAATCACTTAATGTAACTTGAATCATGAATAACACACTTATGAAAGATTACCATGGTAAATTTGCACAGTGACTTGTCAGTTTCCCCATGGTTATACTATGCATTTACAATAGCTCTCTGGGCTTAATCATGCTTACCTTTGCTTTACCATGCTTGCACTATATGTATTTACACTTTGCTATGCTGTTACTGTGGTAAATGTTTATAAGGGTGTCTCCAACAGAAACAGGGATCCAATCGGAGATGTAATCGCTACTTAACTAGGGGCAGGAATGGTTCAACCCTCCTGGAGAAGGTAGTCTATTACTCCAACGCCCACAGAACACTGAATTGAGTGGATTGCAATTCAGGCATTGCGCAGGATGTATGGTTTACCCAATTTCTTTCCTTTAAGATATAGGATTAAATACCTAACAGGAAGAAAACAAATCTGTTTTTTCTGACAGGACAGGACATGACATGCTATCTTCACATACCCTAGTTTGACGCCATTCCACATTCAGAAGCCAATCTTATGCCGCAGATAAGGCAATAGTCAGGACAGTGATCAGATGCATCTAAAACCAGCCCTCTCATATGGAATTACACTGGCAGTCGTAGTGAGCTCTAAAAATCAGGAGCGCTGCATGATCTTGGAAACAGGCACATCCATGTCAGACAAGGAGTGGTGTGCAGTAAAGCTGTACCAGTCAGTCCTGCATTGCTGGTCAGCAGGTTTAAACCACTCTGAAGAGCACACTTAAATGGGCAGATTGTATGCTTTTTTTCTCTCTCCTCTTTTTTCTTGGGGCCATATTCGCTGATATTTTGCTTCATAAAACAAACAAAACCTGCATTTAGTTTCTTACTAGCTGAAATATCGCCAGCTTATTTGAACTCTTACCCTCCAAAAAAACAATACGGTACACAGTTTAAACAAACCGTATAGCAGCTGGCAGTGAAGAATCTCCTCAGTCTGTATCTTTCGGGAGTATAAAGCCAAAATGTTTCTCGGTTCAATAATTCACATGCTGGGTTAATTCACAGTTAGGCTGTCGATGGGGACAGTAAGCTGTCCTCAACTCTCAGCCCTCAATACTTCATGACTTTGTTATGTGCAAAGCGGGGCAGTCAGAGTTAGCTAGTTTTGGATTAAATTATACAAGCAGAGATCTTTGTGGGTTAGTCTTTTCCTGGGAGTAGGGATTTGTATTCCCTTCCCCAAATGGATACTACTGTTGCTCTGCGTTTTGCAGGCCAGGAAAACCCACCTTGCCTGAAGAACAGACAATATATTTTTAAACAAAGTGGCGGGACCCTGCATACAATAAAGAACAAGCAAAGAGGAAGACGCTGCACAGAGAAGTTGCAATGCAGACCCAGCCTGTGTGAAGTCATGTCCAGAGAGTGGCCAGTCCTCCACCCTGCTGGGCAGGTTTCTCAGTGCTTACACACTACTGACCCTCTTTAGCTGCTGCTGTAATTGCTCCCTCATGGATTCAGGACAGTTATCAAGCTGGGTCTTCTGCTCACAAAAAAGCTCCTGCAGCCTCTCTAGCTTTTCCCTTTCAGCGTCAAGTTTTGTTTTTTCCTAAAAAAGCAAGAGTACAAAAAACAAAACAAAGAGAACAACAGGAGAGAAGAAAGTTTATCATTAGCGCAAGCAGTAGCAGCAGCAGTTAGTTTGTTTCACTAATTTAGTACAGCCTGGACCGACCACATATTAAACATTAAAAACATAACTGCACATGAAGCACCTCTAAAGCATTGTGATGCACAGCCCTAAACTGGCTAGGAGTTATTTGTGTTGTTTTTGCTATTAATGACTTGGTTAGGAATGCACACACACAGCCGGAATGCTCTACTAGAATGAACTAGTACTGTGCCATCAGATCACAAGTATTAATGTCACACGAATGAAAGCCTGAACCATGTACTGTGCTCCAGCTAGCTACCCTAGAATGACATGCAGGGGCTGCTGAATAAATGTTTAGTAAAACTTTTAACCTTTTTTTTTTATCCCTGGACATCCTACAACCTGTAACCCAGATACAAAACCAACCTCACCTTTTTATTGTGCCACTAGCAAAAGGGCAATTCAGAAAATCAAGACACAAAAAGCAGGGTTCAGAACTGGGAACACAGTTGTATTACATCCTATAAGCATCTCAGATCACACCAACCACTATCGGAGAGGTATCTAGGTTAAAACGGTCTCATCTGTGCACTAAATTTACAGCTACAGTACCAACGACATGACCTGTACTGATGCAACAGCTGCACACCCTACCTACCTAATAGATGATGCATAATTAGGAGGGAGCCTTGTGTGTTAACTGGAGTACCATGCAAGCACACAGGGTGCCTTTGAATTACAAAGTTTGGCATTTGCTCATTCTATTGCCATCTTAAATATAACGTAAGCATCTTAAACGGCTTCACTGTGCTGGTTAAAGGGGTAATAAAACCAAGGTTTTACAAAAATCACCATTAGCTTAACAGCTTTCTCAAAAGTCCCTTATTTTACAACAACAACAAAAATCGCTGCCGTGTGGGGCTGACGAGATGCCCAAGTAAATAACCCTTCTTGTGCTTAGAGAGAATTGCTTTGGGTTTGGAAGTTAGTTGCATGATCCCCAGAAAGCAGCAGGAGATGGTTTGCATTAACAGCAGCTTGAGCAAGCAGTGTTACACAGAGCTGAATGGTAGAGTTTAAGAGACACACACGAGAACACAGACAGATAGATAGACAGACAGACAGAGATATAGATCAGTGCTCACAGAAAGACAGACATGTAGAAAAGCCCTGTCAATAATAAATGCCCTGAACAGGATCTGCAGCAATAAAACAATAGTATATGCTACTGCAGTGTGAAATTCGAATCTGCTGTAAGTACTGCCAGTTAATCCCTGATGAAAAGAATAAAATGCAAGGAGTTCTGCTGACCAGGAAACAACACTACTAGTGCAGCTCATTTACATATTAGTGCATCTTAACCCTTTCCTGCCCAGGGTATGTTAATGCCAACAGCAGTTAATGATTATTTTCTTAATGTCCAATATACTGAACTCTGGACAGCAAAGGGTTAAGACCTTTAAAGGAGCCGTTTTGCTGAAAGTTGCACCGTTTTTACAGCTTCAAAATCCAGTTTGCAACAAGAACAAGGCAACCTGGGCCTGTGATATTAAATCAGCTTTTCCACACATCATTTCACATGCGGCTTTCCAAAGACATCGCACTGCCTCGGCTAGGAAGTGCCCCTGCCAAGCGAAGAGGATGTTTAGCGGGGAGAAAGTGACTGGAGCCACACTGCTGAGATTTGCAAACTTCCACTCTTGAGAGCACTTTATTCTCAGTATTTCTTTTCGTAAGATCTCATATGGGAGTAGCAAGGAGGAATCTAAGACAAGTGAAACAAAAAAGCAACACTGCACGAGCACAGAGCGTACCAGATCTTACTAGCTTCCCATAGCGGACTCAAAACACACAACCACAATCTGAATCCAAAATGAAACCGCTCTGTGCGTAGATGAAGATACACTGTTCAGACATTCACGGACTACTTATTATTAAATCAAGTTTCCCTGGGTTTAAACTATAAAGAATGTTTATATATATAAAGAATAACTCTTCTAAGTAGCTAGCTCTTTGATAAAATCTGTTTTGCATCAACACCCAGAGCAGCATTGTGACTACATGGCTTATAAATACAAACCCCACAGCAAAGACCCTGGAAGAACTCCACACGCCAAGCTCTACAGGAACGTGGTGTTCTCGCTGCAACGCAGACTTCATTTTCTAACCAGAGATTGTGCAACAAACTATTTTATGACCCAAAAATCCAAAATATATGAATGTAGCTATGCTTCGAATCAATGGTTTAGTTGTTTCGTTGCACCAGAGTTTTGTTATGCACAGTAGTTAGCTGGTTCGTGGCTTTGATAGCACATGCAATTTGTGGTTTTATTAACACAGATATAAAACTACAGTAGGTCAATGTCTTTATTCCAGTAGGGCATGCTCTATGCAAATTACTTTTTTTTCTGAAATGCAATGTCGTTTTTACTGAAAACACGTACATAGAAATGATCATCTTACTGACAAGCAAAAGAAAACCCTTTTTATAATTTAATAAATGGGTTTCCATGTAAGGAAACTGAACTGAAGCAGCATATGCACATATGGAGATATACCGCACTTTAAAATGTTTTTAATTAGCCTCAGAAAGCCATTTCACATGCGTGCCCGCATCCCAAAATAAATTCTGCAGATGCACCTTCAAGAAGCGTCCCCTGCAGGGGTCAAAAGGTCACCTGTAACACATTCGAACAAGACCCTCACTGTTTGACCCAATTCAGATTTTTCTTTGTTCATATAAACCCACATTTCAAGCGAGAGCTCAGGTCCCACAGCTCTATCTTAAGAACACACATGGTTTAGCAGAAGAATTTTCCAAAACATCCTCCCCTTTCACTGCCCCTCAATCCACACCATCTGCTCAGTGAAGGATCATGTGTAAACGAGTCGAGGGCTGGTGTCAAACAGTTGCCAATGTTAACTAGAGACACCGGAAGAGACCCTGTACATGAACCTTTACTTAGAAATCCTCGGGATTGTTTTCCACTCAGCCTGCCTTTTACTACTCAGTGCATGCATGTTTAGCCACTCAGGACGCCGCTTTCATTCGGTTTGCAAAGTCTGTCTCCAAGCTTAAAACACAGAAGAAAAAAGAAAAAAAAAGTGTAATTGTTATAAAGCTAGTTTTAAACTGGGAGTATTTTTAACTGCTTCTACCCAAGCTGTTTATAGCCAATTCTATAAAACGAATAGAAATGTTTCTCCTTATTTGGAAGCAAACTTTGCACTGATCCAAACAGAACTAAAAAAAGTCCATGAAATTACAAACATACTGTAGTTAAAATGAGATGTGAATCTAATCAAGCAAGCAGGTTCACATTTGCATAGCTGAAATAATCGGATCATCAAACTAGCGGCCCCAGCCATGCAAAACAGCAATACCAAGAGAATGACAACTAACAGAACAAGCCTTCCACATGGAAAACACAAGCCTATTGTTCTTTATTGATCCCCTCACAACAACTCGCTCCTTTGTACAATACAGCTTCCACAGTACTACTCTGCACATTTATCACGATCCAGTGCAACGTTTCTTATTTTGTATCTCTGTCGATCAGAAGTGCAGGAACATGCAGATCACTGCTCTGAGCTCCTGTTTGTTTTGGTAGAAGTGCCCATCACTACTCTGAGCTCCTGTTTGTTTTGGTAGAAGTGCACATCACTACTCTGAGCTCCTGTTTGTTTAGGTAGAAGTGCACATCACTGCTCTGAGCTCCTGTTTGTTTAGGTAGAAGTGCACATCACTGCTCTGAGCTCCTGTTTGTTTTGGTAGAAGTGCACATCACTGCTCTGAGCTCCTGTTTGTTTAGGTAGAAGTGCACATCACTGCTCTGAGCTCCTGTTTGTTTTGGTAGAAGTGCCCATCACTGCTCTGAGCTCCTGTTTGTTCAGGTAGAAGTGCACATCACTGCTCTGAGCTCCTGTTTGTTTAGGTAGAAGTGCACATCACTGCTCTGAGCTCCTGTTTGTTTTGGTAGAAGTGCACATCACTGCTCTGAGCTCCTGTTTGTTTTGGTAGAAGTGCCCATCACTGCTCTGAGCTCCTGTTTGTTTAGGTAGAAGTGCACATCACTGCTCTGAGCTCCTGTTTGTTTTGGTAGAAGTGCACATCACTGCTCTGAGCTCCTGTTTGTTTTGGTAGAAGTGCACATCACTGCTCTGAGCTCCTGTTTGTTTAGGTAGAAGTGCACATCACTGCTCTGAGCTCCTGTTTGTTTTGGTAGAAGTGCCCATCACTGCTCTGAGCTCCTGTTTGTTCAGGTAGAAGTGCACATCACTGCTCTGAGCTCCTGTTTGTTTAGGTAGAAGTGCACATCACTGCTCTGAGCTCCTGTTTGTTTTGGTAGAAGTGCACATCACTGCTCTGAGCTCCTGTTTGTTTTGGTAGAAGTGCACATCACTGCTCTGAGCTCCTGTTTGTTTTGGTAGAAGTGCACATCACTGCTCTGAGCTCCTGTTTGTTTTGGTAGAAGTGCACATCACTGCTCTGAGCTCCTGTTTGTTTAGGTAGAAGTGCACATCACTGCTCTGAGCTCCTGTTTGTTTTGGTAGAAGTGCACATCACTGCTCTGAGCTCCTGTTTGTTTTGGTAGACGTGCACATCACTGCACTGAGCTCCTGTTAGTTTAGGTATTTGCAAGCTTCTTAATTGTTATAAACCAAAGAGAAGACATTAATCTGGTAAAATAAATTACTCAATTATATAACTAGATTATTGCTGTTAGAATGAGGTGGTTATAGAAAATACTATGCATCTTTAAGCTTGGTCTTCTCTACCTGCTGTATAGTTCGTTACTCTCCATTCAGGTAAGCACCATCATAAGTTCTAAAGTTAAACCCTGTACTCAAAATATGAAGTACTGTTAAGGACTATAACATCTATATTGACTAATTAAGTCAAGTTTGCAGTTTGTGAGCTGAGCGCAATAAGTCTGAATTTCTATTCAAACAATTTAATTTGTTATTTTTTATTTTTTTTTTTTAACTGGAGTGCCCAATTATTTGACCCCCGATTTTCTTCCCAATTTAGAATGTCCAATCCCCCCCGCAGCAATTCCCCACTCCGCTCAGGAGACCTGAAGGTTCAGTGGGAGCCCTCCGATCCCACGACCAAGCCAGCTTCCTCTTCTACACCCGGAACGAGAGAGAGCGGATGTCAGCGAACTACCGCCCTCCAGAGGACAATGGTCAGCCCTGCAGGTGTCCACCTGAGCTCACTGCACGCCTGGCCAGTAGGGTCCGCTGCAGAGCGATGAGGAGAAAACAGTCCCGGACAGTTCTGCCTCCTTAACCAATGGGAGAGCGCCAGAGCCAATGCGTCACTCCCTTCAAAATCCCCATTGAAGACCGGCGACTCCGCATAGCCAGGACGCCAATCTGTGCTCCTGACTGTATGACCTCGCCCTCACACCACACGGCCGTGCTTTTACCAGGTGAGCCACTCTGGGACCCCTCATTTGTGTTTGAGCTTTTCGTGGCGTGTTCTCAGCCAGCACTCCCGATTACCTTTGATTTCTCAGAGAACGCGTTGCTGTCGAGGGCTGTGATCTTCTCGTTCAGCTGGTCCAGGACTTCCTTCTCATGCTGCAGTTGTGTCATCTCTGAATCGTGCTCCCCCTCCAGCAATGCACGCTCCATCTCCATCTACAGAACACAGCAGGGGAGTGTTTTAAATGAGCAGCTTTCTTTAATGCACTACACCACAGAAATGGATTTTACATCAATATCCATTCTTAAAACATAAAAACAACTAAAGTTATTTGGGTCTGACTTGAGTGGATGTTTTGGATGATATTTATTGGTTTTTAAAGTTATTGCATACAATTCCCGTTTGACATTTAAGAAAAAGAAAACTAATAACAATAAATAAATGAATTAAAAGCAGGGTAACGTTTGCTAAACGGAAGCTGTCAACCGTTTATGCCTTGAAGTATTACGGGAAAAAAAAAAAAAAAATCACGGTTTTAAAACTACATAAAATAAACATTGTTTTAATATCTAGAGGAAGCTCACAGGATGTTTCTTCAGCAAAAACACAACGTAGCTTCCCCTTTTAATCAGATCTCTATTCTTTATGTGGGAAAGATGAGACACAAAGAACTGCATGGACAGAAATACCTCTGGTATACAGCGCACATTGGTAAAAGGCATGTGTATTAAACTCGCTTCAGTCCCTCTTCACTGTACTTTCAGAGCTGCCAGACAAACCTCCCACACTTTCCTCTGTGTCTCACAAGAGTCTCCCTCCCCTCCTACGTACTGCTTGAAATCTCACAGCCAAATGCTCCGACTGGAAGCACCACACTGTTATTCTGAACACCACAGCCTTTTACACATCCCCCGATATACAGGGGGCACTTGAGTGTCAACAGATTGCTTGTGGACGATGAGAAGCACAGCAGCCCCCCGTGCAGCCTGGTAAACCCAGTGCATCTGGAGAGGTGGTTTTCTATCAGGGAAGCTGTACAAACAGAGCAAGGTCAGAATCTACTATTCTTCTTATTCAACTGAAACTCCTCCGGAGTCTGTTCAAGTTTGTATAACTCTCGTATAATAAAGCATTGCGAAACAAACTCACTGCGTTGGAATGAAACATACCAGACAGAGACAGAGACAGAGACACTTGAAATGTTTCTGTTCCTGTCTTTCCCAGTTTTCTCTTTTCACAACGTGAACCCTTATCCCTGTGTTTTTATCTCATGCCCCTAGCCTTTCTGAAGACCGTTTCGATTGCTTCTGGGTACAACACAGAATATACAGCTGTGGCCAAACGTTTTGCAGCACCTAGAATTTTAGGATTGAGATGCAATAAAAAAAAGGGTTTTGTTTTTAAATATGAACATAGTTTTAATTTAACATAATGTAAATCAAAGAAACTACAAAATGATATTGCAATAGTCTACCGGAAGCCATAATAATAGTACAGTATTTCATGTTAGATTTCAAAATGTCACATTTTTCAATTTGTCAGTTTATCATTAAGTACATGGGAAACTACAAAGCGGTATTTAATTCATTATGTTAACATAACATTATTCAGCAGGTTTCATTCGACTTCATGAAGCAAAATTAGATGATTCTATAGGCTGTACAATATAGCATGACAGATGTAGTCTGCGGTTATACATGCCCCTCCCCCTTTGTTCTGTTCAGCTATAGAAATGGAATGTGTGTGAAGCGCTGGTACAGTCAGCCCCTCACCTCCCTGGCAGACTCGTCCAGCTGGTTGTTGAGGTCCTTGATCTTCTGTTCCAGCTCCTCCATGTTGTTCAGAACCTGGATCCGCTCCTCCTCTATCCGGATCACTTCCTGTTTCTGTTGGTCACCCTCAGCCATGTCCGAGGGCTACAAATGCAGAGACCAACAGTTTACTGGAAACACACACACATTATATACACAGTTCCATACTTGTATTTAAAAATCACTAAAAGGTAAAACCAGGCACAAATTAGAAACCAGAAAATGGCAATACAGGTAGAATAGATATTGGTACACAATGTCTGTGTGTTTCTTTCTGCAGAAAAAAAAAGTTTCATTTGTAGGTCAGTTACAATAAAAATCACCATTATTTTCTTCTTTGTTATGGACAGGGTTGGCAACAAATTATGTAAATTAAATTCACTGTTGGTCAATTAAATCAGCTTCAAATGAAAGCAGCTGAACAATCACAACAATTATTCTAGCTCTAAAATATCAATTCCACTTCATAGAATTGCAATTGGGAATTGATTTTAAAAAACAATTGGAATTGAAAGACAGGAATTGATCCCAACCCTGGGTATGGATGACACCAATGTCAGATCATCTCTGTCGATTTATAGGACTGCTTCCAAACAATTTAAAAACAGCACATTTCCTGATATTCTCCCAAGTGAACCATTTCAATTCACTGTGAAAAGTTGTGGATCCTCTCATAAGCTTTGCAGACACACTGTGAAGGAGTTCTGCTCATGCAGATAGACAATAAAGACACAAGTGCACTGTTCCATTGGCCTGACCTCACATGACCACAAGTCCTAAAGGTGTATTGAAACAAAGCTCACCTTCTTCATCCTGGGGTTTGAAGAAACTCCCATGGTCTTCACTCCACTGGAACACAACGACTGCAAAGACTTCAGGTTCTCACTGAGCTGCCACGTTCCATTCCCCGCATCCCTGTAATCCTGGTCTCTGGCAGCGCCCTGATCCGACTGACTCCCGCAATGTGATCCGGATAACGACAAGTTCGGAGATCTGGAAGAGAGATCTCGGGGTTTGGCTTTGTAACCGTTTTCCTGGCTGGCCTGGGAATCCGAAAGCTCGTCTTCAGACAGCTGGAGCTTCTCAAGTTCCTTGTTGATCTTCTGAAGGTCGGCCACGGTCGAGGGGCCCTGGTCCGACCTGGAGAACTCCGAACAGAGGTTCATGATCGTCTCCAGACGTTGGCGTTCCTGAAAACCAACACACGAAATGAGAGACCAGACGCTGGTGTTCCTGAAAACCAACACACGACAATGAGAGACCAGACGCTGGTGTTCCTGAAAACCAACACACGACAATGAGAGACCAGACGCTGGCGCGGACGCATGGTAAATATAGAACATTCCACGGGTTATTCCCTTCACTAGACAGTCGCCTAGGCTGGACCAGGCTTGCCAAGTCTAGCATTGACTGTTCAAGGAAACGTCAAACTAAAATATCCTTTTCACATGAGGAGCATTGAGTTTGTTCTGAAACTTTTAAGCAGCTGAAAAGTGTGTTTTTATTTCAATGTGGTTTTTTTTGTGAATTTCATACATGGCCGTGGAACAATTTTATCCCTGGTAATTTTAGCAATCTGACAGCACAGATATAACTACTTAATGTTTTGTTTTTTTGTGTGTGTTAGTTTTCTTCTCATGTGTTAAAGGGTGCTTGAGCGGTTTTCTTTGTTACTGTCCCACTGTGCAGTAGTACAATCCTCCCATATACTATTCCCGGGGAACCCCCCACAATGAGAGGTATTTGTTTCAAATGGGGTCAAATTGTGGTCTGTCAATGCAGACAGGATCACCAGGCAAAGCAGCAGGGATCGAAAATACAATCTTTGGGTCCTGACTGAAACACCATGACGTGTGGAATTACCAGGAGTGCATGACATCATCTTATTCATGCATGTTTTTTATGACATGGTTCAGACTTCCACACATGTTGTGCAGGTGTCTAAAGATTAGAACAACACTATACCCCTGCATCTGAAAAGATTACTACAGTACTCGCCACACTGATAACCAATCTCACAGTTATATGGAAAGCTTGCTGTTGTTTTTCTATGGTTTCTATAGTCCCTGATTTTACATTCCAACACTATTAAGTACCAACTGGTACAGCTCACCTGTACTAAACTTCCATTTAGGGCTGAACTCATCCACCCTGGTACATAACTACAGCAATAATCCAACAAAAAATCTAGACAACAAATACTTATAGCACTGGTGGTACCAATATTCAAACAAAAGACTAGAGTATAAGAGAGTTCAAATCCGCCCTTCTCTTGTATCACAGCAGTATCATTAGATGTAAAATGGTCTAGTCCAGTCTACATTAGGCAACTTGAAAGATACACAGAAAAGCGTTTGCTTTGCAACTGGCTGCCTGGTTTAACTGTACTCCCAATACATTTCTGTATGTTTAAACCTCCCAGGCTCACCTCTCTGTCCTTTGTTATGTAATGATGGTGGCAGAGCAAGGACTAAAGCAATGGTTTTGTTTTTTTTTGGATGACCTGTATAGAAAACTGCATACCATCAGATTGAAAAAAAACAAACAAATGAACAAACATTTAGCTGAGTTCCTGTTGCATTTCAGTACATATATAGAAGGAACTTTCAAGGCCAACAGGCCAAAGTCTATAAACAAACTACAGCAATTCACACAAGATAAGGGCATTCTGAAACGGCTGCATTTAAAACTGGATGAAGAAACCATTACAATTCTGAACCGTTCAGTAATTTTTTTTCTGAATTTCTGAACTGCTTTTACACAGCTGTGTTATTTCATCTATAGCCATCCAGACACACAGAAGTGTGCAAATGTATTAGAACACCCCATTGCTTCTGTTTTGATGTATTGAAAACCACTGGAACTGAAAATCTTGGAAAATTGTCAATAGGCAAATTAGCGATTGTCGAATTTAATTGAGGACTAATAGGCCACACCTGCAATTAATTTAAAATAGTAAGAGAAAAGGAACACAACACAACCACCAATGGTCAAATGCATGAGACTTTTTAGAAGTTGTTTGAGATGCCCAATTAAAAGCACAAAGTGGTCTAACATTTTCACACGAGAGCCTGATTACTGACTGAAATCCTCACAGCTAGAGGTCTTCATGCAGGTACATATAAAGGATATAATGACCAGTCTTGAGGTGTTGTGATACATTTGCCCGCACAGTACTTACCGTGCCGTCAGGCTCTGGAGTTACTGGAAGAAACCTCATTGTAACGACCTCACCTCTTGAATTAATCACGATTTTGATAAGTAGGTGGGGATCTGTTCCGCTTGCGTCACCCAGATTTCCAGCTGATTAGCATTAACTACAGAACTTAATGACAGACTGAAAAAACAGTGCTATTAACAGTACATTTCTAAATGTAGTTTTGCCAACTAAAACCTGTCCAGGTCTGTGCAAGGTACACAAGACGGAGTACAGTAGTCCACTAGCTTCTGAATCGTAAAAAAATAAATAAAAAAAAACAGGACGTGTGAGATTGTGTGCAATACATCTTCGAGCAACTGGCTGCTTGTAATCCAATCTCATCATAAGCCCTGCTGGCACTCGATAGTAAAGGAAATGCAAATATAGGAGCATCTGTGATTTAATCCTTCCGCCTGCCAGCCATTGCAACACCTAACGCTGGGAGCGTGGGAATTTTGGTATGGACTGGCTGGCTGTATAGGAATTTCTACAGGATCTTATTGGGTGTAGGTATTGGTACCCCTGGGTACATGCCTGCCGTACCCATGAAACCAAAACCTGATCCACATCTCTACCAGCCAACTACGAATGAATCATGTCATGCACTGTACGCCATCTAAGGCTAGTTTCCACGGGGATTAAACTAAAAGCAGAGCATTTGAAATGTGAATTCTAAAAAATGGAATACATTTTTAGGGTCCTTGTTCAAAAATGGAGGCCCGTATGCGCTGACTGGCTGGGTGGGTGTCTGGGTGGCTGGCTGGCTGGCTGGCTGGCTGGCTGGCTGGCTGGCACACTCTACATGGTGAACACAACTGCTTTTATTTTGCACCAATCTTCACCAGACTCGAAGTCTCTTATAGGCATTTAACTAATTACTATAGCATAATTGTAACTAATTGTAATTTAACAAAACAGCATTGCCATTGCAATTGCAATTCCAGCAAGCAATTCTGCTGCTTTATGGCCTGCGTAGTTTCCCTTTTCCCTGGTGGAATTCAATCAAATCCATGTGTGTTCAATGACAGCGTTCTGGAATGGTAACACAGCAGGTAAGCACTTGTGTTGTCCCAGGGGTGATTGAGTGTGACTGTGCTTGATTGGTTGAACAGCACCATGGGAACAGGGAAACTCCACGGGGGGGGGCTCAGAGCGAGTGTTATTAAATCAAGCAGGGTTTACCAGCCTCTCCACTTCTTGTTCTCGAAGGCGCTCATCCCGTTGTCTCTGGTGATAGTCCCGCAGCTCATGTTTACCGCTCAGTGAGCTGATGCTGTTTTTCCGCTCCCTAAAGGGAGTAGCCTGCTGTGTGCTCAGCTTTATACTCTCCACGCTGGCTGTGTCAAAGGTGGGGCTGCTGGAGCCCTGAAAGCCATTGTGATGGAAGTCCACACTGGAGGAGCTGGAGGAGGAGGTCAGGGTCATTTTCTTGGCCACCCGTGGACTGGTTGGGACGCTGGACGGCATGCTGGAGTCGGAGGTCCTCTCCAGGGTGACCATGCTTCTCAACGTTCTCGAGGAGGAGCCACAGGGGTAACAAAACACATCCCCCTCCACAGTCCCATTGTGAGAGAACTCACTGGCGTGGTTTCTAGACTGATTATCGAGGGACCTTCTCGGAGGCACGCTCAATGGAGCCAGCTGGCTCTCGGTTGACTTGTAGAGTCGTGGAAGAGAGCGGCTATAGACGCCCATGTTGGTGAGGGATCCCCCAGAATGCTTTCTTTGCCTGGGGCTGGTGTCGGGGCCGATGTCGTTGCCAGTTCTGCTGGTCCTGCTCTGAAGAGCCTGGCTCTCCTGCATGTTCAACCTTCTGGCTAGTCGAGGGCTGGAAGGCATGCTGGCAGGTCCGGCATTCCCACCAGGTGAGAGGGGATCTCCTGCAGAGCCTCCATTCCACATGGGAAGGAGGGAGCCTCCAGGCATCTTCCTTCCCTCCAGAGTTCCTGAGAAGAAGACGTTTTCGTGAGACTTGTTCCGGGGGCTGGTTCTGGAGTAGGCCAGCAGATCCACAGTGCCGAGGGACAGCTCTCGCTCCCTGTAATGTACGTCTGCAACATCTGCCAGCGGCACGCCTCGCTGCCTCGGGGAGGGAGGCACGCTGCTGGAGAAGGGGGCGCTCAGTTTGATGGAGAGAGGGGGTTTGTCTGAACGCTGATGCCGGTCTGTGATGTGTTGTCGGACCGCGGCAGCTCGCACCTGGTCTTGGTATTGGCTGGATGAGGTGGACCCGTATCGAAGGGGGCTGGTGGGGGGCGATTGCGACAGCGTGAAGTAGGAGGGAGGGTAATCTCCTGTTCTCCTGTTCAGCGTGTCCATTATGTTCTGCAGTTCTTGATGTGTCCTTGCAGTCCGCGTTGTCTTTGAACCGGACGTGTTCTGAGAGTGATTGTACTCATTTCCAAGCCTCACAAAATCTGCAAGAAAAAAGAAAAAAAAAGTCTATGTGAGCATATAGAAATAGATAAATATAATGTATAACCCTTTAAAAGGTACATGGGACCTGTGTGTCCCACAAATACAATGATGCCAACTTTCATATTTTGCAATGAGGCACATGAAACAGGGTTTAAAATGTATCCACAGGTTGGATCTGGTCATCCAAATTGTCAGTTTCCTCTTGATAACTTAAGTCATTCTAAAAATGTATTTAAAAAAAAAAACATTTGAACAGATGCTCAATTCCTTGTGTACCTTAAAAGCACATTGTATGCCAGACTTCGGGGTGTTCGTTTCCATTTAATTTAACAAACATTTAAACTTTAGGATTAAGCACTTAACCATTTCAAATGTTAACCTATTGCATAGCAGTTTCACTGCTCGTCTGCTGCGTTCACACTCTGAGAATCAGGAGCTCTGGTTTCGTTCCCAGCAGGATGGAGCCTCTCCCTGGGACATCCTGACAGTTTCCAAGTGGCCAGACAAACTCCCTGGCTTGGCCGCTCCACACCAACTGGCCGAGGACCGGACGCCTGACCCACCCAGTTTCTTTATTGGAGCATTCAAGGATGTGCCGTCGCCTCTTCTGTTTTTTTATGATTTTGCAATTTCAGCGAAAATCATGTTGCAGTTTACACAACTAAAAAGGCTGCTAATTAAATGGTAAATATATTGCACAATACAGAACTTGTAGTCCTTCTATAGTAAAATGTGTGCTGTGCAATACTGAGTTTCTTGAAAATCACCACCAGCTGTTTTATTTTGTATTCTAATCATACTGAATCGTCTTAGATCATCCAAACCACAGGTTATGTTTCCTACAGAATAAAATCCTCAAATTTCAAAAGAAAAAAAGCTCAGAAATGAAATGATTATACTGTATAAACACTTGTTCTTTAGACAGCTTTCCCCTTACAAAGAAAACATCACAGCAATATTATAAAAATGGCATCTGCAATCAAAGCAATTACCCATTTCAGTGAGAACCTCCAAGCCTTCTTTCACAATCCCTCTACATTCAGCAGCAATGTGTGGATCTCTCCTCCAACACCACTCTCTAGAGCAGCAATCAGAACTAAACTTCAGAAAAGTCCCGCGTGTTCCGCTTCTGGAACTTCAGAACAGTCCCGCGTGTTCCGGTTCTGGAACTTCAGAACACTCCTGAGTGTTCCACTTCTCACACACACACACACACACACCTTGCTATGAGCAGGTACTGTGCAACACTAGCCAGGATTACTCAGACTGACGAGTCCCAGGGCAGATGAACAAACAGCTCTTAAACTACCAGGCCCTGCTGCAGTCTCTCTGACTCATCTGTGTGAAACCCACCTGCAAACCACATGCACAAGTCAGCCCCTCCTTGTGGACAGTTTAATTATCACCTTGTGTGGCTCATCTGAATTGATCTAGAGTACTACTGTGTCCTGAAGGTTTTAAAAATGAAAAGCAGCAGAGGGAGTAACATAGCTGTACAGTGCGTATGGGAAAGGAACAGCCTCCCACAGTGCTCTTCTGTATGGGATAGGAACAGCCTCCCGCAGTGCTCTTCTGTATGGGATAGGCACAGCCTCCCGCAGCGCTCTTCTGTATGGGATAGGCACAGCCTCCCGCAGCGCTCTTCTGTATGGGAAAGGAACAGCCTCCCACAGTGCTCTTCTGTATGGGATAGGAACAGCCTCCCACAGTGCTCTTCTGTATGGGAAAGGAACAGCCTCCCACAGTGCTCTTCTGTATGGGATAGGAACAGCCTCCCGCAGCGCTCTTCTGTATGGGATAGGAACAGCCTCCCACAGTGCTCTTCTGTATGGGAAAGGAACAGCCTCCCACAGTGCTCTTCTGTATGGGATAGGAACAGCCTCCCACAGTGCTCTTCTGTATGGGATAGGAACAGCCTCCCGCAGCGCTCTTCTGTATGGGATAGGCACAGCCTCCCGCAGCGCTCTTCTGTATGGGATAGGCACAGCCTCCCGCAGCGCTCTTCTGTATGGGAAAGGAACAGCCTCCCGCAGCGCTCTTCTGTATGGGATAGGCACAGCCTCCCGCAGCGCTCTTCTGTATGGGATAGGCACAGCCTCCCACAGTGCTCTTCTGTATGGGATAGGCACAGCCTCCCGCAGCGCTCTTCTGTATGGGAAAGGAACAGCCTCCCGCAGCGCTCTTCTGTATGGGATAGGAACAGCCTCCCGCAGCGCTCTTCTGTATGGGAAAGGAACAGCCTCCCGCAGCGCTCTTCTGTATGGGATAGGAACAGCCTCCCGCAGCGCTCTTCTGTATGGGATAGGAACAGCCTCCCGCAGCGCTCTTCTGTATGGGATAGGAACAGCCTCCCGCAGCGCTCTTCTGTATGGGAAAGGAACAGCCTCCCGCACCGTTCTTCTGTATGGGATAGGAACAGCCTCCCGCAGCGCTCTTCTGTATGGGATAGGAACAGCCTCCCGCAGCGCTCTTCTGTATGGGATAGGAACAGCCTCCCGCAGCGCTCTTCTGTATGGGATAGGCACAGCCTCCCGCAGCGCTCTTCTGTATGGGATAGGAACAGCCTCCCGCAGCGCTCTTCTGTATGGGATAGGAACAGCCTCCCGCAGCGCTCTTCTGTATGGGAAAGGAACAGCCTCCCGCAGCGCTCTTCTGTATGGGATAGGAACAGCCCCCCGCAGCGCTCTTCTGTATGGGATAGGAACAGCCCCCCGCAGCGCTCTTCTGTATGGGATAGGCACAGCCTCCCGCAGCGCTCTTCTGTATGGGATAGGAACAGCCTCCCGCAGTGCTCTTCTGTATGGGATAGGCACAGCCTCCCGCAGCGCTCTTCTGTATGGGATAGGCACAGCCTCCCGCAGCGCTCTTCTGTATGGGATAGGCACAGCCTCCCGCAGCGCTCTTCTGTATGGGATAGGAACAGCCTCCCGCAGCGCTCTTCTGTATGGGATAGGCACAGCCTCCCGCAGTGCTCTTCTGTATGGGATAGGCACAGCCTCCCGCACCGTTCTTCTGTATGGGATAGGAACAGCCTCCCGCAGCGCTCTTCTGTATGGGATAGGCACAGTCCCCCGCAGCGCTCTTCTGTATGGGATGGTCACAGCCCCCCGCAGTGCTCTTCTGTATGGGATATGCACAGCCCCCCGCAGTGCTCTTCTGTATGGGATAGGAACAGCCCCCCGCAGTGCTCTTCTGTATGGGATAGGAACAGCCCCCCGCAGTGCTCTTCTGTATGGGATAGGCACAGCCTCCCGCAGTGCTCTTCTGTATGGGATAGGAACAGCCCCCCGCAGTGCTCTTCTGTATGGGATAGGAACAGCCCCCCGCAGTGCTCTTCTGTATGGGATAGGAACAGCCCCCCGCAGTGCTCTTCTGTATGGGATAGGAACAGCCCCCCGCAGTGCTCTTCTGTATGGGATAGGCACAGCCTCCCGCAGTGCTCTTCTGTATGGGATAGGAACAGCCTCCCGCAGTGCTCTTCTGTATGGGATAGGCACAGCCTCCCGCAGTGCTCTTCTGTATGGGATGGTGCTGTGCAGTGTCACACGTCATGCAATGCCTCTTACTCCACATTCCTTTCTCTTGTGTAAGGTTTTCCAACACAGCCGTTCGGTATTCAAATACGTGGTTCAGTGCTTGAGTCAACATTGCACAGCATCATTCCAAAGAAGAGATGAGAAATATTATTCTTACTATTTACCAAAAAGATACACAAACTGGGGAAAGAAAAAGCCCACAGAAACTAAATGAATCATTTCACAGGAACTCTGACTGTTTTTGTGGGTAAAGACAATTCTTTTCCTATTAAATATACACAGTAAGGCTGTGCTGATACTCATAACTGCCTTTACAAACATTTACTGGCAGGTAATAAATACATCCATTCATGAATGTGTCGATTTCAAAATAGGAACATGTGTCCTTCCCTCACCTTTACAACTGAATACCAATCAATGGCAATTAACATTCGCTGCCCCTCCCTTAACTCTTAACAGCTTAAATGGAGACCCAGGGATGAAAATAAGACTTCCATTCTCAATGCTCAGTTGTCTCAGCATACATATATTGATAAAAACAAAAGGTTTTTACAATGTGTAATTTCCAAGAAACAAGAACACACTGTCTATCTCTTTCTGGTCTCGTTTTGATCTTGTTGGGAATTTGCTGTATCTCGGTCGTAATAAATCAATCAGGTTAAACAGAAACTGAATTTAATGTTATGTGCTTGTCAAAATAAAAAGATTAATAGCAATATCTTAAACTGCTATTTTAATATTTAACAAGGTACAGTGCAGACCACCAGCAATCTTTTTTTCCAGCCAGTTAAAAGGTTAAAGCTCACAGTAAAACCTGGAATGGATTAAACTGCTATGCAACGGGAGTCTTGTTCCAATCCTTGAATATGAAACCAGGATCTCCTGTCTGGCAGTTTCCAGCTCTGGCCAGCATCCACCAGACCGCACTCCCTTTTATGGAATGAGTCACTGAAAGCAGAAAGCGCTATGCGGTAACACAATGTTGCACAACCGGCATCTGAAAGCTCAAACATGTGCAAACACAGCTTTATTAAACCCCTCAACCCCCAGAGGCTAATAATGTAGAGTTTCAGTTAAGGGATGGAAAATAATGAACCCAGTGCAAATAGCCAGACCACTGCATCTTTAGTTTAATATTTTCAGGTCTCTTAAGATTTGAGATTTAGGTGAAAGCAAATTCCTGAGCAGTATAATCTAGAGACTGTGACAGGCTAAGTGACCTTTATGATCAGCGTTGCACTGCTGGGTCGAGAGCAAAACTGTTAGCTTGGGTATGCGGCATTAACCCCTTAACATCCAGTTAGTCTCGAGACACGGCAACTGTTTGAGGAGTAAAGCCACGGCAATCTGCAGAGCGAGAGTTTTAAAGAAAAGTATTGACGTTTTGCATTTTGTTTTGCTATTTATAACCAAATTCTTTTTTCTTTGAAATGTGATACTTTCTAAATCAATATTCCATCACAGAACATTTTTTAAATCCTTCATTTTGGCTACAAACTGCTGCGTCCTATTTTGAGGACAGTCAAGTTAGACGTGCCCGTAATTATACCAGTGAAATCTCATGGTTATGAAGCTTGAAGAGCTAATTTAGCAGAATTAACAGTTACATTTAGACTTAACTTTTGCGGTTAACAAAATGAGAGTAAGTTATCATAACAATATAGTTAGAGAATTAAAACAGGTAGATGCAGTTTAAAATGCTCCAAAAATGACAAAGTAGTCGGTCCTCAAATGAGGACAATGGCACTAATGGGCTAATGGGGCAGTGGGAGTCAGGGGCACACCCTGGAGGTGATGAAGGGGTCAAAGATCCCGAGACACTAAGAATTTTCAGACACCGCGGTGCCCCTTTAATGCAAACGGCGGCGTCTTTTGAAGCTGGCAGATGATGACCAGGTTAAAAACATCTGACCGTCTGCGATTCAGACTTCAGTTCTGGACATGTCTCCACTGGCATTGCTAGTAAAGAGGAAGCCTCCTACCCTGGGATTGGGAGACCTGCATACCTGGGCTCGGGCTGAGGGGGGACACCTGGCTTCTATGTGGCAGCATGCTCTTCAATCGACTGGCCTCGTCGGGATGGTTGAAACGGAAGAAGTACGATTTACCCAGACAGAGAGTGTAACCTGGGAGGCAATGAGAAATACATGTCAGAACAGCCGGGGTGCACAGAAACACATTGTAAGAGTGTAACCTGGGAGGCAATGAGAAATACATGTCAGAACAGACGGGGTGCACAGAAACACATTGTAAGAGTGTAACCTGGGAGGTAATGAGAAATACATGTCAGAACAGCCAGGGTGCACAGAAACACACTAAGTTCATTTTTCTAAAATCTAAAGTATAAGGGAGAGCTGGTCAAGACAGAGGCAAAAGAAAATATATAATACTGGGATGGAAATAAGACTATAAAAAATAAGGTTTTACTACCAGCTTGATTAACCACCGTATATTAAACTCTAGTAAAACGGAATGAATGGACCAAATGGATATGCAATGGGAGTCTTATTAAAAAACAGAACTGTGGAATGGCATGGGTCACATTGCATTAGGTCTCCTATCCCATCCTCCAGCAATGCTAAACAACCTCCCAATCAGACATGCATACAGCTGCTAAACCAGCCCTCCCACCCCTGTGAACAGAGCACCTCGTCTCCCCTTCGACTCTCTTCTCTAATGCAAGGATTTCTTTCTATTTGATTTGATGGAGTACCAAAACAGCATCACTCCTCATTCTGTTAACACCACTTAAACTCATTGCAACACAATTCCACTGTGTTCTCTTTAAACCCAGACTGGGTCATGGCACATTAAACACACACAATGGCTTCTAGACACACAACAAGATCCCTCGTGCCTCCCTCGTGTCTTTCTCTTTTGTTGCTTTCGCACCCTTTCAGAAAATAAATAAATAAAAAAAAGAGTCTTGCAGTTGCCAAGACAAACCCATATTTGACCTCTCCTGAACATCAGCCCCACAAGTTTGAACTGGCATAGTTTTGTGGGTCACTGTTCCCCTCATGCACACTTCTCATAAGGGATCCTGTTTAGTATCACTAAATAGAATGACTTCTGCTGTTAGACAGCTTGCTGCACACAGATTCCCCACACCTCTTCAGATATATCTCAATGCAAAGTGCAACTTCAAGTGTGGCAATGTATAAAAATAATCACGTAAAACGCAGTCTTAAAACAATCACCCCTGGAATATCTTCAGCATTACTGTCCGAGGTGCCCTTACTGACACATCACAGCCAAAGTATGCATTACAGTAATCCATCACGTATCCGGCCGTCACATACCGCCCTCACCGTTTATGCACCATGATCAAACTCTTCAGCAACGTTAGTTTATTATTGAACGGAGATTAGTTCACACATTGTAGATCCCAGTTTTCATACACTGTGTTGTATGTACTCTGTGCGCTGCCATTGCTGGTAGTGTCACGTGAGCTGTTCAGTGTGTTGACATGTAAATAAATCCTGTTTGCCTGCGGGGGACGTATCAACTTCAACCTCAGTCTGGATCTCCTGCCTGTCACTCAGCAGTGAATGCACACACCCACACTGCAGACGGCTACCCTGTCACAAGCATTAACATCCTGCATCTTTCTAAACAAGGGATTTAGGGGAGCTCCCTAATAAAAGCTGAATCTCAAAATAATTGTGTGAGTATAGTAATTGTTACAGCTGTGTATAATGGTATTTAAAACAGGATTCATTCATCCTCCCTTACTCTGGTCCCATCGCAGTCGGACATGCGATGGATTACTGTACTATCTATTTTGCATTTGGGTGGTAAAGAAACAATTTGAATCTGGTTAGACTCTCCCACCTACCAGGGTACAGTACAGACAAATAAAATCCTTCTTGTGAGCCGAATCCATTGAAACCAGCAGAATGAATGGATGAAACCAAGAAGGCAGGATGTATTTCTCTTTGGGACCTGGCTTACAGTTTGGGATCAATGGTACAAAATAACACAATTAACAATATACCGAATTAACAAGACTGCAGCATTAAAGGAGGCTGCTGTACGGTCTCCTCTGCAGGGTTAACAAACGCTTTGTTGATGTTCTGACTCTATAAAAAAAGACATCAAACCTATGTCTGTCTGAAAATGCCATTTCATATTTTTTGCGTGACAGAATGACAATTAGGAGTCACAATGTTGTATCCACATTGTTGCAGTATAGGTTACATTATACCCTGATCTAAAGCTCCTTACAGTATCCTTCAAGTATGAGGCTACACAGCCGCTGCTGTTTAATCTGATGGACGCTTGCTGCGATTCTTTTAGTGCTCTGGCAGTGCGTCCACCTCACGGGCCACAGTGTTCCCATGAATGGTAAGAATGTTCTAAACCAACACATATTTCTCCTTATCGCATCCTGCAGCGCCTTGCAGCCCTTTCTCTGTTACTGCTCCTTCACTGATGCCACGGACTCAGTGCTTCCCTTTCTTACATTATCGCTCCTTCCGAGAGGGAAAAACGCCAAGAGAACTTCCCTGCTCTAATCTCGAGGCTCAGGAAACACACGGCTGAACTTCAAAACCTTGAAGGCATGGAATAGCATAGCAGTTTCACCCATTCCAGGATTTACTATGAGCTTGATTAGCCACACAGTGTAGGTAACAAGCTCAGGTGAGTCTTACCCAACTCATATTAAAACTGAAAAACAAATACCTAGCATAGTATTATATTATGCCAAGAAAGCTTTGAAACCAGACTCTTCTTAAAAGCAGCACATACAGTGC
The DNA here is from genome assembly GCF_902713425.1 of Acipenser ruthenus. Lineage (NCBI taxonomy): Eukaryota > Metazoa > Chordata > Actinopteri > Acipenseriformes > Acipenseridae > Acipenser > Acipenser ruthenus. The sequence continues at coordinate 2,571,512 of NC_081196.1, forward strand.
TAGCTGGAATTCACGGTTTCATAGTTTTAAAGTTGCAGACTCACTTCTAGGACAAATGAACACTTTTTTTTTTTAAAGCCTCAAGCTGCAGGGGACGTGTTAGGAGAGCAGCAATAAACCCCCCAGAACAAGGAGCCCATTGTTCAGGGTCGATGTGACTGTGCTCCCCTCTCAATGCTACTGTACCTCCCACACCCACCAGCACAACTCTGGGCTCCTTGAGTGAATCTCTGCTGTTGTTCAAGCCCCCTGTTCAGGGCCAGTTGATTTTAACATTCCAGATTTAATATGAGATTAATAACATTACCATGTAATAAATCGATGCATTGAGAACACTTTATAGGGATGGAAACAAGACTCCCATTGCACTGCAGTTTGATCCATTCCTGGTTTTACTATGAGTTTGATAAGACAGACCTGAGATACATTGTAGCCAATCAAGCTCATATTAAAACCTGCAATGGGTGAACTGCTATGCAACAGGAATAATATTTCCATCCCTGCTTTACTGTTCAAAAGCAAAGCCTTCAAATGCAACTAAAGATATGCCTGTGCCAGTAATATAATTACAGGTTAGGCATGAGCTTCTAAATTGGGCACCAGGGCCATAGAAATCCATCCATACATGTTTAATAGAGGCTTGGAAAATAAAAAAAACACAATCAAACATCAATTAATCAATCTCTAGAAATGAAGTACGAATGTAGGTTTGCACGTTCCGTTCAGCAGATTGCTTAGAATACCTCTGCTATGTCTACAATTACTGAACACAAAGAACAGTCCACAAGGCTAATGTGCATGTTGTACTCCATGCTGGAATGAAATCAAAGCCTTGGTTTGTGGTGTATTACATACAGTGATTGCAATTAAATCTACAGTGTCGTCATCTGTGTAGCTGCAGCGTCCTCCCAAGAGCTGCCTGGGATTTGTGTTGTATTAATAAAGCTGGAAAGCAGGGCTGGGACTGAACTGCATTTTGGCAGCATAGCCTGTCAGCTCATCAAGCAGTTTCTAAAAGATGAATGACATCAGCGGAATCCTACAAAGCCCCAATAGAACCTGTTAATCTGAAACGCCTGGATGCTTTTAACTGGATATGAACCGGCTCTGACTCTGAGTGGGCAGTGAGGGTAAGGGAATCTAGTATCAATTTCAGTGGCAAACACTTGGGAGAACAGAACACAGGAAAGATTGTGTTCCTCGCGGAGGTGCTTTGTCAAACCATTTGTTGCATCGTAAAACAGATCTGTACAGTAAATTGATACTGTGAGCAGTTTTGTTTTTTTGAAAATGAAATGAAACAGGACAGGGATAACACAATACAGGATTGCATGCATTAGTAAAGAGTACTGAAAAGCATTTGAAACAAGGAAACGACATGCAGACATAGAGGAGGCGATTCCAGGCTCCCCATCTGGACCGCACTCAGGAGGTGTCAGTCACTCAAGGCTCGGTGTGCAATGCTACATGTGCATACAACTTCAAAGGTGCAATTTCAGTGTTTGGTCAGCAAAGGAATGCAATGTGTGTGCCTGTGGTGTCTGACCTGTAGCTTGAAACCAGTAACCCCATACAGGGTTAGTGCTCAAACTAACCAATCACACAGTTGTTGGGCTGTTATCCTGCTATCAACATATATGAGTTGTATCTCAAACCAATCTTACCATTATTGTTAGAAATATATTTCATATTTTTTTCAGCATATTTACAGAAAGACTAGATTAAACTACAGAACAGAATTCTATTAAAGGATATCAAAAAGTTGTATTAATTAACCAGCCCACTTTTTTTTTAATTTTTAGTTGTTAGATGTTAATTTGGATTTTGCAGGATAAAAACATGACGTGACAGTCAGCATTGTGCTTTTAAAGCAGTGAAAGCTAGGCCCTTGCAGTCATTTTCAGTCTTGCAATGCATCCTTGTCACTTTCAGGGTGTGTGGGTCAATTATCCAGAAAGCTTCCACCCCTATTAGTCTGGTTACCAGTATATTAGACAGATTTATCAACCATTAGTATGTACACCTATGCCACCTGCTGGACATTTGAGGTCTAACCGGTAAATTAAGGTATTGAAAAATATCCAAAGAAAGCACTGTCACCCACAAATAGTTCAGATAGGTGGGTATATTACTAGCCACGGATCTCTTGTAAATTTAAAAAGAAAAAAAGAAAATATTAAATAGAAAAAACACTAACAAGCACTTCTTAAAATGGTGCAGGTAGAGACATATAAACTCAATGAAAACCCATTCTTATAAAACATTTAAATGACAAAACATTAAAGCTGTTTGAATGTTTCCTCCATTTAAACTGAACCCCCCGGTTGACAGTGTTTTGTCTATGTTTGCGTAGGAAATACTAAAATTAAAACAGACTTGGCTAAACATATTAAACACAAGGCTGAACATCTGCAGTTGAACTGTATACACATTCACTCATTACTTTTGAACTGGCCGAGGGGGTGCGGGGAAGGGGCTGTTTACAGGTTCACTTTGAAGAAATGCTGTAGACACTGCACTGTGTAGACACTGGAAAATAAACGCCAAAACATCAGCAGTTATATAAACAGGACTCGCAGCCGGGGTAATGATTCACAGACACATTCAACATGTAGCACTGCCGCCATGGAGAAGAAGGAAACCAAAGCAGTGCTATTACTGCATCAGTGCGCGCTTACGTTTTTAAAAGGGAATTTACATTGTAAAAGCATATGTTTGTAAAATTTGTTAACGGGGATGCCGTCTATTATAAAACGCCGCCAAGTTACGTCAGCCAGAACCTAACCTTTTCTGTCAGGATGGACGCAGTAATTGCCCATTTCGAAACGCGAGTCGTTCTGTTTTGTTTCTCAGAAAGCACTTCCACGCAATGGGGTTATCTAAAGAATTAAAAGACAAGCAGTTTGTGTAACGACAGAAAAGTGCCAGCACGTTTCAACACTGCTGTTGACATTGTCATAGGTGTGTGTGGGGGGGTGTCATAACGAGAAAATAGCTTCCTAACCTGGAATACATGGGAATGCGTTAGCTACACCTTACAGTCTGCAACCTTTACAAAAACAACACAAATACGTTTCAGTAAATACAATAACGGTTTACTATTATTCTGATCATTTGTATTCATTGTACCTACTCTTATTCTATGTAAAAGTATTACTGCTGCTAGCCGGGGAAAGGTGTTCCTAATGCTGCTAAGTCAGTGGACCATCTGGACCCCATGACTGGATTCCACACATTAGTTTAGCTCAGCACCCAAACACAGCACACCGCTAACTCATGAGCAACGGCTCACCTCCTCTCTCAAAAGGAGCCCCGGGGTGAACAGCCTCGAAGGAAATTCAGTTAGTTGCACTTCATTAAAACAGTGGCCACCCTTCGGTCTGTCTGTGAACTACAATAAACCGCGCAAACACCAGTATGAAACCACGATACTAATATTACTCCAGTACAGCTCGCTATTCAGAGCAACCTGCGTACTGCCCTTTCAATTTGAAATCACTCTGAACACCCCCCACCCCCCTCTCTGTACAGAAACAACTCACTGTTAAATCCATTTGGTGGGATTAATGTAGCGACTTCGCCTCTCCAAACTATTCAACATGTTTACGCTGTATGCTTCTGTATGTTATCCATACTGTGCATTCATAAATAAAAACATTTGTAAATAAACGCATTTACTCTATTAAACCAACGAATGTGACTTTTTTTAAAAAAAACATTATCTTACAACAGAACTTGATCTACCTGTAAATCAACTTGAAGATGCATTTCAGTTTTCAAGATCTAGGTGTGAAGCATGCATAATCACCATTACACACAGCACACATTGTTAAATGATCACTGCAAGAGAGACAAAATCTAACGAAAAAAAAAGTTATTCCATTGTGGTCATTAAATTCCCCTATTAGTCCTCAGTGGAACGGATACCCGAAGCATGTAATATATATAGATAGATAGATAGATAGATAGATAGATAGATAGATAGATAGATAGATAGATAGATAGATAGATATACTGGCAAGGAATTATTCAAATAAGTCATCTATTCTCAAATTCATTCACCAGACGCCCTTGCAAAAAAAGAAAGAAAGAAAAAGTCTTATTATCTTGCGCGCTGATGTTTCAGAAAAGCTTGTAAATTGAAAGCCCAAGTCAGGATTATATTTGCTATTACGCGTTTCATTTTGTGTGTTTTTGTACTATGGCTCCATAAAAGGTAAGATTTTAAAAGATGCGCTCATTAAAACAATGAATGTGGCATATACTCTTACTACTAGTACTACAACACGCAATCTACCTATAAACACCACATCGTTATAAATATCATCCATAGCAAAACGATACTTCAGTTTTCAAGTCAGTTGCGAAACGAATCTTGGAAACCTCTGTTCTGTACAGACTGCAGCTTTACCTTTGTTTCAAAAGGACACGGGCCAGCCCTATTGAAACAGTTACAATGAAAAAGTGAATCTCACTTGAAAACTTCGCTCGAATCCTGTTTGCTTTTTTAAAAACACTGACCTTTTTCTTGTATTCCATTCAGAAAGTTCGTTGAAGAAAAAGCACTCTCTGTTTAGGATATTTGCATGATAAAGCCCCACTCCTGTTATCTTTTGAGTTCCCCAAGACTAGCAAAAAAAAAAAAATCTCTAAAGTTGTCTCCATTCCTGGAGCAGAACGCACTATTACACCGCAAAAAGGGGGGTGGGCCAACAGAACAATGAAACATCAACTGAACTTTATCAACATTTAAATACACGACAAACAAGAAAAATATGTGACACATTACTTTCAACCACAATTCACTGCAAACAGTGTGCATACCTGTTAAAACAATATAAAACGTATAAATTACCTAATAGCAATGACTGCCCAAACCCCTATTTGTATTAGCGCAATTACAATCGATTTAAAGACGCAGTGCAGATTTTGTTTTTTTTAATTGGCACTGCCTGTACGTAACGACTGTCAGTATAACGGTACCGTAACAGTAAATGGAAACCAGGAAAAAACAAACCAGGGATTTTAGTTGGTAGGAGTTTTGAGTTTATTGTTTATCAGTAAGGGATTAAATGCAGTCTGTCAAGCGGGGACACCAAAAGGGTATAGCGACCAACTCCTTACGTAGACAGGATCAAAAGTGACTTAAGTTCTAAGGGCCATATCTTCAAAGAGTTTACTCCAAACTTTAATTAACTCCTATTTTTTGAAAGATGAAAATCCAACAGCAATGTAGAAAAGTGAAGAAAAAAAAAAAGCTGGAGAGTGCTTCAAAGACCCCCAGTTGCATTACCTATATGTTTCACACTAGTTATAATAATAATAATAATAATAATAATAATAATAATAATAATAATAATAATTCATTCCTGTTTGTATATATCCCCCTCACTATGTGATGGTGTTTGCAGTGGTTCTGAGTGGTTCTGGGTTCTGTTGTATCCCCCTCACTATGTGATGGTGTTTGCAGTGGTTCTGAGTGGTTCTGGGTTCTGTTGTATACCTCCTTACTGTTTCATGGTGTTTGCAGTGGTTCTGAGTGGTTCTGGGTTCTGTTGTATCCCCCTCACTATGTGATGGTGTTTGCAGTGGTTCTGAGTGGTTCTGGGTTCTGTTATATCCCCCTCACTATGTGTTAGTTTTTGCAGTGGTTCTGAGTGGTTCTGGGTTCTGTTGTACACCCCCTTACTGTTTCATGGTGTTTGCCGTTGCTCTGTGCGGTTCTGGGTCCTATTGCTCCCATATTGAGTTATTACCATCTTTCTCTAAATCCACTGAACAGCTGTCCACATTCCATTCAAATCATGTGACAATGTGACCTTTCAACTCTCCAGCCCCACATAATGTATCAGAGTGTAACCCCAATGAAAGTGCACAGCAGAGCGATTCTACTCATCATACAGTATATAATAAAATACAGCTTGCTGTATATCTGACATGCTCACCCACACGAAGGCCCATTGCACTATTCAGTACCAAGTGAGCATTTAATAATGAATCTCTGGATTCCAGAGAATCTAGTCACAGTTCGCCCACTTACACTGGGGACTGAAGCAGTTTGTACAGTTCCCTCATTCAGTTAATTATTTCCAGACCACTGCATGAAATTAACTTTATATTCACTGCCACAGACTCTGGCTACAGTGATATCAGAAAACAGCAACACTGGAGATTAGGTATTAATAAAGTTAGTTATAGTATTAAAATCCTGCAATAGACTGTGGTGTACTGTAGTAAAAACTGCAATACTGCAGTTTTCACCCTTTCAAACATTTACATAAAATATATTTTTACTACAGAACCGTAGACCGATAGAATACTGCAACCTCTTTCTGAGCCCATTCTTTAAACACACTGTCTCACAATTCCTCACAATAACAGAAACTCTTACAAGATACTTACAAGATACTGAGAAATACAAAAAGAAACTTAATAAATTCAACGACAAATTACTCTAAGTCTTTTAAGCTGAGGGAACACAAAGCCACTTTCTCAGGAACAGTGGCTTGAAACCTGGTTCCAGGAGACCGGGAGACCTAGTTTGAGGTGACTTTGCTGTATCAAACCCCCTGGTGTGCCATGCAGTGGCCTGAAACTGTATTCCTTCAGCTTAACACACAGCGGGAGAAAGAGAGAGAGAGAGAGAGAGAGAGAGAGAGAGAGAGAGAGAGAGAGAGAGAGAGAGAGAGAGAAAGAGAGAGAGAGAGAGAGAGAGAGAGGTGTGCACTTTGTGTGAGCTGTGTAGGCTGAGTCACTGGCACCCCGTCCAGCATGCACAGGTTTAGAGAGAGAGAGAGAGAGAGAGAGAGAGAGAGAGAGAGAGAGAGAGAGAGAGAGAGAGGTGTGCACCTTGTGTGAGCTGTGTAGGCTGAGTCACTGGCACTCCGTCCAGCATGCACAGGTTTCCGCAGGGGTCCAGTGTGATCACTCCACCCCTGTTCTCGATGAAGCAGTGCTGCGCCTTGATACCAGGGCCCTCTATAGTGATATCCTGAGGAGTGGGGGCATCCTCCCGCCCAATTGTGGTTTTACCTGAAAGAGAACAAAAGCAGGTAGAGTGAGATAGACTTCCTGTAGGAGCTAGGAGACACGTCTTTACACACAGAGAGGGGTGGAATGGGTTACCTAGCCATATTGCTGATGATCAATCACGGAGATGCAGTTTTGAGATCTACCAGTTGCTAGGAACCGAATGGCCTCCTCTCACTCGCTAATAGGACCCGAATGAACTGCTGCTCATTCATTTTCTTATGCTCTTGTGTACAGTAGACTCAGTGACATGTGTATGCAGAGTTCACATCATATTTTGGGGTTCACATTCCTTGAAGCTTTCCAGTGCATACAAGATTTGAAATATGCCTTTCTATCATATAATATGGCTTGTTCATTTTCTTGAATTCATGTTTTTTTGTTTTAAATGTGTTTATGATTTATTGTTCATATCTTTTCCCCCAAGTCTGTATTTGAACAGAATATATCATTCCAGAACTGCAGAGCCTTTCCAGCGCGGTGCTATAAACCGTCACACTCCTGAGTTCAAACATGCAGAAAACATTCATCTTCCACCTTTTAGATAAGACTTCAGCTTTCTATCTGCCAACAGTAAGCACCTGTACAGAATATTTTCCATTCTTCAAAAAACTTCTTGCTCGCAGTATCAAATTTTAACTTGAGTTATAACTCCAGGGTCAGACAAGTCTGACGTCTGCATAAACAAATGCAGGCAAGCTGTGCTCAAGCCGTTCTCAATGTATATAAATAAGCTATTGGTTTTAAGTGCACTTAAAGAGTTCCCGTACCAGCATCGTTACTTCATTTACTCCTTGTGATATTACCAAGTGGAAACATTTTGCTCTGGTGAAAATAGCATGAGAAAGGGGCTTAATAATGTTGCTTCCCTTCCCGAGAAGCCTCATTAGCAGTACAGATACACCCTACAGAAATACAAAAACAAACAGAAGAAACAGCCGCTCGACAGGCGCTGTGGCTGGAGGATTCACACGGCACGTCTATATAAAAAACTATGCTTACGGCAAAGGCTCATTAGCAGGGCAAGCAAATATGTAAAGTAGGGCAAACTACATTTCAGTGTGGGAAGAAAATAATACCCAGAGTAGATTCTGGATGCAAGAGTGGAGTGAAAAAGAAAGGGATCTACAATACCCTCCTTCTCTTGATTCTAAATCATACTATTAAAGTATTCTACACAAACTCATGTTGCAAGAAACATCATGTAGGAGCTCTATAACAAGCAACAATTTGTTCTTCTAGTAGCTGCAGCAGCTTGCCTACAGGGCCCCCAGAGTGTTATAGCAAAGCATCAACACGGTCTGCTTTCAGACAGCTTGCAGACTGCTGTAAAGAGGCTCCAATTGATTAAACTGTAGTGCAAACTGAACACAGTATTGAGAAAACCCTCCACAGTGGTTTATAGAGAGACATATTAGATGATAGGTTCCCACAGTAAAAGCATAGCAAAGTGCAAAAAAATGTTGTAAAGAATAGTGCAGTACAGTGAAGCATATTAATAAACATGGCAAGCCAGGGTAAACTATAGTTAATGCACAGCATAACCATTTGGCAAGCAGGAAACGTGCAAAATTACTGTGCAGTTTTACTGTAGTAAACTTTTATAAGGCCCTTTCTATCTCTGTCTCTTCTGCATTTGCTCCTGTACTGTATTTAACACAATACCAGCAGCATGCAGTCCAGGGCTCTACCCCACCATTCCATTTTACACATGTTCTTCTGAAGCCTGTTCTGAGGTTCAGCTCGATGGCCCATAGCAAGTACAGTTGCCCCGAGGGAGCAGTCAGTGTTGAGCGTACCTTCCTCCAGAGGCAGCAGGGTTATGGCCGTGCTCAGCCGTCCACTCCCTAGACTGACCAGGTGGGGCTTGGGAGTCTGGACCTTGAGGCCCTTTCCTGTGTCGATGAAGTCCAGTGGGCTCTGGGGAGAACGTTTTGGACAATGATTAAACAACAACGTTTCTTAATTTGAAATGATGTCATTTGCAACTTGAATTCAGAACCTATCAATGAATGGAGTGTACATACAATCATACAGCATGTTGATAATGACAAACTTCAGCTTTTTACATCATCCAAACAGTGGTCTTACATATAAGTTGCTCTGTAATGTTATATGATTCCCATCATAACTACATACAATAAGAATAGTGGAGATCGCAGTAAACACTGAAGAAAGCGACTCACTCTGGGGGAATGCAGGCTGGAGGAATGGGGCGAGGAGGACTCCTGGCCTGCAGATCTTTTGTCAGGGCTTGTTTCCTCTCTGGTCTTTGCAGAGTCCTGTGGTGATAAAGAAGGCATTACAAAGGGCTTCACAATATCACCCTGCAAGAAACGGGTTCACTCAGCTTTACCACAACTGGGATTTTGATTTCACATTGAGAAAACTGCCTGTTTGTTTCATTATAAATCACAGATGAGAAATAAACCAATCGGAGCTCAGGATCTGTCAAAATTCCCTTTGCATCTTATCATGTGTATAGATGCCACCATGTGCATAGAAAATGCAGGTCAATTATACAAAACATTTTTTACAGTAGTATAGTAGTTCCTTACTACAACATGTTTTTTGTGATTGATAATAAGACAGGGTGTCTCTTATTATAAGAGAAGTCCTTTTGAAAATCATTTGAGCTCAGTTTCGCTTTGCGGTCCTCTCATCCAAACTGCATGAGATGACGTCTCTCTTCTACGATGCTAACTTTCAGTATTGCTGCTTCTTTACATCATGTTAAAAGACCAGCATGTGTTGCATTAAATGTTGATGTAAAAGGAGCGAAAGCCTACACCTGAATACCCATTTACATCCTTCTTTTTAGCATGGTCCGTCTTCTCGCTAGTGCCCTTTTCATTGACATTAAAATCTGTTGCTTGTTTTTATTTTCCCTGCTCAAAGTAACTTGAGGAAACAAGCTCATCCTCACTCAGTTAAACAGCGATGATCGAGCAATCACATCATCCTTCTGTAATTCAAGAGCACCTGAATAGCTTGTGAGCCCAGCAGTGCGCTGTTAAGAGGCTATTGCAAACAGTGCAAGGAAACATTTTGGTAATGCACAATAAAAACAACATGTGGGTTTCATTATTACAAAACAAAACAAGGCATTGTAATCTTCCTTTACTTCTTGGCCAGTAAGGTTCAAATAACAAACAGGCCTTCTTCCATATATCATCTTCTTCCATATATCATCTATATTAAAAAAGAGCTTGATATTTTGAAGAAGCTCATAAAAAGCAGCCTGTATTTTTTATTTCAACACATTGTCAATGACATACCAACCCTAGAAGGATTTATTAGGACCTAGTCTGTGAAAATAATCTCTATCAGGGGGTTGAGGTATTGAGCTCTACCAGGGGGTTGAGGTAATGATCTCTACCAGGGGTTTGAGGGTCACTGCCACATTTGGTGCACAGAGTCTAATACAAAACAACAGGCAGGTGAGAAGCGCACTCTTCAGAGCGCAATGTAGAGCACAATTCTTCAAGCAAAAAACATTCATTTCTTTGTTTCGTGTACAGGTGTCTCCAAAAGGCACCATTCTGACATGAAAACAGAGCACTAGTGACGATTAAAAAAAGCACAACACAGTTTCTAATAACAGGTTTTTAATGCTACTGCTCCGAAACGCAACAGAAGAACAATGACAGACACAAGATCAGACAGCCAGCATGTTCAGAGATACGTGGCACGTTGTTGTGCAGCCTTTGGAGGGACGGACACATCAAACAACATCTGAGCAGCTTGTGGCTAGTGTTTTGATGAGCCGTCGTCAGGTTCTCATCGCCTGTCACTGCTCAGGTGAGGCTAAGGGATTGGAGAGGATCAGAGACACTGAATAACTGTTTGTCCAGACTGCCTGCACCTGCACTCTGTTACTCTTCACTCTGTACAGAGCTGCCACACACACCAGGAGCCAGTGCTGCAGTTTGAACCCTTCCTTTTCTTAACAAAAACACCTTTCAATGTTTCAGAACTAGAACCTCATACTTCAAGAGTTCAATTAAAGGGCGCGTACCTGTCCTGAAATAAATGAGTTTCTTACGTGGTCTGTAACAGTTGCTTGGTGTAATTAATAAAACTGCTTTAAAAGCTCTTTCAAAGATGCCAAACAGATTATGTGAAATGTATTTACAGAGCATTGTAGAGAAACTTAGAAAAGTGTAATAACAACTTTTACTACCATTTATAAATGCGTAACCAATATTAGATGGTTATTTCTAATAACAACAGGCTGTTGCAACACAGCATAGAACATGTATGTGAGATCTTGTTTAAGCAAGCTTATAATAACCTTATGAGATGGAATAGCACTTTGTATTGGTAACATGCTAATAAGCTAGTATTCCTCGTAGTAACCATCAACCCCTTTATTAACACATGTATAGCAGTTTTACAAAATGATTCCCCTGGGTTTGTAATAGTAATCTCTAATAAAAGTTTCCCACAGTAAAAGCATACCAAAGTGTAATAAAGCATAATGAAAGTATGGAGAAGCAGCATAAGTAAGCATTGTAAAGAATAGCAAGGTATGGTAAAGCATATTAATAAGCATGGCAAACCAGGGTAAATGCATAGTATAAACAACATGGTAAAACTGCAAAAATACTGTGCAAAAAAAGGGATATTCTAATTTTCATGCTTCAGTGCAGTGTAACCCCATGTTTGTGATCTTGAAAGAATTATTATTATTTTATAATACCAAACTAATCACTTACTTGTGTGGGCAGGGGAGGAAAACAAATTGGCAAAATCCTTCACAATCCAGAATGCAGTTTGCAAACTCCTTCACAATCTGGAATGCAGTTTGCAAACTCCTTCACAATCTGGAATGCAGTTTGCAAAAATAAGATTTTCCCAGATGGAAACTGATAGCTGGGTACAGAATATCTTTATCAAGGGACAACAACAAGGGAGCAAAATAAGGCTTTCTCAACAGAAACAAACACTGTGGTAAGGTTGCTGCTTCTTCATAGCTTTCTAGATTCCCATACCACCGAGGAACCTGGCAAGCCCAGTTAAAGACTGTGCCCCTCAGATTTACTTTGGGGTTAAGCTCCCATCACCAACCACTAGGTCGGGCAGATTAAGTTCAGCCCAGCTCTGATTGCATATCAGCCCAGTCCTTAATCCTCTGCCGTGTGTGAAGCTGTGTTTAAAGCCTTGCAGCACCATACGTCCTGGACCCTTATCAAGAACTCCTGTGTGAAAATGCCAAACGAGGAAGCTGGTTGCTATTTAAAACAGTCCATATTTAGCAATGAGCCCTAATAAGATGAGAAGCTGTTTACTTTCATCTCAACCCAGCATTGCTGGAATAGAGCCTGGTCCACAGAGACTGGCATTCCATTGTACTGGAGCACAGAAAGGTGCAAGGAATAACGTGTGGGCTGCTTGTTTCAGATATGGGCCCCTTTTTAAAAAGATCATCTCAAGGGGTTTTCTGTTTTAAATGAACCAAGATGTTTTTTTTTTTAATTAATAGAAATATATACAGCAGGATACCAAATGAAGAACCCAACTCCTAGCTGCAATAGGAAAGAAATAACCAATGCAAGAAAGGGTTTGAGAAATGAAAGGTTTCCAGGGGGTAAGGCCAGCGTTCTTTAAGCCCCTCCCTAAATATTACCCTTGATGTGTACTTGGAAAATCAGGGAAATGATGGTCTTTTTTTTTTTGAATATGCATTACCATACCTCGCTGCGCTTTACAATGCTTGCCTATGCTTTCCATTGCTTTCACTGTAAGGGCTGGGGTTTTTGTCCCAGGGTGTGATTTTATGGCCCACTTCAATAAAAAATAATAAGGAAAACCAGGTGCATACATGTAAAAGAGCACGAGTAAGGAAAACAAGCCTGTCATCTTTTAAGACCTGTGGCTGATGTCAGGGCATAGGGCTAGCTGAAAACAAGCCTGCCATCTTTTAAGCCCTGTGGCTGATGTCAGGGCATAAGCACTAACTGAAAACAAGCCTGCCATCTTTTAAGCCCTGTGGCTGATGTCAGGGCATAAGCACTAACTGAAAACAAGCCTGCCATCTTTTAAGCCCTGTGGCTGATGTCAGGGCATAAGCACTAACTGAAAACAAGCCTGCCATCTTTTAAGACCTGTGGTTGATGTCAGGGCATAAGCACTAGCTGAAATCAAGCCTGCCATCTTTTAAGACCTGTGGTTGATGTCAGGGCATAAGCACTAACTGAAAACAAGCCTGCCATCTTTTAAGACCTGTGGCTGATGTCAGGGCATAAGCACTAACTGAAAACAAGCCTGCCATCTTTTAAGACCTGTGGCTGATGTCAGGGCATAAGCACTAACTGAAAACAAGCCTGCCATCTTTTAAGACCTGTGGTTGATGTCAGGGCATAAGCACTAACTGAAAACAAGCCTGCCATCTTTTAAGACCTGTGGTTGATGTCAGGGCATAAGCACTAGCTGAAAACAAGCCTGCCATCTTTTAAGACCAGTGGTTGATGTCAGGGCATAAGCACTAGCTGAAAACTGAAAACGTCAAGCAGCTGGTTTGGCTGCGGTGCTTGAAATGCAGTTGGCCTCGATCTTTGAAAGAAAAACACAGTCCATATTCTCAGTCATGACTCATTCCTGTTTTAATAAAAACAGATGAATTCACAGGAAATAAAAATAAAAATTAGTAACACTTTAGTTTAGGTATCCGTTTTAATTGATTATAAACAATAGCAAAAAAAAAGTGTATAATAATAGTCTTATTATTTCTAATCATATTCTATAATTGTTAATAGCAGAATTAATAACATGTTTATAGATCGTTTACAATTACTTATAACGGATCCTTAAACTAAAGTGTTACCTTTGGTTTTGGGACACAACTACAGCTGTGTGATCCTGGTTGCTCACAGGTCTAGTGTCAGCTGCAGTCCTGTGCTCATGTTGTCCCCTGACAGTACAGGCTGTGATCCTGGTTGCTCACAGGTCTAGTGTCAGCTGAAGTCCTGTGTTCATGTTGTCCTTTCCTCTGCTGTCCCCTGACAGTACAGGCTAATCCGTGGTGTGCAGCCTGTCTCTCGTTGTTCTCACAGCACACACACCGGGCCACACCAGGCCTCTGTCGTGGCAGTTAAAGCAGTTACAGTAGGTGTTGTTCAGTGCTTGCGATTCAGACATGCAGGCACTGCTCTGGTGTGAGTTCATCAGTCATCAACTGGACACGTTCCCTCACATCTTTAAAATGGGACTATTAATTACTCCCATTTCAACATAATATACTAATACTGGGACACATACGGCAGCATTTTCAAGCAAGTGCAAAGGGAAACTGCTTGTGAGGGAAATTGTCAGGGTATAAAACAACAGCAGGGAGAAGCAAGTTAAATGATTGGTACAGCTGGTTTAGTGCCAGTGGTATACCATTAGCACTGTTTTATTCTTCAGTCCATGTCTCTTATTGTTATCAGAGAGTTCCTCTGGTGCAGTTTGGACCGACATACAAAAACTTATTAGAAATCACACAAACCAAGATCGTACTCAGGAACTACTTTCAACAAAAAAGTGTTGGTGGGGTTTTTTAAACTTTGGAATTGCATCATGGGTAAAATCCACAGGATGACATCAAAACCCAATACACGATGGACTGGAATTTTGGCAAATCTTGAACTGTGATTGGTTGGTTTTTCAGATGAGATTTATAATAATCGGTATGTTGAGTACATATCAAATGTATTAAGGCTGCTAAATGTTTGCACAGATGAATAAAAAGACTTCTTCTGCAAAGCATTTGAAAAATATCCCTAAACAACCAGACAGCATTGATGTCGTGCCAGAAATTGCCTTAGAATTAGATTCAGACCACAGAGGGAGGGGCAAAAGACCCAGCACAGGAATACATGGGGCTCCAGATGTTGTAACAAACCATGCTTCAATTGCTGCTTGGGGCTGGGTGGGTGGGGAGTGCACATGCAGTATATTAAATAGTATATTTGCGTTTAAACAACGACAGCAAGAAAAAAAACATACAGACAGACATCTTGTAATCAAAGCTACTGAACTAAACAAATCCTTTCCAATTCAGGGATAGAAATAAGACTCCTATTGCACAGCATTTTCACCCATTCCTAGTTTTATTATGAGCTTGATTGGCACCAGAGTATAGGTAACAAGCGCAGGTGTGTCTTTTTAGACTCATAGTGAAACCATAAATAGAGGCCCATGAGCTAGGACTTAATATAAACAGGAAATAGTTTGATGTGATTAAATCAAAAAGCTGTGGAAGGGCTGTGTGTGATTATATCAACGGATTAGTAACATGTGTGTTTATAATAGGAGCAATAGAAATGCTGAATGAATGTAAAAGCCAGTATAAGAAAGGTTAAGCGTAAAGTATTCATTTTTTAATTGGGTTGCAATCATTTTCTCCTTTCAGAAAACAGCAATTAAAGACGAATCAAGCATTTTCGTCGCAACAATTCGCAAAGTATACATTTTGTCGTATGTACTAAGAGAAAATATGTTAATGAAAAGAGCTGCAATATACTCATTTAAATATTTGTTGCATCTTCTTAGTGAGATCTCTAGCATTGTGAGAGTTGTGCGACATTTTTTCAAATAAATAGCAGCAGTTGAATCGTGGTTTGCTGCAGCAGAGGGTGCCCGAAGGATAACGATACATGCAAGGGTGCAAGAATCCAAATAACATTGTTTTTGGTCAATGTAAACGTCATCTGTACAATGCATTCTGTTCCGTCTTCATTTTACCTATTTTAATACTGTTATTATATAGGAGGTGTCTGGTTTAAAAACAATACAATAAAATCGCACACACATACATTTATAGTGCTCAATGCATTTTAAATATAAATCATTGTGCTGAAATAACACTGATGTGTTTTGGGTAGACTACACATTACATTATGTAAAAATATAAATCTGTACAGTAGGTCTATACAGTAAAATCAAATGAATATGTAGCACCATTTTTTTTTACTTCAGCCTGTAGGCTAACGGTAAAACAAAATAAATCATGCTGCTGCATTGTACACATTGGTGTACAGTGCGAATGAAAGATTATTTTAAATTGAAACAAAATGATTTTAGAGAGTTTTTTTTTAATTATTATTATTTTTAACTTGGCCTACGTAGTAGCCTAGACAATTTACCCAAAATAGATCATGGTCCTATTCAGCAGAAATGATGAGATAAGTTTGAACCTGCCAGATATGAATATACCTATAGAGACTTGTCTGTCTCTGTTCCATCTCCTCCTAGTGTTGAGGTATGTTGCCCTTGGTTATAGATAAGCAGTGGGATTCTTGGCTGCTGCACTGTATATTGTACACAAAAACATGAATACTGGGTGCCAATCATTAATAATATTGTAAATGCATATCGGGATTAGTCAATTTCAATGCATTCTTTTATTGCAATTTCAATTTATTTCATTTAACTCACAAACAAATTTCCCTTTGCACTTGCTTAAAAATACGGCAACACTGCATCTCTAATTACTGTGTATTTACATTGTAGTTACTTAGCATTACATGTGTACTTACACATAATTACAATGTTATTATACATAGTTACAATGTACTTAATGTGTACAATTTCTTGCATGATATAACCCTAACCGTAACCCTAATCCTATCGCTAACCCTAACCCTAATCCTAACCCTAATCCTATCCCTAATCCTAACCCTAATCCTAACCCTAATCCTATCCCAAACCTAACCCTAACCCTAATCATTTTCTGATACAATTGTGTACTTACATAGATCATGCAAAAACATGTCCACATTAAGTACATTGTAACGATGCATATTAACATTGTAATGATGTGTAAGTATGTGTAAGGACACAAGTCTGGCTGGACCCAACAAGCTGAGCCAGTCTTCAATGCCAAGTGTTAGGATAGCAGTCACCATTAGGTCTCCATCAATAAGTGGCAAGATTAAGCTTTGTGGAATTGTGAATCCCAGCAGCAGCAGCTGCAGCAGACTCCAGTGTGTCACACGTAAAAGAGAGGCAAATCAGCAGAGGATGAAGCTCCACCACCGGAGAGCAAGGCCACCTAACCCACGAGATCAAAGAGAGCTGCTATCTGCCTGATCAGTCATCAGAATCCTGTGCTTTCAAGTCAGGTAGTCTGACAGCAGAGCTGTCCAGCGCACAGGGAATGTGGAAGGCTGAATGCTACTCCACCTTGCCCGTTTCTCTTATCTGATGCTGCTCATAGAGAGGAGCCCTGAACTACATGACTGCATGGCTTAGATCAAAGGGAACGCATTTCTGCTGGATTTATCTCAAACATAAACAACAGCTTGCTATGGGTATGCATTTATGAAACATCAAAGTTATCTTAACCAATGTATTCTTCTTTTTTGTTTCGATGCACTTTGTTTCAGTCATCCCATCCACTTTTTAAAACACGAGAGTTTGAAGGAACTTCAATCCCCAAGTCCATCTGGTACACCAGAGTGTGACCAGCAGCCTCCCCCCTTCGCAACAACTGAATGTCACCAAGTGTTAATAATGGGTGACTACGAACAGCCCACAACCGCCCCTAGGTGGCAACACGAGTCACTAATTGTTTTAAATAATTAAACATTTACTTTAATGGGATTGCTAATTTGGGCATACCGCCACCTGGTGACTGATACTGGAATTGCACCTCTGGTCGATACTTGTTGTAAAGGGAAAGACAAACTCAAATCTCTCACCGGGATATCTGTGAAGCATACTTTTCTAATGTGATTATTATATTTTATTTTTGTTATTGTGTCTGCAATACTCTGGGAAAGCAAAGTAAATGGGAACAGGCTATATGAGTTTTCTTCAGGGTATTATCGAGCCTGCGTCTGTGTTTCTACACAATGAAATCCTGTCACTGAACTCTAATAAGTTACAATGGACTGTGTGAATTCACTCTTAATGCAGGTGCTTTTGAATCCTAGGACACTCATTGAAGGGTGAGACTCTTGACTGGATAATGTCCACAGACCTGGAGGATATCTGGGAGACGCAGGCTCTTGGTTTTGAATCCTAGGACACTCATTGAAGGGTGAGACTCTTGACTGGATAATGTCCACAGAACTGGGGGATATCTGGGAGATGCAGGCTCTTGGTTTTGAATCCTAGGACACTCATTGAAGGGTGAGACTCTTGACTGGATAATGTCCACAGAACTGGGGGATATCTGGGAGATGCAGGCTCTTGGTTTTGAATCCTAGGACACTCATTGAAGGGTGAGACTCTTGACTGGATAATGTCCACAGACCTGGGGGATATCTGGGAGATGCAGGCTCTTGGTTTTGAATCCTAGGACACTCATTGAATGGTGAGACTCTTGACTGGATAATGTCCACAGACCTGGGGGATATCTGGGAGATGCAGGCTCTTGGTTTTGAATCCTAGGACACTCATTGAATGGTGAGACTCTTGACTGGATAATGTCCACAGACCTGGGGGATATCTGGGAGATGCAGGCTCTTGGTTTTGAATCCTAGGACACTCATTGAATGGTGAGACTCTTGACTGGATAATGTCCACAGACCTGGGGGATATCTGGGAGATGCAGGCTCTTGGTTTTGAATCCTAGGACACTCATTGAAGGGTGAGACTCTTGACTGGATAATGTCCACAGACCTGGGGGATATCTGGGAGACGCAGGCTCTTTGTTTGGCTGTAGTTCACATGCTACATGACCACAAGTCAATAAAGCATTCTTATTTAGCTAGATGAATTGGTCTGGTCATTTATGTGTTGGTGCCAGACTTTATTTTTATTATTATACTAGTAAAAGATGTGTGATTAAAATACAACATTGTAATGAAGTTAATGTAGCATAATGCATTATTAATATAATTTCATTTGGAGCAAAAAAAAGTCAATAGCCATAAAAGCAGATTAAGCATGTTTTGTTCTTTAAATGATAACCTGATTGTTATATTATTATTATTATTATTATTATTATTTTGTTTTTTTTATTAGATTCTCAGTATGACTTTTAGGAGATTGACATGCATAACAGTTAGAACACTGCAAATCAGACACTAACTTGAAAGATGCCAACAAATGGAATTTAAATTCATTCTTCCCTTCTTAAAAATAAATAAATAAATAAATAAATAAATAAATAAATAAATAAAGGAAATATAAAAGGAGAGTCCTGCTGGATTTGGACAATCATGTCGGGATTTGGAACACATTTCTATATGAGATGGTAATTCAAATTCCATAGGGAAAAAAGGGATACAACTTTCCCTATTACATTTGACTCGGGACTGCCTCCCTTTTGATTCATATCACACACTCATTACCTGGGGACGAGGTTATCACTCTCAATTATCACTCCATTAGCACGACTTGTCTTGGCATTGTCTCTTAACAATGAACCGTGCACTGCACTCTTAGGAATTCCGAATATGCAGGCTGCGCGTTAACGATATTGCCACCAGACACAACAAGCCTTCGGCAAGCAAAAACTTGTGCGCATTTTTAACCTGATCACAGATAAAAACAAAATTAAATAAAATGAAAAATAATATGCAATATTAAATAGATAAATAAACAAAAACACAGGATTCCAATGTCCAAAACGCCGTTTATACTTAATCTCATACTATATACAGTTACTTCTAAACTTACCATAACTGAAGAACTGTCTGCGCCGGTCATTTCCTTTAGTGCACTCTTGCAAACTTAAAGAAAGAAAAAAACACAGCCAAACAATAACTCCCTTTTCTTCAACTGTTTTTAACCAGCATCAGCCAAATTGTTGAGGAGTCTGGAGTGACTTGTATTGTATTAGCCTTGCATTGCTGTGCTTGCGGAGTTATGAGTGGGTTATTCTCCCAGCTGTTCGCTCCAGTGACCTGCCTGCAGCCTCGAAGCCGTCTCGCTGTCACTCGCCGCTGCTCACGGGATCTCTGCACGACTCTGTTCTCTCGCCCCGAGGCAGCGCTGAGATTTGGAATGTGAAACAGCTGTACGCCAGGTTGCGTGCCGCCGGGGCAGTAAAGGGCGTGTGTACTGTGACTGTTATTCAACTTGAGCTGGAGCTACTACAAACACTTTCTTACTGAATTTAAAAAAAAAAAAAAAAAAAAAAACCATTATATTTAATGTCAATTATGCCTTCAGCTTTTGCAGCCTAATGAGAATTGGGGGGTGGGGGTGGGGTGTGGGGGGTCTGTGGTCCAACAATGAGGATAAACTACAAGAAGTCACATGACTCACTAAGGTGTCCCCCTTTTCCTACGGGAACTAGAGCAAACTAGACCTAAACAGATGTCATGTGATATATGATCCTCCCGCCTAACTCATTGAGTTTCCACTGGGCAGGGAATCGGTTTTATGTGTCGCATAAAGGGGTATCTATGTAAAATCCTTCACCAGCCATTCCTAATGCATTCTTTTGTGGGCGGTCATAGGGTTCTGATTACACCATGGAGTTCCCATGAGCACAAGTCACATTAATTACCTAATGAATTAGTTCTTTAAAAAAAGAAAATCTACTCACACCTCAGAAATTGAATAATTAAAAAAAAAACATATAGGGTAACCTCATATGTTATTATTTTAACGAGACAAATACTATTCTACAAAGCTGCGATTTTTTTTTTTTTTTTTTTTTTTGCAGCCTATTATGGTTTCTCTATTTAAAAAAAAATAGCACCAACATGTCATGACGTCATTGTTCCCATCTGCGCAATTACTGAATAGGACAGTACATCATTACAGAGTAAGACTGACACGTTGGTAATTTACGAACTTATCAGGTCTTTTGGTGCAAAAAGACGGGCCAGGCTTTTCACCGCGGGACTAGCTGAGAGAATTCGAACACTTAGTTTACAATTTAAATAAGCCCTAACTCTAACCTAAAACCCCCATTTTAATTAAGGTTATGGTTAGGGTTAGGGCAAAGGTTCAAAGAGAACGTTTCATGTGTTCCAAGAATGTAGTTTGCTTTTACATTGTCCCGTCTTTCCTCACCAGGTAACGACCGCGGCCCGTCTGTCTGCACCTGTCAAAAACATTTTCGTTTGAAGTTTTTCGACTTGAGGTAGCTTTGGCTTTTTCTCAAAGCAACAAGTTCACATGGTGTTTAGCTGCAGCGTAATAGAATCTGAGGGAACACGACCGAGGCCTGCAGAGTGTGTCACACTTGCATTGTTTAAATGGATATAGTGAAGCACTGATTCAGTTCTGATGAAACTTGGTTTGGATATTCTTGTGCACAGTTTATTGATATTATTAGAATGTGGGGGTGTATATGGAAGTATCTGTCTGTATGTTCATTTGTACATATTACTGATAAGTGTAATGAGGGGGTGAGTCTGTCTGACGTGCTTCTTTTCTCATGTAAAGAGAATGGTGCAGTCCAGTGGATAATGTGCAGTACTATTACACTGTAGCTGTTTCGCTTCAGTGAAAATAAATACAGCACACTGTACACAATATAACTGGTAGAAATACCATAGTATACTGTATGCAATAAAATGTGTTTTTTAATAACACACTTTTAAAACAAATCACTCAACAACACTTACATAGATAGTTTTAAAATAATTTATTTGGCAAATTCACAAAATGTAATTTAACAATGCATGTGAAATTGATAGAAGCTACTCCGGTTCATAAATCATGTAGATTTAGACCAGCCATCTTGTGGTGCTTGGTTGTTAAAGTGTGCCACTGAAATCCACAGTGAGTGTTTTCATGAACACAATATATTGAGATTCTCTGCTAATCACTATTCTCCTCGTTTTTATTTACACTGCTGTTAAGACAGTGACCCCAAAACCTATTCTTAAAAACATAACCAAGCCCCCAATGTGCTCTATTAACAGGACTGCCCAGTCCCTGACCACATTCCGGCGCCTCCTTAAGACTCACCTCTTCAAACAGCACCTGTAGAACTCCTCTGTTGTATCCTGGGACACTATCACCCTTCATTTAAATATGCTTTATTTTGCTCTTATCTGCCCCCTATTTTACTGCATTTAATCCTGTACCTCAGAATATTGTAATCTCCCAAGTGTTTAATCTGTAGTATTTTGTACTTAATCATATCCTGATGTAACTATCACTACTTAATCATATCCTGATGTAACTTTCACTATTATCTGCTGTATTATTGAATTGTGGTTTGTCACACTTGAGAATTATTGTATTTCTTGTTCTTATTGTATGACTTATATTGTAACACTTGAATGTATTTGTATTTGCTTGCGATTGTAAGTCGCCCTGGATAAGGGCGTCTGCTAAGAAATAAATAATAATAATAATAATAATAATAATAATAATACATGTACAAGATAATCCAGTGCATGCAAGGGGTCTGGGGAAAGATCTTGACTTGTCTTCATATACAGTACATCTCACCTAAACACATTATTATTATTATTATTATTATTTATTTCTTAGCAGACGCCCTTATCCAGGGCAACTTACAATTGTTACAAGGTATCACATTATTTTTACATACAATTACTTTATTTTTTTACATACAATTAGGTAAAGTACCTTGCTCAAGGGTACAGCAGCAGTGTCCACCACCTGGGATTGAACCCACGACCCTCCAGTCAAGAGTCCAGAGCCCTAACCACTACTCCACACTGCTGCCCCGTTATCCAACTGGCAGCAAGATACTGGCGTTATTCAATACATACACATACACTGTGTATATATATATCTACAAGCTGTACATTATTTATAAAATACTTTGGTATATAAACAACACAGACAGTGTTGTCTTTCAAAATGTCTCCTAAAACAACGGTCTGAAGCGTTGAGACCCTGAGATAATTACCTTGTGATCTTGATGGAACTAATTCTGAGTCCTTTTCATTCTCAACCTCAATCAGCTGCCCTACAGTACAGATACACTCACTGTTCAATAGCTTACTGATGGATTTCCCTTCTCTTTGTTTAGTTTATAGATACATGTAATACATCTAAAATGACATATTTATCTTTACAAGGCATAGATTACAGTATTGTAGGTGCAATGCCAGCTGCCCATCTTTAGATATAAATGACTCACAGCCTCAGCTTGCCTTTTAACCCTTATACAGTCTATAGTGGCATGCTCTGCAACGTTTTAGTAAAAGTGGTACAAATTGCACTACAATTACACAAACTATCTAGTAAGATTGTAGTTGCTATTTAATTATCCATAACTTTAAAATGCTCAATTGGAATTCAAGGGTAAAACTATAACAACACAAATTCAAATAAGAAAGTTTCCGATAGTGCCCTTCCACTGTACTAGCTTGTCTACTTGACTTAGTTTCTTACAGTAGAACAGTTAAGTGAAAGTTTCTTGAAAGTTGGTAACGTTGTAGTAACTGTATAACTACATGTGTGTAATTACTTACTGCATAATAACAATGTACTGAGTGTTATAACGTGTTACTCTGCATCAAGTCTAAGTCCAACTGAGGCTGACTGGGTGGCCCCTGCATTGATCCCCATTTAGGACACGTTTAGATTATAAGTGCATAGCAATTAAAAAGATGAGCCTCATTCCTCAAAAAGAAGACCCTTCCACCCAGTCTCCTCCTGCCAGACAGAGTTGATGCTATCATGCATTTGATTGTTTGCAGTAGCAGCAGTGCTACCCAATGCATTCGCTGTGTGCATATCTTATATATATATGCAGTATTTTTAAAACAGCAGCAGATTCTCTCCAACCCTCCCTGCCAAGTTAAAATCAACGCCTGCCACAAAGTATCTGGGCAGAAAACAGATTTCTTCTTGAAACCACTCTTTTTGGATTCAGGCGTGGGTAAAGATTGTTGCGCATGCAAACAGTCCTCTTTGACAGACTAAAACGCCTCCCTGTTGCATAGCAGGCAGGGCTATTCCAGGCTTTACTTTGAGCTCGGACCACTGTGCTTGGAATCTGCTTTTCTAAATCATCTAAGACATGCTGCCGCTCTCACTAAACCCTGTAGGGGCTCCTCCTCCTGTACCTGCCTTGCAATGAGAACACCATTACCACCCCTGTAGTGGCTCAAGTATCCCACACAAATACATTTCAACACTGTTTTCAACCATTTGAAATGTGAAACTGGAGGACAGTATGACTGCAGCACTAAGTATGATATGAACAGCTGTTCAATTCCATCATTAAATTACAATAGTATACTCAGTGGAGTCAATACCTAGATGGAGTCAAAACCTTAACTCATCTATTATCACAAACATATATATATATATATATATATATATATATATATATATATATATATATATATATATAACAACTTGGACCCATTGGCAGCGTGTAACGTCATATCTTACAGATCATTTCGACAATCATGCTCCTCTATTCTTTATTAAAGAACAGCGTCAACTAGAATACAAATCAATTAATAAACAAACAAGCAACTAACGCAATACGCATTGCAGTAGCCTTTGCTGTACTTTCCATCCCTAAACGCGAAGCCTCGCAAAGGACTGTTCTCATGGAAAGGCTGGCTTGTATTTTAACCCTTGCACACCCAACTCTTTCTGTGGACACTGCAGAACCCAATTCAGAACTAAGACCGCAGATGTGTCCTTACTGCTGGTGCATGAAGATGGACCTTCACTCATCTGATGTTAGGGGTTGCTCTGTTACTGTATACAGTATCACCTGAGCAATGATTCTGCAGCAGACCATCACAATTCAGTCCTAAAGGAGTGCTGGCCAAGGCATAAACCACCTTGTCAGTGGTCACCTTTTTTTGGCATATTTGAGTCTTTCAATTTCATTATAACAGAAAAAGAATACGGGGCGATCTCAACACTATCTTCCAGCTAGTAGCGTCTCCTGCTGCGTTCCTAACAATGAGGGGCGAGTTGAAGCTCACTTCATGTAATGGCCTTGTCGGGAAGCAGCAGGTTGTTCAGCTTGATTACAGTCGTTGCAAAATCCACCAGTTCCACAAAGTCTGAAGTGATGATGTTGACCCCGTTCACTCCAGGCTTCTGCGCTTTCACCCAGGTCATAATCGTAGGGAGATTCCTACACAGGAACAGCAGAGGAAGAAAGACCCCTCATTATTATTATTATTATTATTATTATTATTATTATTATTATTATTATTATTATTATTATTATTATTATTATTATTATACTGGGCTATTAGTAGTACTGTATTAGTAGTGCTTTCCATCAGAGGGATTCACTGTTACGAGCTTAGCAACCACAAACTACAGGAGTTCACATACTTGCTATCAGTTGTTGCACAGCCCCTGTAAGATAAAAAGGCAAAGTGAGCGCCACCTGTGGCGGCTGATGAGTTAATAATACTGACATCAGGCATCACCGGGACCTGCCTCTCCACTGCACAGCTTGCTCTTTAGCTGAATGGTAAGACGCTGGTCTTTGAGCCGTATGGTTTGTGGTTACTTAACTTTTGCAATTAACAAAATTAGAGTAAGTTATCATGACACTACAGTTAAAGAGTATCAAAATAAATGAAATATCTGCACTCCTGATTAGTCCCATCAGAGGCGCGTAGGAGAGCGCATGTCAGAATGAGAAATACAACACTCTGCACACTGGATTGTTCCATATCTCACTTCTTTCATTCTTGAAAAGAAAATAGAAGCTAATGTTTCGGTCGTGCTCTGACGACGGTCTTACGACTGAAACGGTAGCTTCTATTTTCTAGGGTCTCATTAAACATTCTTCTATCACTGGGAAAAAAGCAGGTTCAGTGTTTTCCACAGCAGTCTCTGAGCAGTGAGTCACAAGGGAGTGCAACCTGCAAATCTCATTATAAACAGCATCCAATTAGGAAAGCAGAGGGCTATATAAGGATCACAAGAGGGCTCAGGCCACCTGCCGGGATGGTTAGCTGTATAACAGTGTGTGTGTGAACTGAATGTCAAGCAGGTTTGTACAAGATACAGCAGAACATATTAGAGGTGCGCTGATTCTCATACTCTTAAGCATTCATCAGCAGGTGTTCAATAATTCCATTCATAATGTGTTGATTTCAAAACAAGAAAACTGTCCTTCTCTCACCTTTACAACTGAGCACCAATCAATGGCAATTGAGTGTTTTAAAAGAATTTCCTTCTCGTCTGGGGTGCGGACATTTTTACTGCTGTATCGGTCCAAGAGGACCCTTCACAGATTCACAGCACTCAATATAATTACGACTATAAGCGCATGCTTGTTGCTTGTGTTCACAGATCGGGGTGTGTGTTTATATTGGCGGGTGGAAAACACTACTGTTTTTAGTGTGTTATTCAGGCTTTTGATTTGATTGACTCTACCGCACATAAGTGGGTATATTCAAAAGACCTAAAAAGCCCTTGAAAATAGGATTGTATATTCCTGATTGTAATACCGTGCTAAACCTCAAGGGGGCGCTGCCCTTTGTAACAGCGCGAGGCGGCGCATACCTTTCCACCAGGAAGTTCCTCAGGCCCTTGATCAGTCCTCTCACAATGGTCTTCACCCGGGGGGTCAGGATGGCCTGAGACACGTGGAAGGTCCCGCAGCGTGCCCGCTCCCCGAGGGTGGTCTCCAGGAACTGGATGAGTTTGCATGCGTCCGTGGTGTTCGCCCACGGGGCGGGGATCTTGGTACCGGGCCACATGAGGGGGCAGCTTTCTGCTGAGCTGTGATGATAAAACACAATAACCTGCGGGATAAAGAACATAACAGCACAGAAATCATGCCTGCTTTTCACATGTTTCTACTATGCATTCATCATAGTTTACCATGCCATGTTTATTAATATGCTTTACCAAACCTCTCTGGGCTTATGCTTATCTACCATGCTTTCACTATGCTTTAATACGCTTTGCTAGAACTTTACTATGGGAATCTTTTAGAAGGGATATTATACATTCTCTATTACAATAGACGCAGCAAGCACATGTTACGCTTACTTTAGCTGTAGACACAGTTACATCATCAGTATGGTAATGTGTAAACAGTGCTGAAGATGTTCCATTAAAAAATGATTTACTGTTACATTTGTGTTTGTCTGAACAGCCCCCAATGCTTTTAAAAGATTATAGCGAAGGCTATGGTTGACTGTATGCAATTCCAGTAGGCAGTACGGTACAGTGTTGTTTTTCAGAGGTGTGTCGTGTTGAATACAATAGCTGAATATCATAGTTCACTGGAGTTCACAGCATTCAAGACAAACAGATCAGATCTGAATACTGGAAACAATGCGTACAGAGTACTCCAGAGTACTCCACAGTACATGTAGTTTTTGTTTTACAATAAGGAAACTTAGGGACCAAATAAAGGTGCTTACATGGGCTGGATGTTGGAGGGATGGGTGGATGGATGGCGTGCACATGACTCATTTGTGTTGGCCTCGTTTTACGTAAACAGTCTCTCTCTAGCTGCTCATTTCCTGTGTGTGCCTCTCAATGATAATCATGTGATTAGGTCTGGCCAATGGCCTACTTTCTGGGCTTATTGCTTGCACGCATTCCCGCCCATGTGACTCCTATGAGATGGAATCCTGACAGCATGAGGGCTCTAAGGTCTGTCCTGTAATCTCATAAGAGACTGGAATCGCTGCTCAAGAGCGACTGATCTCAGCATTGTGGTCTGTGGACACGATTATGCACACGATGATGGACAGAGCCCCTGACTCTCCTCCTGCAGCACCAAAGTATGATGCAGTTTATCTCTACTGTATCCTAACCCTGGTCCTCAAGTACTCCCAGTGGTGCAGGTTGTTTTTGTTTCAACCAGTTCATGAATTTGTATAGGCCACTGTGGCAAAGTGCCCCCCCTGTGTATGTTATATGTTACGTGTTGTGTGTAAATGTTGGTGTATAGGCATTGGTACACGGGATATAAGCGGTCTGTGTTTCACGTGTGTGTGTAAATTGTATATTTGTATTTAGGCACGGGGATGGCACATCACATCACGTGCAAGTAAAAAGTAATATGTGAGCACGGGGAATTGCACTTTAATTAATTCACGTGCAGTTGTACCGAGATTCCAATTGAATGATTGACTAGCAATCGAATCTCGGTACAACTGCATAAAAGCTGCATGTTTCACTCACTGGGGGTTGGTGTTCGGTGAGTGGAGAACGGGTTAGGAGACGGAGGGTATGGTAAAAGTAATAATAGTAAAAGAAGCTCACCGTGTTTGTCTGTGTAGTTCGTTTTGTTTGTCTGTTTATTTTGGCTCAAGTGCCGTGTCCTGTGTTTTTGTTGCAAACCTTTTTATTTTCTGTATTAAATGCTGAGCGCAATCACGCGCTCAGCTCAACCAAAACCCAAATCTCTGTCTGTTTGTTACTTCCTGCATCTGGTCTGACGCCACCCACTCTGGCCGTCTTTGTGACACGTGGTGTCAGAACCGGGACGACAGCGCCTCCAGGGCTCAGGCCAGAGCGGGAACCGCAGTTTTTTTTGGGGAAAAAAAAAAAACAAAAAAAAAACAAAAGGAGAAGAAATGGGGAGAAGAGGCTGGAGAAGAGCACAGGAGGGCAAAGGGAGAAAGGCGGAAGCAGGGCTGTGGTGTTTCGACTGTGGCCAAACTAGCCACACCACCATACCCTGCTCCGTCCACAGGACCCTACAGGCAATGGCCCAAAGACTGGGATGGGGGGAGTGGTGCCCTGGCTGTGGGGCATATGGGCACCCGTTGGCCCTATGCCCCATGCAGGATGAAGAAGAGGAGCCCTTGCTGCCACGTCCTATGCCTGAGCGGGAGGAGCCTGAGCGTCCACAGCCCGAGTGGGAGGAGCCCGAACGTCCACAGCCCGAGTGGGAGGAGCCCGAACGTCCACAGCCCGAGTGGGAGGAGCCCGAACGTCCACAGCCCGAGTGGGAGGAGCCCGAACGTCCACAGCCCGAGTGGGAGGAGCCCGAACGTCCACAGCCCGAGTGGGAGGAGCCCGAACGTCCACAGCCCGAGTGGGAGGAGTCGGTGCGTCCACGGCCCGAGAGGGAGGAGTCGGTGCGTCCACGGCCCGAGAGGGAGGAGTCGGTGCGTCCACGGCCCGAGTGGGAGGAGTCGGTGCGTCCACGGCCCGAGTGGGAGGAGTCGGTGCGTCCACGGCCCGAGTGGGAGGAGTCGGTGCGTCCACGGCCCGAGTGGGAGGAGTCGGTGCGTCCACGGCCCGAGAGGGAGGAGTCGGTGCGTCCACGGCCCGAGAGGGAGGAGTCGGTGCGTCCACGGCCCGAGAGGGAGGAGTCGGTGCGTTCTAGGTCCGGAGGGGAGGAGCCGGTGCGTCCTGTGTCCGGAGGGGAGGAGCTGAAGGCCCAAACCCCTATTTTTTTTTGGGAGGGACGAGGGCGTGAAGCTCAGGCTCCACAGCAGCCGCTGTTTTTGCTGCTGAAGGGAGCCCAGCGGAGACGCCCGCCACCAGCTCTACCCCCGCTGTCGGAGGAGCCGGCAGCGCCACCAGCACCACCTGAGGGAGAGGAGCAGGAGCTGCCTCTGCCTCCACCACCTGAGGGAGAGGAGCAGGAGCTGCCTCTGCCTCCACCACCTGAGGGAGAGGAGCAGGAGCTGCCTCTGCCTCCACCACCTGAGGGAGAGGAGCAGGAGCTACCTCTGCCTCCACCACCTGAGGGAGAGGAGCAGGAGCTGCCTCTGCCTCCACCACCTGAGGGAGAGGAGCAGGAGCTGCCTCTGCCTCCACCACCACCACCACCTGAGGGAGAGGAGCAGGAGCTGCCTCTGCCTCCACCACCTGAGGGAGAGGAGCAGGAGCTGCCTCTGCCTCCACCACCTGAGGGAGAGGAGCAGGAGCTGCCTCTGCCTCCACCACCTGAGGGAGAGGAGCAGGAGCTGCCTCTGCCTCCACCACCACCACCACCTGAGGGAGAGGAGCAGGAGCTGCCTCTGCCTCCACCACCACCACCACCACCCGAGGGAGAGGAGCAGGAGCTGCCTCTGCCTCCACCTCCCGAGGGTCCGCTGCTGCTGCCGTCGCCTGGGGTCGCCAGGGATCCTGCTTCGCCTGGGGTCGCCAGGGATCCTGCTTCGCCTGAGGTCGTCGAGGGTCCTGCTTCGCCTGGGGTCGCCGGGGCCTCTGCTTTGCCTCGGGTCGCTACACTGTGGCCGGAGCTCCATGAAGGGGAGCTGCCGGCCATAAAGAAAGAGGGGGAGGTCAGGAGACCAGCTCCCCCAGCCGCATTTCCGTGGCAGGAAACACGGTGGCCGGAGCCCCACGGAGGGGAGCTGGCGGCCACAAGGAAGGGGTCAGGAGACCAGCTCCCCCAGCTGCACTTTCGCGGCAGCAGATAGTGTGGCTGAAGCCCCGGAAGAGGGAGCTGCCAGCCACGAAGAATTGGGGGGTGCCAGACATTCCACCATGGCCACCCCCAGAAACAACTTGCTTCCCCCTCTTCCGGGACTTTGGGACTGAGGGGGGAGGTGGCCATTGAGGCCATGTGTGCGCTGCACAAGGGGGGGTATATGTGGCAAAGTGCCCCCCCTGTGTATGTTATATGTTACGTGTTGTGTGTAAATGTTGGTGTATAGGCATTGGTACACGGGATATAAGCGGTCTGTGTTTCACGTGTGTGTGTAAATTGTATATTTGTATTTAGGCACGGGGATGGCACATCACATCACGTGCAAGTAAAAAGTAATATGTGAGCACGGGGAATTGCACTTTAATTAATTCACGTGCAGTTGTACCGAGATTCCAATTGAATGATTGACTAGCAATCGAATCTCGGTACAACTGCATAAAAGCTGCATGTTTTCACTCACTGGGGGTTGGTGTTCGGTGAGTGGAGAACGGGTTAGGAGACGGAGGGTATGGTAAAAGTAATAATAGTAAAAGAAGCTCACCGTGTTTGTCTGTGTAGTTCGTTTTGTTTGTCTGTTTATTTTGGCTCAAGTGCCGTGTCCTGTGTTTTTGTTGCAAACCTTTTTATTTTCTGTATTAAATGCTGAGCGCAATCACGCGCTCAGCTCAACCAAAACCCAAATCTCTGTCTGTTTGTTACTTCCTGCATCTGGTCTGACGCCACCCACTCTGGCCGTCTTTGTGACAGCCACTTATGTATAACTTACACCTATGGACAAAAGTTTTGCATCACCTAGAATTTTAGTATTAAGAAAAAATGAAAGAAAAAAACTATATGAACATAATTTAGATCTTTTATTTAACATCATGTAATCAAAGAAACTACAAAATGATATCGCAAAAGTCTACTGGAAGCCATAATAGTAGTACAGTATTTCATGTTAGACTTTGAAATGTCGCATTTTTCCATTTTTCGTGAAGTATATGAAAAACTACAAAGCGGTGTGTAATTCAATATGTTAGCGTAACATCATTCAGCAGGTTTCATTCGACTTTATGAAGCAACATTTGTTAATTCTATTGCAAATCTTCTGGCCATAGCTGTAGCTACACTGTTTCAGTTCTCAAACACTGTCTGGCTGCCTGTAAGTGTTGTTTAATTTGCACCAGAAAACAATGCATGTTTAGAACACAATTTGAAAAGTTGAAATCTCTACATCCTCACCTGCAGCTGTTAGAGATTCATCTTAACAAAGAGGGCAGTACAACAAGAAGCAGAGCTGACAGCCATGGCCATGGCCTTAAAGCACTCCTTTAAGAGGGCCTGTCTCCTCCAAGCATCCTGTCCTTGCCTGGATTAAAGCTTGTCACTGTGATTCACTCGCACCACTGCCTCCAGATAATCTACACACGTCTTTCCTGCAGACCTTTGCTCTGCCAAGCTGTCGGGATTAGCAGCAGAAATAGGCAAGGTTTATTTATTTCAGTGACACAGCTAATGAGCTTCTTGTCTTATCGATGAAGCGCTGCCAGGGTACCTGGGCAGCGGCATTTAGACTTTGAGTTTCAAAAGAAAATCAAACTAGCCTGACTGCAGGGCTTTGATGCAGTTCAGTTTTACACTGCACTCCCTTCACCCTTCTGTGCATTGAAATTTGTGGAAGAGACAGTTTATTTACATTCTCCATCAGTACTGTGCTTTTAATTGTAGAGACACATGCTTTCTCCACACCTGAAACCTACAGACATGTTCCTGCTGCTAAATGACATTATAACTCAGGAAGAAACTGAAATGTAAAACATGTTGTCTTCTCTGTGTGTTTAAAAGCTTAACAACCTACTTAAATAGCCTCACACCTCCGGAGAAGCTGGATATGAATCTGCAAGCTTGCTGGTCTCAACAGAAGCTCATATCATAAACTACCACACAATTTAGCAGAACTGGCACTGTTTGTGGGCTCGATTGCCTAGCGCCCAGCTGTACTGTGCCTGAAACACTCGCTGTTTGTCTTTTCCAGGGCGGCTCAATCCATACATTTGAGGATCATGACAGCACTGTACTGGCGGTCTTTTCCTCAGCCTATGACAGCTAATGAAACCTCAAGTGACGTTCTGCCCAAGGTCTCACCTGGTACTTCTTCTGCCACAAATACTCCAGAGTGATCTCCTCCTCACAGTCCCTTCTGCAGAGCTTGCGTCCAAAGACCTCCTGCAGCATGGAGAGCAGGTACGAGTGGTGCGCTTCGCCCATGGCGTAATGGTGGTTAAAATCCAAAAAGATCACCTCCTTGGAGTGAGCGCTGAGGAAGCTGTCGATTTCCATCAGTCCATCCCGCACTTTGTGGCCGAACAAGCCGTGGATGAAATAAATCTCGTGGCCACGCTCGCCGGGCTTGGAGGAGACGCGCAGGTCGAAGTAGCGGATGCCCGCCTCTAGCTGCTCCCTGAAGGTCAGGTTCTGGGTCATGGACCACTTCTTCATCACCTTCTTCCCCAGCGAGCGGAAGAACCCGGCGAGCCGCTTGACCACAGGAGCCTGGTCGGGTCCCACCGGAGCTTTCTCATCAACCCAGAAGCTGAAGGAGTCGTGAGATCCTGAACAAGCAACAACAAAACCCAGTGAGAGATCTCCATAGCCTGCTGAAAACTGACCAGAGCTTACACCAAAGGACAATTTGCTCCTTCTCAACGTTTATTTTTCAGGGGCTCACAAAATACAGTAATAAATCACTCACATTTTAGAGGACGTATTTGACTGGGGTTCTTCATTGGAACACCATGAAACTTGTTAATAACAAAACAGGTTTGGCCATTTCAGTTTATGAGTCGTTTCTGACCAGTTGAGCTGACGACACGCCTTGACCGAGTTGATCACCTGCCGGTCAAGGAAACAAGGAATTGACTGAAAATATCGCAGTAGGAAAGCCTCTGCAGACCTTTGCACAATTAATAGGTTTCATGAGTGATTTTATTATGGAACTCCCAAAATAACAAGCCAAGTTACAAAGCTAGTTAAAACACATTACAATTGCACCCCCTAGTGGCCACTTTACCAAAGAGAAGGAGAATGGTTGCAGCTAATGAAATAATTCCACATTCTTCTTTAAACATTGAACATTATAGACCTGCACAGTAAGATCTGCACAGTGAATATCATTAGAGACCTGCACAGTGAACACCATTAGAGACCTGCACAGTGAATACCATAAGAGACCTGCACAGTGAATACCATTAGAGACCTGCACAGTGAATACCATTAGAGACTTGCACAGTGAATATCATTAGAGATCTGCACAGTGAACACCATTAGAGACCTGCACAGTGAATACCATTAGAGACCTGCACAGTGAATACCATTAGAGACTTGCACAGTGAATATCATTAGAGACCTGCACAGTGAACACCATTAGAGACCTGCACAGTGAATACCATTAGAGACCTGCACAGTGAATACCATTAGAGACCTGCACAGTGAATATCATTAGAGACCTGCACAGTGAATATCATTAGAGACCTGCACAGTGAATATCATTAGAGACCTGCACAGTGAATACCATTAGAGACCTGCACAGTGAATACCATTAGAGACCTGCACAGTGAATATCATTAAAGACCTGCACAGTGAATACCATTAGAGACCTGCACAGTGAATACCAGTGCACAGACTTACAATGTGTGGAATTATTTAATTGGCTACATTAAACCCCTTTAAAACTTTACTCTGAATCAGCAGTTCTCAAACCTTGTCGAGTTGGGACCCCGTTATAGTGACTTTGGTCTGGTGCGCCCCCATATTGAATTATTTTCAAACTAATAAATGGTAGAAATATTTAAATCTAGATTTGTATTGAATAATCAGGATATATATGAATAATAAACCATCACAACCTTTCCAGCCAATCAGATTGCTCCGTTGCCGCTGCATAGGTCATGATACACTAGAGCTTTTGAGTTCTGTAGTGCATGACATTTAAGTAGTTTAAGCTGAGAGCTGGCTATTGTGTTTTTGTGTCTTCCACATGTCTCCTTATAAAGACTAAAAGGTTTTTTTTTATCCATCCCCATATGAGGTCTCCATGCATGAAAGGGTACAAAATAAATGATCGCCTAAGTATTCTTAATCTGACAAGAGTTTCAAAATACAAGGTCTGCTTTCTGTGTCAGACCTGCTACAATGCAGTAGAGCCAATGTGCACTGAACAGGTGTGCTTGTGTTGTGCTCTTTACAACCCACAGGATCCCCCAGTTTGAGAAGCACTAATCTGGTGACAGGGTCAGCACTGCCGAGATCAATACAGACCGCCAAAGATCTTCTGGTAAAAACCACAAATACAGCCACTCGAGAGCCCAGTATTCCAACAGCTACAAAAAGCCAAAAGACATTTATTGTCTTTATTTTTGCTGTAGGCTATCAATGTACTTTGCAATGAAAATAAAAAGCCAAACAAAGCGGGATCTATTCTGAATTGTGAGACGCCAGCACAAAGTGCTAGGTCTGTGACTGACAGTGCTTTTGAGAGGAGGCCCGCGGAGTGACTCGTCCCGTGCTGACATCGTTTCTGCTTCATGGGGTCTCAATGAGACTGCAGTGCTTTTGTTTGGTTGTTATTTCCATTGTATTTGGGAATGGTAAGTGGAGCAGGGAGGGCTCAGGTGGGTTTTTGGCCCCTGTATACCATGATCAGGTCTTCTTATTCCCGGGAATGAGTTCCTGACGGTTACCAAAGTCAAAGTGAAAGGAACAAGGTGAAGGCCATCGCTGCTCAGACACCATGTGGCATCAATACAGGATTAGCCCTGGTCTGCACTGGAGAGAGAGGACCCTGGAGAGGACTTGAGATCTGTTCCATGCATCAACCTGCCTTCCTCATTGAGTGTTAGTACACTGGGGGGTTGTTTCAGGGACGCTGATAGTTCAGAGTCTAAACAGTTCAAAATTAAGTCTTAAAATTTCAGAATTTTTCCTAAAGGCATCAAGTATGACAATATGTAGGTCAATAGATGCTTGCTGTAGTAGCTTTCAGTAAAAGGCTAAGCATGTGATAGCCCTCTATAAAAACATGTCTTTAAAGTCGACCAATTCTAACTGACAACCTATTAACTACAGTGTCACTTTACATTGCGTGTCTCTGTTGTGTATTTACATCATAGTTACTTACTAAATACATGTGTGCTTACACATCATTATGCATAGTTACAATGTACTTAATGTGCCATTTGTTTGCATAACCCTGACCCTTTTCTGATACAATTTACATATATCCTGCAAAAACATTTACACGTTAAGTACAGTCTCCACAGTGTGCTGATAGGAAGCCCCTGTTTTGAGAGCAGCGCTGCAGTTTAATATATAACTCAAGTCATAACTGTCATGTTGGCATCACTAGTCCATCCATATTACCACCCGATATTTCACAAGAGTGCATTTCCAAATAAAAAAAAACATCTGAACAAATCTCTGGTTCACTTTGCAGAAATGTTAGGGACTGTTTATAAATTACTGTATCCAACTGTAAGTCAAATTGATGGGCTTGCAATGCACATTTAAAAATATAGTACAGATTAGCCATTTAAAACCAAAAAAATAATAATAAATACAATGAAACTGCATTAAGTAACTATGAGAGTGTGTTATTTATTATATACCAACAAACATTAAAGAAATGAATAACTTCTTAGATAAAATGTAAATAAACGTAGGTTATTATTATTTCAGACAACATAATAATAATAATAATAATAATAATAATAATAATAATAATAATAATAATAATAATAATAATAATGTACATTAAGAGCTTCTTTTTGCCTTGTACTATTACTTTTTATTATTTAATTATTTCTTGTTTTCTTTCTTTTACAGATTCTAGTTCAGCGTGATAAATAGAGGATAGAAGGATTGAAAAGGAACGCATACCTGGCACAGCCAAGTGCTTGAGCGGCATGGATGATAAAGCCGGTGACAGGGACCCCATCCAGTCCGCGTTACAGACCGGGCTGGTTACTGCTGCCGTCTTCATGGCTCGTTTTCACAAATGTATAACATCTAGCTATCTCGTTACTCTGCAGCCCGCCGCTGTCCCGAAGAAGAGACCCGAGGGATCATTGTCTCGAGTGAACATCCTGTCCTGTGCTGTGCTGTGCTGTGCTGTGCTGCCCTGCTCCAGGTAATCTGTGTGTGCAGTCGACTGTGGGTAGGAACCGAAGCAACGCTTCGTTACTGTTTGTTAAATCCTCTTAAGTCTGAAATGACACTCCTTATCCCCCGCTACACATTTAGAAAGCTGTGTTCTAACACAGCGCAGGATCATCCGCCTCTGCGTCAGACGGACAGACCTGCTGCACTTCACCGACGTTATTAGGATGTGACTTTGTGCTCGTGCAGTGGCTGTGATGAGGATCTGGCAGGTCTTCACGTTTCACCTGGCGTGCTTGTCACCAGTGTACAATGCGCTTACACGTGTCGCTTTTATTTAGTCAAATAACCCAAAAAAAGAAGCCCTTGTTCTATAGACAAGAAACTCTACATTCTTCAAAAGTAAATAGTCTATACTCAAATCGAGTATTATTATTGTTAAGGAAACATGTCCGCCCTTTGTCTGTGTCTATTCAGAATCAAACGGATACAAGAGTGTGCTGTGTGCATGGAGTTGGGATCCTGACTCGAGATACCGGGGTGGGATCCGTATGTTACTCCTGTGAAAAACCCATTCTTTGTTCTTGCGAGCTCCGCTCATTTACAGCAATGAATAAAGCACTTAAACATGTCACAATGTCAAATCAGAAGTGTGTTTAGATACTAAGGGAAGGCTTGCTAAACATGTATGTATGCATGCATGCATGAATGTATGTATGTATGTATGTATGTATGTATGTATGTATGTATGTATGTATGTATGTATGTATGTATTATTATTATTATTATTATTATTATTATAAATTACCGAAGAGCTAACAATTAAAAGGTAGCATTATATTATGCAAGCCATCATCATACTACTACGACTACTACTACTACTACTACTACTACTACTACTACTACTACTACTAATAATAATAATAATAATAATAATAATAATAATAATAATAATAATAATAATAATTTGCATTGAGGTACAATGTGGGTTTCTTTGTTTTGCTGTGTGCTCCTCAAGCAGTATGTATGCGGCCCCTTTCTGCCATTCTGTAGTATTATATGATTTTTCTCCCCACCTGTGCCTCTTTTATTAACTGTTATTTATGTATTTTACTAAAACATGAATATTGTTCTGATAATGACATATTGCACTCGTGAGTTTCTGCCGTGCAGAATCTGGCCAGCAGATGGAGCCAGTGGTCCACTAACGCAGTGGTTCCCAAACCAGTCCTGGGGACCCCTTGTTTCTGCTGGTTGTCATTCTAACTGAGCTCTCAATTACTTAACTAGACCCTTAATTGAATTGACAATTTGCTGAATTAAACCTTTTTAATTGTTTTCAGCTCTTAACAGTTGCAGATTTCAATTAGCTGTACCATTCTATAAGTAACTTGAACTCTGCAATTGTTTGAGAGCTGAAAACAATTAAAAGGGTCTAATTAAGCAAATGATCAGTTCAATGAAGGGTCTAGTTCAGTAATTGAGAGCTCATTTTGAATGAAAATCAGCAGACACCGGGGGTCCCCAGGACCAGGACTGAGAACCACTGACCTAACGGAAGCAAAATAGTTTGACAAATATATATACTCATCATTTGACCACATGACGAAGCCCTCAAGAAGTGAAAGCCATGAAATGAATGAGTCTGAATAATGAGGTTTTCTCAATGCATTGCTGATATCCCATTGCAAACCCAGTTGCTGGCTGCATCAGTAAAAGTACATATATGGAAAGATAGATAGATACTGAAATATTAACATGCATTATCACATTTCAGTATCTTAAACAGATAGATACTGAAATATTAACATGCATTATCACATTTCAGTATCTTAAACAGATAGATACTGAAATATTAACATGCATTATCACATTTCAGTATCTTAAACAGATAGATACTGAAATATTAACATGTATTATCACATTTCAGTATCTTAAACAGATAGATACTGAAATATTAACATGCATTATCACATTTCAGTATCTTAAACAGATAGATACTGAAATATTAACATGTATTATCACATTTCAGTATCTTAAAGACAGACAGATACTGAAATATTAACATGTTTTATTACATTTCAGTATCTTGTCACAAATTAATCACCTTTTTTGAGAGAAAGGTGTATGCGGCAGAGATAGATGTCTCTTTGATAGAAACAGTTTAATTTATTTGAAGTCTTTCCACTGATGATGGGAATGAGAATGTAGAGATGGAAGCTCTGCTAACAAGATTTAAGTTTTTGCAGGTATCAGGCTTTTAAAGACACACCTGTGGTGGCTTTGACAGACTCACTGAGAGCAGAAACTGACCCAAGACTGTGACAGCTACTGGAAGCAGGCTGATCTTTGGAATGCAAATTGAACATTTGTGAAACTGCATGTGTGTTAAAATGTTGTAATAACTGTACTGTGTTTTAAAGAATATAAAGCCAGAAGAAATACTAAACACATTGTTAAAACACACTGTTCATTCAAAAAGTTATAATATGCTCTGTATTAACCTATAGCTATGCTAGAGCATTCTATATTCCTGTCTATTCTGTTATAACAGTAAAAATATTATTGTATCTTTGTAAGTCTGAGTAAAAAGGAAGCTAGGCTGGGGTCACGCTGACCAAAACACACCTGTGAAATGAGCTAAGCTTGTCCTTGTCTGAGCTACTGGTGCTAAGGTTTATAACCTTGAGGAGAAAGGCAGAAACGAGAATGTCATTTAATTAACTCAAATGTTCACAGTCAAGCATCTTATTTAGAGAAATAAGCTTGATCTGAAAGTAGTCTTATTAGTGTTTAAGCTAAACACAGGTATTGCTATAAGGTATATGACTTATGTTTTAGTCTATGAGATTGACATATAGGATGCTTTAGGACTTAACGGTGGGCGTTTTTAGTTTTATGCATGCGTAGCCTTAGGGCAAAACATGTTGTAACCATAAATGTATTGAAGTATTAATGCTAGTATATCTGTTAAGGCACTGGACCTCCCAGCTTGCGTGTCAGCTGGGATTCGACATAGTCTGTAACTACTCAATCCATTTTTAAGCACTTAATAAACCGAAGGGGTACTAATACTGCTCTGATTCATTAAAACTTCAAATCAAATGAGTCTGTGTGAGCTTCTTGATTATTAAAAGTCATCTGGATACGTTACAAGCCCAGTGCATGAATGATCTACTTACAGGAGTCTGAAATATCTTTATGTCCTCCTGAACGTCTCCCCTGAGTTTAAGAGTGTGCTTAGAGTATATATATATATATATATATATATATATATATATATATATATATATATATATATATAGTACATGTGAATCTGACAATCTTAAAGGCAGGTTTTCACAACTCTAGCTAAGAAAGTGACTAACACCCTAACATCGCCCCACCCCACCACACACACACACACACACACACACACACACACACACACACACACACACACACACACACACACACACACTCCAACCCCCGACCCTGTTACCACAGGTCTAAAAGTATCGGTTGACTGATTTCCTGTTTAAAACATTAAAATGAAAATGAATATGAAACAACTGCAGTATCCGAATCAGCCCCAGTAAAGCATGGACTCTCCTGTATATCACGGGAACATTGACAAAAAGACTTGTGAAGAACTGATGCTGAAAAAGGGAAAGGATGGGAGCTACTTGTTACGAGACAGCGAGACTATTGCAGGAGCATTCTGCCTCTGCGTTTAGTAAGTAAACCACACTGCACATTATTATTATTATTATTATTATTATTATTATTATTATTATTATTATTATTATTATTATTATTATAATAATAATAATAATAATAATAATAATAATAATAATAATAATAATAATAATAATAATAATAATAATAGTAGTAGTAGTAGTAGTACTGTAGTAATTACACTTTATCATAAGCACCATTAATAACATTGTAATTACGCTTTAACTAGACATGTTGTTGTGTTGTTACAATGTAGTTACTAGGAGTTAATTATGGCAGAAATACATTATCATAATGGAGTATTATGTTATGAGAACCAACGCAACAGTGTGTAATAGGTTCTCTAGGCGAATGGGCTAGCCAGAAACAGTTTAGCACTAACATGTTTGAGCTACAAAATAACACTCTTGTTTTTCTAAATCTTTGCTCTAATATGATCTTAATCTATATTCACTGGCTGGCTGCACTTCTCACCAGGGTATTGATTAGATAGATGAGAAAGAAAGGTCCTGGAGAAAATGAAGATGAACTGATCATGTAACTTAGCAAATAGCCAACGCCCCAACGTTTCGCTATGTTTAACATACAGGACCTTTGTCAAGGGAAGGTTGCTTTGAAAACAAACATTGGAGGCTTTGGATGGCATGGTAAATACACTCAATTATTCCTATTTAAATGTATTTGACAATGGTATGTTAAACATACCGGAACGATGGGAAGTTGGCTCTTTTGAGCAATAACTTATATATAAGGCCGCGGAAAATTCACGATTTCAAGGAAATCGTGTATTTGACTGCCTACCCTGAAAAATGCCAATATTGTTGATTTCTGGGTGAGGTATGAAATCAGATTTCGAAACATGGCAAAAATTGCACGCTGTTTTTTGTCAATTCCACCAAACTCTGTGGATGCAAAACGAGCAGTTTTGCATATGGACAGATATTTACACAACAAAGACAAACCATGAGTGTGGAAACTGCAACAAGATGCACAATTATTTGTATTTATTTTAGTACAGCAGCAGTGTCCTCCACCTGGGATTGAACCCACGAACCTCCGATCAAGAGTCCAGAACCCTAACCACTACTCCACACTGCTGCCCATCCTAGCCTTTAACAAATAACTAGTCTTCTGCTCACGGGTCAGATATTTTGTGTGCGTGTTTGTGGGTGTGTGTGTGGGTGTGTGTGTGTGTGCGTGTTTGTGAGTGTGTGCGTGCGTGTGTGTGTGTAACACGCGAGATGGATAAAAAGCCGCACACGATTTCTTCTCGTTTTTCCTGTTCTTAAGATTTTTTGTATAAGTTGATTCGCTCACGTAGCACGATGTTATGTTGTTTAAAACGTCATGTAATTTAGTGTGTGTGTAAAGAAAAACACAACGTTTCGGTTTTGTCACTTGCACTTAACCCTGTTTTTTAACATTTTGTTTTTCAAAGTCAGCATAACGCTATACAACACAGTCCGTTTAATTACTGTATGAACACAGTTTCAAATGTTTACAAAACTCGACAATGTTGCCGAATTTGTCATTCAAACTTGTTTTGTCTGCCTGTTAATTTTTACAGCCAACACATTTAAATGACCCTGTTTGTTACATTTTAAAAGATTGTTTTAAACGTTACAATGTAAATGTTGACTCAGTAGCTAAAATGTTTCTACCTCGGTGACTTTCTTTGGTGCGCTATTAATTTTAGTCAACTTGCAATAGAAACTTTTTTTTTTTTTTTTTTTTTTTTTTAATAAAATGGCACTTTCGTGACAATCCGTACAATGTATTTTTTATTTTTTTAATTATTATTATTGTCATTCGTGAATTTCTTTAAAAAGTACCGTGAATTTTCCGTGGCCCTACTTATGTGTAATGGAGATCTGTCTTTTTTGCAGCTTGAAGAAAGTGGTTTACACATATAGAATCTTAATGGACCACCGTGGATATTACACCTTACAGGTAAGTTCATTCTTCACTTGCTTATTCAGGACCCCTCTGTCTCTGGGGATGTTAAAAAAGTCACGAGTCGCTTCATTTGAAAACCAGGCGCAGAGCAAAAGTGTCCTGCAGATCAAATCAGCGTAAGAGGGTAAAAGAAAACCGTCTCTGCCCTAGTTTGAGTTTTATTTTTCTGGGTGGGGTTACGGGGAGACCACATGCGAAAAATGACGACCCAACAAAACTCTCTTTAAAGCATTTTAAAATGATGTGTACAGCTCTGCGATGCCCTGTTTGCACAACGCGCACGATATATTAGGAAGCAGTAACGTTTTAATAATGTGCATGGACAACACTCGTACATCTGCTTCAGTAAAGGCGGTATAGAAAAGTGTGAGTTGCCAGATTGGACTGGCACTACCGTACTTACCCTCAGATTGCATGTTTTGTTTTTCAGCTAGTTTTCACAGCTTGTACTTTGCACCTGCCCTACTGTGAAAACGACTGCATGGGTGGGCTTTTTCTTTTTTTGTACAGACGCTTGCTTGTTGGGTGCACGGTCGCTGATTTGCTCCCTCCTCTATCACGAGGATGCAAGTATTTCGATCACAATGTTTGTCTGCCTTTAAAAATATAACCGTGCATATACTGCAGCTGGGATGAGGAGCCTTCAGTTTCTTATCCTGTGGGAGAATGATCACATACTGCTTTGTGAGAGACAAGTAGCACACATGATATAAATAACATTATAACAAACATTTCTCAGAATAAATATTGTGTTTCTGCTTGCCACAGAACCCCCAGATAGATACGCTTTGAAGACGTATTGATTGCACGCTCTGATATACCACTCCGTTTCGTTACAGACTGCTGGCGGTGTTGAAGAAAAGTTCTTTCCGAACTTGAAGGACTTGATCGCGAATTATAAAAGACGAGGGCAAGGCTTGGCAACGCCACTTCGCCACCCTGTAAAGAAAACAGAGCCTGCAGGTGTATATCAAAACGTGAGACAAGAAAAAACGGATTATAGAGGTAGGTTCAAAGGAAATTCTCTTTGGCCAAACGTTTTGCATCACCTGGAATTTAATTATATATAGTAGCGATCCAGCCAGCAATATTCAAAATATATATTGTTTTACTTTATCAGAACTTTTACATATAAATACACACTATTTTACAGATGATTATGAAAATTTTATAATATCCCAAATTACACATCCCATTGTTTTGCTCAATATTTATGTCACATTGGTGAAATGCTAAATGCTAAATTCTTAATTTGTGGTATACGAAGCAGAAAGGTGCACCAGTGAAAGATCATGTTGTGCTAAATTCACAGCTTTGGAAATGCAACATTTTTAATAAACTTGACTTTCTTCCGGTCACAATTTTATAATTTAATTTTTGAAGATGAAATTGGATTTTGAAGTAACAATAAGTTCCCAGATGTTTATTAAACTGGTCTCTGTGTTTTTGAAGGGTGCTGAGTAGGTTTGGCAGTGCTGTGTAATAATGCTGGCTTTTACCTTGTTTATTAAACTGGTCTCTGTGTTTTTGAAGGGTGAGAGTAGGTTTGGCAGTGCTGTGTAATAATGCTGGCTTTTACCTTGTTTATTAAACTGGTCTCTGTGTTTTTGAAGGGTGCTGAGTAGGATTGGCAGTGCTGTGTAATAATGCTGGCTTTTACTTTTTTTGGAGCGGGTATATCCATGTCCTGTTGGTCAAAACCTGCAGGAAACAGAAGAGAGAGAAGAAGAGAAAAGCAAGAAGCTGCTTCCACAAGGGATGATGCTGATGAATATGAAGGTAGGTTTCAATTAAACAATAACAGTAATACCATGGGAATAACTGGGACACTGCGGTGGTTCCTACTACTGCATGGTAGCTACTGGGGGAATGCATGTGTAATTACACGATCATAGCATACCCTCTGTTATTACCATGTAATTACAACATGTAACAAGCTACACAAAAACAATGGTAACATTTTACATTAGGTATCTCTAATTACTGTTAGTAGCTACTTAGTAAATACATATGTACTCACAGAATTACATTCTTATGCATAGTTAGAATGTACTTAACATGTACATATTTTTACAGGATATATGTAAGTACACAATTGTATCAGAAAAGGGTTAGAGTTAGGGTTAGGGTTAAGGATAGGGGTAAGGATGGATTAGGATTAGGGTTATATCATGCAAAC
Organism: Acipenser ruthenus; assembly: GCF_902713425.1. Lineage (NCBI taxonomy): Eukaryota > Metazoa > Chordata > Actinopteri > Acipenseriformes > Acipenseridae > Acipenser > Acipenser ruthenus. The sequence continues at coordinate 2,615,746 of NC_081196.1, forward strand.
AAAACAAATTAAGTGCATTGTAACTCTGCATAATAACTTTGTAATTCTGTGTAAGCACACGCGTATTTAATAAGTAACTGCGGTGTAAATCCACAGTAATTAGAGACACTTCATGTAAAGGGTTACCCAAAGAAGATGGTTCTACTGCGTTCTGCATGAACCTTTAAATGAACCAAAAAAAGAGAAGAAAAGTTTAAAATGTAAATAAAGTGATTTAAGCAAAGTCCGGGATGTTTCGGACAATATGTTCTTCTTCAGGTGACAGCAGTGCAGTATGTGTGGATTTTCAAATGAGAATTGTGATGAATCATGGTGCCAGGGAATGCGGCTCACAAAGCCATTCCCTAACGGAGCATATGTTTTTTTGTGTAGCCAGCGCTATGAAATGATATGTGAACAGGCCACTGTTATGTTTTAGTATCGAGCATTTTAAAGAATGCATTTTCAAGTTTTTGTTTTCTTTTTCAGAAATACAAGATGAAGACTACGTGGTTGTCCTGCCCTCCTGAGAAACGCAAGGATTGAAACGTTTTTACAGAATGGACACCGCTGTCATTCTGAACCGAACTGAGATTCAGGATCCCATCACGCAGATTCATACTGCATTAGACAGACACTGTGTGAATCAGGGTTCCATCACGCAGATTCATACTGCATTAGACAGACACTGTGTGAATCAGGGTTCCATCACGCAGATTCGTACTGCATTAGACAGACACTGCATGAATCAGGGTTCCATCACGCAGATTCGTACTGCATTAGACAGACACTGCGTGAATCAGGGTTCCATCACGCAGATTCGTACTGCATTAGACAGACACTGCATGAATCAGGGTTCCATCACGCAGATTCGTACTGCATTAGACAGACACTGCGTGAATCAGGGTTCCATCACGCAGATTCGTACTGCATTAGACAGACACTGCGTGAATCAGGGTTCCATCACGCAGATTCATACTGCATTAGACAGACACTGCGTGAATCAGGGTTCCATCACGCAGATTCGTACTGTATTAGACAGACACTGTGAATGTACAAACACCTTTCAGATGTTATTGTAAATTTGCTAACAAAAGCAGATTATGGACTTCTACTGAAGATAAAAAGGTGCTGTATCAAAGAAAGTGACACGTTTGTTCGAGGAAGACTGTCTGACTGGTGGATGAAAGCTCTGCGGTTTACATTAGAAAATGCATGTGTGTATTTTTAGTTGAATAGAGACACAAGTATGCTGGATTTCTGTATTCCCAATTCCAGGTTTACATGTTCTTGAAAAAAACATTACACCAGTGAAAACGTGCTGTTTTTGCATATCCTTCATTTCCTGGTTGAAAACCAGTTTAGCATTTCAAGAAACTTGAAGAAAGTAGTTTCACTTTATAAATAACAAAGTTATGGGTGAAAACAGAGTTTACAAGACAACACGTCCCTGTTAATTGTTAATTCAATGTTAATTCAATGACCAGAATTTCAAATCAGAATTAATAGAAACAGAATTCCCCGTGCATTCTACATGTCATCACAGTATTTAACATACAGTGTGTATATATATATATATATATATATATATATATATATATATATATATATATATATATATATATATATATATATATATATATATATATATATATATATATTCTGCCTTATTCTCAAAGCTATTTAACCTTGATGGATTCAATAACATGTGGCATTTGTGAAACTGCTTACAATGGAAACTCTGCTTTGTAATGAAGCAAAGTGTCTGCAATGTTATTCCAGTGCTGCTCTTCCCTAACAAGACGGAACACATGACCTCGTTTGTAGCATATGCTGTAAACTACAAGATCATTTTTCAAATTGTATGTATGTATGTATTGTAGTTTCATGAACCACACACTTTAAATTATATATGGTTTCAAAAGTGAGACAGACTGTAATTTGTGACTTATTTTCTTCTATTTTTTTGGTGTAAGTGATCCTACACTTGAATATGATCCTTCTTAAGATTCTTTTTTGTATGTATATTATGAACTAAAGTGTGGTTGGTCACCTCTGAAAATAAAACTGTGCTTCAAAGAGTCTTTGCTGTGTACATGCTTAATAAATGCTGTAGATAAGTATAAACATGTGGAAGACATGTGAAACATCTGGTCACCTCGCTACAAAATAGATATTGCTGCTCTAGAAAGAGTGCAAAGAAAAGTGACCAGAATTATTGGCATGGCATATACAGACAGGCTAAAATAATTAAATCTATTCAGTCTTGAACAAAGAACACTACGCAGTGATCTGATTCAAGCCTTCAAAATCCTAAAAGGTATTGACAATGTTTACCCAGGGGACTTTTTCAACCTGAAAAAAGAAACCAGGGGTCATAAATGGAGATTAGATAAAGGGGCATTCAGAACAGAAAATAGGAGGCACTTTTTTACACAGAGAATTGTGAGAGTCTGGGACCAACTCCCCAGTAATGTTGTTGAAGCTGACACCCTGGGATCCTTCAAGAAGCTGCTTGATGAGATTCTGGGATCAATAAGCTACTAACAACCAAATGAGCAAGATGGTCCGAATGGCCTCCTCTTGTTTGTAAACTTTCTTATGTTCTTATGTTCTTAATAACTGTAGCCTCCAGTATTTGTGTGTTATGCTTTATATAAAAGACAATATGCAGCAACAATGAAAAACGCTGTATATATAAAAGTGCTATAAATACAGCACAACAAGCACGTGTAGCATGTCTACCAAACTTTCATCACGAGACGCACATTATTAAAGAATAATCTGAGTTTAACCCTTATATACATAGGCATATATATATATATATATATATATATATATATATATATATATATATATATACTGTATATGAACATTAGAACATAAGAAAGTTTACAAACGAGAGGAGGCCATTCGCTGGAAGACGAGTAGAGAACGGAACTGAAAAGCTGTATTCATTCTCTAACACCTTGACCTAAGCCTTGACCTCACAGAAACATGTCCAGCTGCACACTCGATGCGAACCTGTTTTCACAGCCACTGTGTAAGTGAAGTCACACTTATGTTTCAAAGTCCCCCTATCTGCCGTGTTTACTTGTTATGTCACAACAGTATTCTCAAAAGGCATCCGGGGCCCTGGTCAAGTGTGCATGCTGTTTTCTCTTCAGGGTAGACAGGAGAGGCCCGGTCTCACTTCAGCAATGTCCAATCAGAGATCAGGGCTGAACCTTAAGCATTCAAACGCCTAGGACATTTTGAAGAGTTCATTTTCTTAGAGTATTACTGTCCCCTTATCTTTCTATGAGGGTTGCAATCGTTTTGAGTGCAGTTTCTTCAGTCCGTGATATGTAGTATCTGTTAGCAGCTTGATACGTAGATGTTTTTATGCCTGTGTAAATATTTATAAATGTCTCGCGTGAGAGTGGCTGAGGCTTTCAAGCCCAACATCCTGGTTGAGGTGGAAAAGAGGCGCTAAAGAGCCGTGACCGTGCTGAATTTATTACAAACCATTTCCATTGTTTAAATGTTACAAAACCAACACGCAAACAGACCTGAGAGAGTGTTGAAAAGACACTGAATTACATGAGCTACCTTAGTTTGGTTCTAGTCCTGGGGAATTGTAGCAAGTACCACACATGTGCATTCCATGCATTTGTGAGATTTTAATTTCTATTCAAATTTTTAGTCTGTGGAACAATGTCACCAGTTCCATTCTATGAATCATATGCACCCTACAGTGGGTGTAGCCGTCGCAGAAATCCACCAGATTGCCTATCGACAGAAACAAGCTCTCTTAGAACCACATTCACAGATCCTAATCTGCACACACATGGTTTTTGCATGTCAACGATTCCATTAACAGGAGTTCATAAAGATCAGAGAAAATGCTTGGAAGATTTCCTCCTGCAAAATAAATTAAATGAAATTCAATTGAATTAAATGGATATGTCTTTCTTATTCTGGTCTTCGATTTCTGTATGTTGCTGATGAAGTGTGAACCACACACATGTTTTTATTGTGTGGTTTGTGCATTGTAATTGTCTTTTTATTGTTTTCCAGGACCCCTTTGTAAACAAGGCCTAGGCCTCAATGGATGAATCTCCTGGTTAAATAAATAAATAAATAAATAATATAGTAAATTAAATTAAAATGAATTCGGACCCCTAGCATTTAGGTGCTGGCTGGATAATATTTGAGATGTGTTTTGTTGGCTGTACCAGTGTTCTGTCTGGTAAGTTTTAGAAAGGGATGTTGAAAAATGTCCCGTTTCAGAGGATCTGCTCTGAAGAAGTACAGACTGGTAGGTTTTGCTGAAAACACCTTTCACAGAGATGCAGGAACCAACAAAGCAGAACGAGAAAGTGAAAAAAATGCACAAATCAAGAGGAAAATGGGCATTACATTTGTATCTAGAGATGACCTGGAAAGAGTGTGTCCTGGAAAGAAAGACACAATCACACTGAGGAAAACTCAGAAACGCAAGAGGCTCCAATGACAAAGCTCTTAAAGTTCAAGCAAGAAAACACAAAGACTAAATACCTCTTTCTTTTTATTTGATCAATTTTTAAAAGTAAAATGGAGTACAGACATACCGTTGTCTTCAACGACACAACAAGATCTTCACCAACATTTAAATGTCCAAACACTATTTATCACAAATCTGCTTTTTAATATGCAGAATGTCCAACTAACATGTTTGTAGTTGCATATGATTTGCTTAATTCTACCTCTTTATTATATATTTTTTGTATTTTATATTAACAATGCATTTCATATAAAAACATTTCCCTCACATTTTTAAATTGGCATGTTGGTTAGGACATAACCTTCTTAAAAAAAACAAGAAAAAGAGAAAGAAAGTGAAACTAATCAATCTATTTGTAAAGTGTACATAAAGAGAATCTGATTGAAGTCTGTTTCATCCATATACCTACTAAAATATGCAAAATCCTTTCATTTTAAAATGACGTGTCGGTGAGGACTTTTCACTCACTTTGCATTTCAAGGGTCCCTTTTTAAGAATATAACACTTAAGGTTGTGGTGATTATAAAAAGGTACTTATCTGAACAATTTCAGAAGAAAAACTGTTTTTTGGTCTTTGAATATCGGCATGTTAAATGAAAAATGCCCATTGATGCATTGTAAGTACACTATGTGAGTAATGGGTGTGCTATTACACTGTTAATACAATCTAGTTAGAGACTCTCAGAGTGGTGTTACTGTACCATTACTGTCCTTTACCTACTTCTCATGTTTGAATAGCAATAACTCAAATAGTGTGGTTTCTTAGCCTGTGTTAAGGTGCTTTCACTATATGTAGGCTAGATCAACCAAAGTGTCTTTATATTAGTGAGCGCAAGCGCCATCTAGTGCACAGCTAGTGTATTGTCAACAAAACTAAATGCATTTTGATCCACGGTGGCAGGACACTAGATGGAGCTGGCTCTAACATCTACAAGGCTTCTGAACACACGGTCAAACAGCTTCTCAACTTAACACAGACTGCTGTTAAAGATATTGCTGCAGCAGTGAGAAGCACGCAGGAAGAATGATTGAAAACGTCACAAGCAGGCAGTGATAGAATCAGAGGCTCTTTGAATGTGGTCAGCACTGTCTGGAACCTTGGTTTCCTTTCATCTCTGTGGCCACGCTCTCTTTGCTTCCGTACAGATAAGAGAGAAGAACAACCAAGAGCATTCTTTGGTGGCATGGTTTCCTTTATACAAAAAAAAAAAATTTTTTTTACTTTGCCTGCAAACAGATGGTGGTGCAGAAATGAGATATACAATTGATTTTAGACTTCAGTAAGGATATTAGATGTGTCCAAAAACTTTGAGAAGTAAGAAAGATCAAACGTTGGTAACTAGTTCCTTAGTGCACTTGCTCAACACCCCAACATTTCTAATAAGAAACATTGCTGCTAAAGATCGCTCTGTCCAGCACAAGAAGGGGACATTTCAGTGTCTGTTGTTAGTTTTACATTTATTATTATTATTATTATTATTATTATTATTATTATTATTATTATTATTTATTTATTTATTAGCAGATGCCCTTATCCAGGATTACTTTCAGTCGTAAACAAAAATACATTTCAAGAATCACAGTACAAGTACTACAATTAGGAGCAAGTTAAAAAATACAATGACTTTGGTTCTAGCAAGTACAAGTATAACAAAATACCATTTAATAACGGAGCAGATAACAGTGTCAGTGATAGTTACAACACTTGTGACAGATTACAGTACTCTAAAGTACAGGATTAAATGCAGTAAAATATGGGGCAGTTAAGAGCAAGTAAAGTGCATTTAAGGAAGAGTGATAAGTGTCCAGAGGAGAATATATATATATATATATATATATATATATATATATATATATATATATATATATATATATATATATATATATATATGTGTGTGTGTGTGTGTGTGTGTGTGTTTGTTTTTATTTTGTTTGATAATTCACTGACAGTGAAAACAGAATGTCTTTAAAAGGTGGACATAAAAAAAAAAATCTACAATTTATCATTGACTGTTTTTCGGGTAAGCATGGCAAGGAAACAAGGTCATGATTTTGGCCAATCAGAGAGCATTATAATACTATGCACATGCTCTTGCCTGCAAAGGAACCATATACTGTATCTGGAAGCAATGTGTCAGTTAACCCTTATATGCATGGCGACCTCATATGGGGATGGATGAACAAACTTCTTGTCTTTATAGGGAGACATATGGAAGACGAAATGTGCACAATGACCTCATCAGAGGATGCTATCAACTCCCCCACCCCACCCCCATATAAAGCAATGGAAAAAAGTGAAAGAATTTTCAGTGAAAAATATATTTATTATGTGTCCAAAACTACTTTTTTCAGCTATTTGCAATATTTCATACATTAAAGGGTTCAAAAGCCTTTCTTCTACCTTAAAAGTAACCACATGGTTTTCACAAAAAACAAACAAACAACTTAACAATTGCGTACCAGAAGCTGGCTTCTAATACTGAGAGCAACAGCACAGGAAGTGTGACGTATGCTTAGGCTGACCACTTTCCATGATGCAAACATGAAAAGGTGAAAGCAAGCGTCCACACTGAAAACCTCTAACTGGGGCTGTGTGTAAGAGGTGGAACACGGGGCTCATGGAACTGATGACTCAGGTCTGAGTGCAAAGCCGTCTTTTAAAGCAAGGCTGTTATTTAGAAAGACAATTTGTCATGTGAACATATAAAAAATATTGTAACTGCATTCACCAAAAGGGCAAGGTTTGGTAAGCTCCAATTTGTTTTAGTTTCACTTTAGATAAACCTGACTTTGGAGAAGTAGTGCAGGAGTCTTTCCGTCTGTGCAGACGTACAGGTACAACAATGCTGTATGATCCTACATGGCTTGCTTGTTATAAAGGGACCTGCAAGGCCAGTGAAAACCAGGAAGGTGTACACAGCCTGTGCATGCATTATACTATGGCACTGCTATACAGTAATAAGAATTTCCCCATTTTCAGTTTTAGGTTGAAATATGCAATTACCTTAACTTAAAGAGAATATGGTGACTGAACTGCTCCCTCACCCCAGGACAGGCTTGAGGAATGCTCCCTTATACAGCCCATCCCAAAAGAACTCCAGTAAGGTTCTCTGTATTTCAACAGAGACACAGGGGGGTCTGTGCCACAGCATTGAGGTGACCAGGTTATTGATTACTCTGCCCCTATAGCACAGTGTGGTGACGAGCCACTTCCAGCTCTGCAGTCTGCCCTTCATTGGGTAAACACATCCCATCTCAGTCACTGTCTGAACATTCCGATTATCAGTCACAGCTACAGCGATGTCATTTGCATAAGCCACCACTTTATTGGGTTCAATAATTAAATTGGGAATAGACAAACCAGTTGATAGTCTATGAATGAGGGGCTCAACGGAGGGAATATAACATTCCAGACTGGGAGCAGCCCTGCCGGATTCCTCTCTGCACTGGGAGCTCAATAAAAAAAAAAAAAAATTATTTCATTTTGGTGCCCTCCGAATTCTGCCTACTCTGCCTATCGCTAAGGCCGGGCCTGCATGTGGTCACTGTGAACTGGGAGAAGACCAGACAGAGATGCACTTTCTATTACACTGCAGTAAATAAGGGACACATTCTTTTAAAAAATTGCAATTTCTCTCCAGCAATTCCAGTAGAGAGAGGCAGTCCTGCTGGGGGAGGGACACACAGCCCCACGTTTTACATTCCTATCTCTTTATTTAATTATTCCTTTTCATTATTTACTTTTGATATTGATGTTCATAATGTACTTTTTATATTATATACTGTACTTCGTAACTGCTTTGGCAATACCAGTACCGCTAATATTGTCATGCCAATGAAGCACCTTTGAATTGAATAAATACAAATTTAGAAAAACTTCAAATCCCATTAACGCTTTAGGAGGCTCTGTTACACAAGTGGCAACCTCAGTGTCTGGCCTGGATAAAACTGCTCGACTTGCAGTTGTGAACACGGCCGGGTACTGCAGGTGAAGCAGATAGCAGAAATGCTGCTGCTGTACTATGCCACTAGAGACACCTAGTGGTGGACAGTAATATTGCATGACAGCTCAACCACCTCATTTACCATCCAATGAAACAAGACATCTGTAGCAAAAACATCCGTACATACTTAATCACAATTCTGTTTGTGTAAAAAATACATAATACCGTTTCCTGTAAAGGTTATCAGTGTAACAAAGACACAATGTACACCGTTCAACTAAAGACTGCCGCATCATTGGTCAATTCAGACACAGAAACCCGCCTTCCTACGTCGTTATTGGGCCACCATCAATCACTCAAAAACCGGACTTACAACCTTTGCGTCATTATGTCACACAGGAAAAACTGCAAAACCGAGGGGTGTGGAAAAAGAGAAAACAGTTGAATGATCTTGATTTATTAGATTAATGGCCCACATTACATCAAAATGTTCGTTACTTAGACGCAAACACATTTCTCTGAATTAGTTTAGAAAGGGTATTCCATCATAAAGTCTTATTTACATTGTCCAGATTTCCTCGGCCCTTCCTATTTCTGCAGTGGACTATACCATATTTCAAAACCAAAGCGGGGATTTATCATTCCGGTTAGGAAGTGAAACGGTTGTTTATTTCGGTTGAATTTGATCAATAACATTAGTGGAATTGGTGTAAAACTATTCATGAGAATTGCTTTAAATGTAAGTCATTTTTATTTTATTTTATAGTTTTTTTTTATGACTAGTAATATCGACCATTTATTATTCTTGGAAACATTTGTGTGAAAACTGTCTTTGTTATTCATTTCTAGAATGGATGCCACGTCGTGCTTGAAGTCTCTGTTACTGGCGATCAATCAGTATAAGAACAACAAGTCTGTGTCCAATGCAACGCAGCTTCAGAGACAACTGGATGTGAGGATTATTATTATTATTATTATTATTATTATTATTATTATTATTATTATTATTATTATTATTATTATTATTATTATCAACACCGGTCTGTAACTGCTTTGGTGTCAGCGTTACAGCGGTGTTAAATTTTGTACTGTAATTATTCTGCCAGATTATTTACGTGACGTGCTGGCCATGCTGTTGACAGTTTGAATTCAGAATGCTATTTCTGTTTCAGATTTTATGGCTGTCCTTGTCTTTGTTGTTGTTCGCGAGCTCAGATTGAATGAATTGCTATTCTCGAGCTGCAGGTGCGGTTTACACAGGTTTTTTTTTAATGATTTGTTTTAGGTTATTTCGGGACTGAAATCCACCAGACTGTTTTCATCAAACCAAGTTCTCCCAAGTGAATGTCTGAGCTGCCTCATTGAACTGGCTGGAGACCCGAACACCAACACTTCCTTAACTCTGAAAATCATTGGGCTGCTGTCTCATTTAGGTATGATATGCTTCTATTTTTCTATTAAAAACACATTTATTAAGCTGCAACGTCTGATCTCCCTCCTCTATAAAAGCTGCCCTTCAATGTTGTTCCTATAACAGGATTGGAAGTATGGAAGTTCAAGAAGGACTCTTTTTTTGGCACTAATATTAAACTGTTACAATACGTTTCCTCTTTTAATTTAGCATCAGAGGAGGAGACCAGAGAGGCCCTGCATACCAGCTACAGTCTCACCAGTGCACTAGCATCAGTCATTCATTGCAACAGTTCAACTCCCAGTGAGCCGGTTGTGTTGCAGGTATCCTGTGCTATTTTTTTCCCCTTATATTACTAGCTAACTAAAACTCCCCATTCCATGCCCACCCCGGCTTCAGCTGCAGCCAGGCTGTGAGTCGGAGACACAGATGTGGGTATTAATGCTGTTGTAAAGAAGATCCAGGATGAATTCCACAGGTTCTGCCAACCTGAGACTACTGGCATTGATTATTATTATTATTATTGTTATTGTTATTATATAGTCCCTGTGTTTAGTAAATCGACAGGCTGTGTGTTTGAAAGCTGTCTCTGTGTTTTAATGTCATTTTGTTTTTCCATGCAGTGTATTCAGCTCTTGCAGAGAATCACCTACAATGTAAGGGTCTTTCACTCAAGCGCGAACATCGATGAGCTGCTAACGTTTCTCATGTATCACATGTAAGTACAGCATCCTGCTGTTTTTACTTGTTCCCGAAAGCATTGGCAAAAAAATATAGGCTTCTATTCAGTAGGAATAATAAGTCTAGCAGGTCAAATTGTAGCAATGCATGAAGCATCATCAGATTAATTTACAAGCCCAAAGATAATATGCTGTTTACTGTCTGGAACGTGCATTGAAGAGTTTACACTGCCAGCATTTATGATGTCACTATTCTTAGCATGTCCTGTTGCCCACAAATTGGCAACTGGAGTTGGTTGTCATCTGCACTTAAAGTGCCGGAAGTTAACAGTACTCCTTTCCTGGTAGATGAGATTTGGGTAGTGTTGAAATGATACAGTTTGTAAAGAGGACCTGTGTTGGTAACTGTTTGTTTGTTTATTTATTTATCTGTTTGCTCCGTAGCCAGTCTCCTGATGATGAATTAACGATGCCTTGCCTTGGACTCATGGCAAACCTCTGCCGGCACAACATGTCTGTTCAAGCCCATATCAAGTCTTTGGTAAGAGTTGCTTTTGTTGTGGATATTTAGGATCAATAAGAAAAAAATAAAAATAGGAAGTGAAAGCCATTCAGTAAAATTACTTATCAAGTGCTTTCTGAAACTCGTGCCTGTATTTATTCATATTGAGGTCCAGTATGCACATTTTATTACCTGCAGCAAATGATTCATTGATTTTTTTTTTGTTATTGCCTCTGTTCCAGAATAACGTCAAAGGGTTCTATCGGACCCTGATCACTTTTTTGGCCCACAATAGGTTGACTGTGGTGGTGTTTGCACTTTCCATACTAACAAGCCTCACTATAAATGAAGAAGTTGGTGAAAAGGTAGGTGGTGCTTTCTTCGCCATGAACGTCTTTCTGTAAAGTTAGTGAGAAAGAGTCCATGTACAATCTCTTAAATTGTCTGCAGCAGTGTAAACAAAGTTTAAACACATTTAAATACATCTTTATTCAGTGTAAAAACAAATTGTGATATTTGTGATTTCTCATTGCAGCTTTTTCATGCAAAGAATATTCATCAAACCTTTCAGTTAATATTTAATATTATTGTGAATGGAGATGGGACGCTGACCAGGAAATATGCGGTTGACCTTCTGGTGGATCTTCTGAAGAATCCCAAGATTTCAGATTACCTGACCAGGTGCAGTGATACAGTGAAGGGGAAGCAGGCTTGTATAGTGTCTGTATTGCAAGTGTTAATGCCATGATTTCTGGGGTTTGCACCAGGGCAAAGTTTATCTGTCTTCTTTTTTAAACCAGTAAGATGAAACAGGTTTAGTGTTTTATTAGATTGAATCCACTCATGTATATTTACAGAGTAAAGCTGTGAGTAGTGTATTTTAATCATGTAACCTCTTTATTGCAGATATGAGCACTTTAATTTATGCCTCTCCCAGGTATTGGGTCTGCTTCATGGGAAGGACCCTGATTCTGCAGCAAAGGTAAACGAACATTTAAAATCTGATCTCACTGTATATGTATAGCTGTTTTAACCAAACTATCTTACTCCTCTGCGACGTTCTTGACTTATTTCACTAAAACCTTGGAATCCTCTTATCCTCGCATTATGTAATAGACAAAAGTGTACACAACCATTAGCATGAACATGTGAATTGATTTTGTGTAATTAGATCTTTTTGTCCTGTCATGTACAAATGTAAAGTAACTGTCCTAAAAGGGAGCACACACTTGGTGCAAGCAGTAACAGCAGTGCTGCTGTTTGTAACCGTTCCCGTGCTTTCTGTTGCAGGTTCTTGAGCTGCTGATTTCGTTTTGTTCCGTTGCGAGTCTTCGTAGGCTCCTCTGCCAGGCGCTGTTCACTCCCCCCTCTGTGCGAGCCCCAAGCAGTGGCAAGAACAACAAGACTCTGGAACCAGTCATTGCTCTGATACACTGCTCCAGCCTGCCACTAGAGGGCCCCGAGAACTCCACTCTGCAGGCACTGGAGCTGCTCAAGGAGATGCTGGAGGTGTGTTACGCAGTGTAGGAACTAACGATACCAGAGCATGTGAAGTACAAGCTTATTGAAAGCTTCATTTCCACTGTTTCTGCGACTGTGCTGGTCCCAGCGCTTCACAAAAACACATATAAAATGTATGGTAATGGTTTAAAAGTTTTACAGAAACAAAAATCTGTTTTGAACAACTGTGTGACAACACTGTAAAACCCAGGAGAATTACAGCAACTGAACGCCTAAAGTTTGATTAACTTTATAATGTGAAGATGCCTTTTTAAATTCGAAACCTGTTTCCATTCCGTCAGTGCCTGTATCTGGGCAATTGGAAGAATGTATTTCAACATTTCTTTCATTTCTATTTAAATGTAGGAAGCAATTGACTCGCCCTGTTGCAGTACGATGCATCAGTTTGTGGATCTTCTGTTGCCCGTTCTTCTGGATTTGCTGCAGACACCAGGGCAGATACTCGACGAGTCGCTTGCAAAAAAGAAATGTGCAAGAACAAGCAGAGCTATTGACATCCTGTTGGATATCCTTTCCATAGAGGTAGGGCCCTGCGAAATTCACAGGAGACTCAAAACGACAGGATTAACCTGTAATTCAGTCCTAAACCTCCAGGTGTCCGTGTAGCCACTCCAGCTAAACTGATCTAAAGAATAAATAAGAATCGACACATTCAATTCTGCATAATTAGAAAACACCCCCTAATCACGAGGGACAATTATGGCCATTCTAGAAATTGATGCATTTAAGAAAAAGCTAACCTCGAGACTTGCTGTTTTAGCAAAATCAAAAAGCATTGCTTTGAGAGATCGCACGCAGCAATATCACCGGGTGTCTCAACTCTCCCAGACTGCATTGCATGGTAAGGGGCTAATGGATCTGATACAGTGGGTTGAAAGCTGTAACTTTGAGTTCATCAAACATGTAATCAGGTTGCAGAGTTAATAAATACACACCAAGCACTCGCACAAGAGTTGCACAGCACAGATACCAGTATAAACAAAGTGTGTTAAAACTTTCCACAAAGTTGAAATAATATTGAAAAAAACTTCCTTTTAAAATCCTGTTATAGGTATTCACAGGGCTGTAAGGGGTTAAATGAATGTCAGTAGCCATCGGCAGCGTTCTGTTTATTAATCTGTTAATAAGTACTTTGTTGTAATGGGATGAGCAATTCAAATGGTTAATGTAATGGGATTGATTGCTCATTACATGGCTTACTGTGGAGGCTATAGCGACATCTTTGGGCTGTAGGACTAAATTACAGGTTAACAAACAAGTGAAAAATGCAGGGTGCTACATATAGTATATGATGTCTTTATTAACTTCACATTATCTGTTAAAAAGATCCACTTTTTGTACATTTCAAATAAACAAAATGTGACCTGTTTCATATTCCTGCAGATACAGTGGCTGAAAGAATTATTGTGCTGAACTAAATGCTAATTGTATCTTTAAAAGTAAAAGAAGTCAAGAACTGTTTTATGAATAGTAAACGTGTTGTGATATTTCCTTAATTCCTTTACTGCTCTGTGGAGATGAGTCATTGAAATTCCAAGTTTCAGAGAAGCTGACTGCCAGAGCCTGCGTATCACAATTGGAGTTCCAGTTTTCATCCAGTTGGATGGACGTAGGCTTTGTGAATCCTGTGGCTGATTCAGACCATGGGTACGTTTTTAAATCCCATTGTTTGCATCCCATGAATATGTTTTGTATGACATGCCCACCAATGCTCGTCCGAGTCCTTGTGTATTGATCTCAGCAACACCGTGGCTTGGTAAACCTGTTCCGTATACTCACCACTCTGTTGCTGTGATCCACTGTCTTTAGCTACAGTATGTAGTTAAGGAAACATAACTTGAATTAAATGTAATCATCTGAGAGTACACATGGCTACAATTCAAAAACAGATACAATGCTAATCTGTTGCAGTGAGACGTTGTTTTTTGTTTTTTTTTCTGTACTATTTTTTTTCAGTTATGTTTTAATCAATAGCCAGGTTGGTGCTGATGTTGTGCTGAAGACATTAGATCTGATGAGCAAAATCAAACAGTTTGTGCCAAACATGGAAACAAGCTTCTACAAAATGCTTCAGGTACTTATCAACCTGCTTGTTGTTTTTCTAGAAATCCATTACTGTCTATATTGAGTAACGGCAATTGTAAGGTACAGGTATGTTCTCAGCAGTGGTTCTCCATACAGATTTTTGTTTTATAAATGTCAGTAAAATCAGTATTGTGTGATTTCCTGTGGCCACTTTCATGCCTGTCCCCCTTTCTTTGCAAACGTGTGTGTCCATGTATAATGCACGATTCACGTTCAGGCCATGCTGACAGTCCTTCCATTGTACTTTAGCAATGTGCTACTTCATTGCCTTCATCAGACCGTGCAGTAAAGAGGTAACACTGTTGATACAGTTGTGATGAAAATGTTCTCCGGAGAGGTTATTGAAAGGATCAGAATGCCGTGATATTACTGAACCTGTTTGTCACATTTGTATGTCTACATACAGTGGTTTAAGGTTATGCTGATCTACTGTTTTCATGATTTTGAAATCTCTAATATTGCATAACGTGCTGATTCTCATGTCATTGTAGCAGGCAGCTGTAATAATTATTTTTTCAGCTTGTGATATAAAACATGATCTTTTGTTTCTGTTTTTCTAGGACCAGCGTCTCATTACACCCCTGTCCTTTGCTTTAACATCAGATCTCAGGCATCGTGTAGAGGCTGCATTGAGGATAGTGTTTGAAGCAGCTCCTTTACCAGACTTTCCTGCCATCATGTGAGTAATGTTTGTAAAACCGTTTAAAATAATAGCCTTGTTTATCATAGTGCCGGCCGGGATACACGCTTGAATATTCAAACAAACCACTGCTTGAAATGCATTGGTATTCGTTCATATAAAATACATCCTGCAGAGGAAACCGATGCATAAATGAGATCTGAAATAAATAAGACAAATTCTACAGTACAGAAGAGTGTTCCTCTCTTTAATAGGTGATCTGAAATAAATAAGACAAATCCTACAGTACAGAAGAGTGTTCCTCTCTTTAATAGGTAATTTGTGTGTGTGTGTGTGTGTGTGTGTGTATATAATTTTTATTTATTTATTTTAATGTAACATGGTACAAATTAGTTTTTCAGCAGTTCAAAATTTAAAAAATAATATTTGAAAATCAAAAACCCATGTTCATCCCAGCACTTGTTTATCATCCCCAGCCCTTGAGATTTTGAGGTTTTGGGGATTGGATTTATTTATCAGATGCCGATTTGAATCACTTCCTAATTCAGCCACACCAAGTCTTAACTCTTTCAATGGGGGATGAGAGGATCCACCCTTACAGTGGCCTCTTACACCTGCCAACCACTCAAAACCCAAGAGTAAGTAGGCCAGCTAAAGCTCCTATAAATGGCAGGAATGAATCGGTCCACTAGTACTGCCACTAAACTATCTATGATGCCTTTGACAGCGAGACCTCAGAGGGGGGCAACTCCCAAGGAAGAAGAGTTTAAACTGATCGCAAAAGCTGTCTGTTAAACCCCCAGACGTGTCTGTCGCTCTCTCTAATGTATGATGGCTTACAGTCCTTGTTGTATTAAGTGCTCTTTGGTTGGATCTTTGCTCTCATTCACACTGCAGTCCTGTAAGTAGTTCTGGAGAAGATAACTCCCCTCGAAACTGGAGCTGCACGAAACACTAATGTGGATTATGCTCTGTACAGCAAACAGGCGCTGACACCCAGGTGAGGGTCAGTGGTGGAGTAACTGACAGTGAAAGAGTTGTAATGACGTGCTTTACAAATGCCTTGATTTTTTGCAGTGCAGAATTACTGAGTAATTGATTAAGTGGATGAATGATTGATTGGTTGATTCCCTCTGTAGGCTTGGTGAAAGCATAGCTGCAAACAACGCTTACAGGCTACAAGAGGCACAGTATTCCATCAGCAGAACCCCTGCACACGAGCTGCACGAGCAGCCATCGACGCTGGGCAAAGGATGTTCTTCACCGCACTATACCAGCAACAGCCCACAGAGATCAAACATCCAGAACCTCATCGAGAAACTGCAGGCTGGAGTGGAGGTCAGTGTTCTTTAAAAACAGTCCAGACTCCCTTTATGAGACTTTACCACAGTCATGTAGCAGTTTTCCCATGGTTTTTTAATTTGCTTTACAAGGCTTACCTATCTTTTACCATGCTTTCACTGTGCCTTATTACACTTTGCTGTGCTTTTTACTGTGGTAAAGTTTCCTAGATGAACGATGTCACCAGCATGAAATTATTTGCAGGAGCACGTAATCAGACTTTTTTTCAGCAGGGGCTTATTGGGTATCAACCGTTTCAAACACGTCATGTATATGTATATATTGTATTGTTTTGGAAGGATTACCAGTTTAAGTGGCTGTAACGGATTCATTCAACTGCTTTGCTTGTTCTTGAAAACCTTTGCTTTGTATTATTAAAAATACTGAAATGAAACTTCCTGTGATGTCTCAATTCTTTTAGCTGAAAGAAGAAATCAAGGATGTGAGGGTTTCAGAATTAATGGATGTTTATGAACAGAAGATATCTGCCCTCGCTGTAAGTGTGCAGTATTTCACCTGCTAGACCAAAAGCATGTCTGTGTATAACATAGCAATTATATAACAGGTTGTGGTTCGTGGGATTGTACTGTACTTGTACTGCAGCTCAGAAGAGTTTGGAAACTGAACTTCAACACAGAACCTAAACAAACAAATCAAAATTAAATCTATAATCCTTCCTGCATTGTTACTCAATGTTACCACAAGAGGGAGCCGTTTGCAAGCTCTGTAAATGCACTGAGGATGAGTAAAATAAACCTGGCGCCTCGTTAATGACCCTCTTAAGAGAGAAGAGTTATTTATTTCAGACTCCGTTTTATGTATTTGTTTTGCATGCTATCTTTTGGATAGTCGTTTATTTTACAGAGTATTTCTTTGTTTTTCAGTCAAAGGAGGGCCGGTTGCAGGATCTTCTGGAAGCGAAGGCTCTGGCTCTAGCTCAGGCAGACAGACTGATTGCTCAGTACCGGTGTCAGAGAGCACAGGCAGAGGCAGAGGTCAGCAGGTGCTCAGTAATCGCAAGGATTGCCCTTCTTATTGAAGCTGTCTGGTATTTCCAGGGCTTGAAACTCACACTAGCTCTGCACCCTGTCAGGGGTGTTTCGGTATGTTATTGAAATGACCGATGGCAGGAGTTTGAACAATCAGGCCCCTTGTAAACATGCTCTGAACTGATTGCACTTCTCTGCCTGTAGTTTTACTAACAGGAGGTGCCCATTCAGCTAGAAACAATGTGTTTAACATCCAACTCGTGGATCAGGTAAGTAATATACTTAATTGAAGCAAGTTCTGAAACCCAGGGCTGGGTGCAGGACTAGTGTGTGTTTCAAGTCATGTATATCATTTGAAAGTACGCTTTTTGAACCTGTTATTGTGGGAAAGTTAAAGCAGTAGAGAACGTCTGATTTTTGCAATAAAGGTATTACTTAATTGTTACTTCTCTACGCAGTCAACATTATTGTTATGCTTTTTAATTATGAGCAAAAGTCAGAATGCTTTGTCTGTTGGCTTAGTAATCATCAATAGAAGAACATCTTCAGACACCACTGGCTGATCTTGCAATCAGTGAGGTTTTGTTACAGGCACTGTAAGATGCTGAAGGGCAACACAGATAATCCAGTGAAGTCTGCTTTTATTGATGTTCTACTTACAATATTGTTATCATTGTTGTATAAGGCGCGGAAGTTAGCTGCACTCCTGAAGGATGCTGAGCGGAACAATGAAGAGCTTGGTGCGCTGCTGAAGAGTCAGCAGTTGGAGTCTGAGCGTGCAAAGACTGACATTCAGCAGCTTTTCAATCATAACAGGAAGCTGCAAGCAGTGGCTGAAGAGCATGAGTCCTTGAAGGGGTCGTTCACTGAGGTGGTGCAGAAGTAAGCAGATGTTTTGTTCATTTTGAGTCTAGTTGAAGTTGATTATAGAGGGTTCAAGACTGTGACGCATTTGGACATGAAATAGAAGATCATATGAAATAAACACATTTATAAAGTAGTTTATAGTTCACTGTATACCCCTACAGAGGTGTACCTACTTGCATCAGTGCAGAGCTGCTACAAACAAGGCATTAGGAGGAGGTTCCTAGAAGTAGTGAAGCATCACAACCATGCTGTTGCCTGTAGCTGCAGCTGGACTCTGTGCCCAATAGCCTGATATGTCATAAACCTTTCTTTTAAAAATTGCTTGCATTGACTAAAGCATTTTATTTTCTTGTCCCTGTCCCCCGTCCCTCGTCCCCAGGCTTGACGCATCTGAAAAGCAGTTGAAGGAGCTCCAGGTTTCTCACAATTCCCTCAGCAAACAAGCAGAGGCGCTAAAGAAGCACAATGAGAATGTTAAGCTGCAGCATGACAAGTGAGTCCTGTTGCATTGTGAGCGTTCATCACGAGGAACGACAGCACGGGCCAAACAAGTCACCTGCCATCTCATCAGCAGCTTCTCCAGGCATTGCTGAGCTGCTTTTGATATGCATGGAGAAAAGACACATTGTTTAAAACATATAAAACCAAGCCGTGACACTCTATTTATATATATATATGTATTATTATTTTTGAAATTTTTTTTAGGGGTGGTTAATGTCATTCAATTTGAAAGAGAAAATGAATCGTTCTCAAACCAATATTTTAAACCGCCTTTCATAGTGCGTAATTGATTTCTTAGCAATGTAATTTCCTGAATCTATCCTGAATTGAAATTGTGATTTTGTATTATATGTAAATATGCATACATTTTAAGTACACCACTCACACACTGCAGTATATTTTAATTTGTTTTGCAATCTCTTTTAGAACCATGGCACAACTTACAGAGATGGAAGATAAACGTAAACAATTAAGCAGGGAGATACAGGAAAAAGAAAGCAGAATATCAAGTAAGTGATCTCTTATTAAACTTTCCTTCGTCCTCTGGTATGGTTTAAAAATCAAAGTGGTAGCTAATAGAGCAGACTCTGCAGGGTATATATAATGTATATACACACGCATACAAATGGCACTGAATTAGTTTAATTCTATGTTTTTCCATTAAAGACTTGCAACAGAAAATCAGAATTCAAGAAGAAAAAACAAAACAGCAGGAGAAAGAAAAAGATGAAATGGAAGAAACAATTGAGATCCTCCGGAAAGAACTGAGTAAAACGGAGCTGGCAAGAAAAGAGCTGAGTATCAAGGTAGCGGATCAGAATAAGAGCTGCATGTTGAGGCAGCACAAGCAACAGATGCACTGTGGGGTCCTTTCTCTCTAAAAGAGCAAGCTGATTAACTTCTGTTCTGCAATAGTGTAGCTACTGTGAGTGCTGAATGTTGGTACTGGCACAGGATGTTTTCAACCTTACCAGTAGAGGGGGCTGCTGGTCTCATGGTTAATTACAATGAGTGTTAATATCCGAGTGATGCAGCACTGCAGGAGCTGAGACCATAGCCATGGATTCATATACACTCCATGTGCAGATATTGTTTTTAATTTGTTTACCATGCCAGTATCCAATCCGCACTCTACGTTGATTACAGCATGTGTGGATATATATTCCCAAGCCAAGTAACTTCATGTCAGCCCCAATATGCTTTTATACTGAAAGCAATACTGTATCTACATGTGGTTGTCTACACCTTTAGATGCAGCATCACTTTCCTGTTCTCATTGTTGCAAAGGAGAGGTGCATTTCTATTTGTGTGTTTTCATTTCTTTCCCGGTGGTCTGTGCTTTCGTAGGCATCGTCTTTGGAGCTTCAGATGTCTCAGATGGAAGTCCGTTTAGAAGAAAAGGAGGCTGTGATTAAATCCCAGAGAGAAGAAATGAACAAGCATTCCCATATGATAGCCATGATCCACAGCCTGAGCAGTGGGAAACTCAAGACTGACACTGTGAACCTCAGTCTTTAACACTTCAATAGGAGTCTTGATGTGGAACGGGAGGTTTGGACTAACTGTAGATGTGAGTTAGCGCTAACCCAGCACGATATCACAATGCCGGCATCGGAGATTGTATTTTCTCAAGGGCACAAAACCATGCATGAAGAAGAAGTATGACTGTCTGGCAGCATTTCTTAAAGAAACAAAGCTGCTGTCCAGCTTACATTTTCTATTCCCTAATCCTGTGTGTGTCTCATTCTAATCTCTCTTGAAAAATATGCTGTTGTTTTTATGTTTGTTTTTTCTTTTCTTTATTTACAATAAAACCTTTTTGGCCGAATGATTTTAATAAACACTTGAAGAAATTCAGTGTCACCAAAACAGTTTTAGAACATCTTAAACAAAAATGAAATCACAGAGGATTGGTATAAAGATCAGTTTATCAATATGCGCATTTGCGTATACAGTATAGCGCACATTGTAAGCAGATGCTGCTGCTGCTGTGCTATACTTTATGTAAGCAGGGGAGGATGGGTTTATGTAAGTATAGCATAATCTTTAGGGTACTCTTCCTAATCTGTCCTAACATATGGATTAGAGCAGAGTAAGAAAAATATATTTTACTGAAAAGCAGCTGTCACATGCTGCTAGGAATCTGACGTTCACCCTGAAATTATTATTTTATTATCATTATGATAAATAAATAGAATAGACATGCATTTAGTGAAATCCGTTCAATGGAAATTGCTATGTATTCTATGAAAATCTGTGATGGTTCATTCTGTCGTGTAATATTAATAGGGGTGGTGTAAAACAGCAGCTTGTGAGAATACTGTCGCATGTTTTTCTCTGTTTGATTATCCACTTCCTGTGTGTTTTTACACAAGAGCTTGCCGTTAATCTAACAATCTGCCATGTATCGCTGCTGCATGGTGTTTTTTTATTATTGTATACTCTTAGAGGAAATTAACCAGAGAATTAGCATGGTTTGGATTTTAACAATTTTAAATATTATTAAAATGTATATATTAACTTGAATGTATCTTTGTTATTATATGGAATTTGAAGTCTTCTTTCTGAGAGTGTACACCTTTCTCTGCAGCTTATTGTAACAAAGCAGCACAAGGGTCAGCCTCCGTGCTGAGATCTCTGCATAATCAGATCAGTGTAATCTTGTTACAGGTGAAATCTTGCAGCACAGCACATCAAACAAGCCCCATTTCAACCACCAGAATCACCACAAAATCCTGGTCTGGATAAAAGTAGCTAATACCCTGATAATAATAATAATAATAATAATAATAATAGTAATAATAATAATAATTAATTTTTTTATTATACCTGTTTATTTTCTTTTTAATGTCTTATGATTATACCTCCAAGCCACAGAATAAACAACATTCGATAGATAGATAGATAGATAGATAGACGGATAGACAGATAGATAGATAGATAGATAGATAGATGGATAATATAAATATATCTCACCTAAAGGTATTATCTCTTGAGCTATTGATTAAGAAGACAAAGAATCAGTAATTGTAAAAACAGACACAAGCATTGCCTGGGCTGTAAACAGATACACAGTATATAACCTAAAATTAAAACATTAATTACATACGTGATTACACACTGAAAATCATTCAAACTTATACTTGTAAAACTGTCATGATACACAACATTTATTCAGCTTTCTCACTATATATCATCGGTCACTTTAAGAATTCAATCACAAAATATAGGAAAAGTACCAACAAGAAACTGTTGTCCTAAAGCACATGATGATCAGATCTCTGATAATAAAGCTCTGGAACTAAAAATAAAAAATCACTTATTAAACATTCACTGAGCAAAACAGTGAATACATTTCCTTTCAATCCAGTGAGCCAGTTCTGAAAATAAGGCCCTTAGTACTGCATATACAGAGCTGTGGATATCTTGAGTTAAGGGAAGTCCTTTTAAAAGGTAGAATTAGTTACTACACAGTTTTAAATAACAATGCTGTTTTAGTGCAGGTGGGGGTCATTGTATTTTAACTGCTGTGCTAATAATTCTGGAGTCACGGACATCAGTGCTGTGATTATTCAAATCCCAAAAAGATTTATAATTAAACACTAAACCGTCTCATTGTCAATCAGTCAGTTGCTCTCCTGTTCATGATGTTACTGTGACTGTGACAAGCACCAGCCATTCTGAAGACCTCAAAGTTTAACAATCTGGGAACAACTTCATCTCAGCTGAGTGTATTTGCTCTTGCTAAGCAAGGTCTTAATCTTTTTTTCTAGGATGACTTTTACTTATGTGTGCCATTTCCACGATTTCTTCCATTTTGAGAATTCTATGCTAAATAAGAATAGAGGTTAAAACAATATATAGTAGGGAAATAAATCTGACAATTTTTTTTTTTTGTTATCAAGAAATACAGTATATGTATAAAAGAAGATAATGTTAATACAATCGTATAAACATTAGATACAAGCAAGCAAAGACGCGCAGGTCACAGCATGCCCTAATGTATACATTTGTATCATAACACAGACCTCCATGGAGTCAAATCAAAGAATTGACTGACGATTCATTTCCACTCCATTTCTTATACTCTCTTCCAATCAGTATGGATCCACCCTGCTATCACACACCTTCAACACACCTCCTGGTAAGGGGGGAAACTCACCCAAATCTCACATTCTATAGTGCGTCACATTTAAGCAGTTTCTAACAGATTAACCTAATCTGTTAGAAACTGTTTCAAACTAGTCCTTTGTGGTGTTCTGTTTTCATACTGTCTCCACTCCTCTACCCATCTTGATTAGACACCTGCTAACTTTGGCGCTCTGCCCATATATATATATATATATATATATATATATATATATATATATATAAAGGGCAGCTGGCTCTTTGAGCTAAAATAGATATAGATATAGATGATTGTGGCAAAGTGGTTTGCAGTGTGCAGGTGTAGTGGTGATGTGATTGTGAAACAGAAGACAGACAAAGTTCACAATCCAAATGGGTTTTGTTTTATAATCCTGGTCTGGTGACCACAAAGAATAATCCCAGGCAATACACAGCAATGTGTATTGCACTGTTCCAAAACAACGGGTTGCAGTCCCTAAATAATAAGACACAGTTCTTAATTAATAGAACACAGTATAACACACACAAAGACACCTGTCCAGAGTGAGGGCTATCGTGCTCGTGGTGAAAACACAATTTCTCTGTTAACAATGGTGCAGTGTTGTCCGGGTTTAGTGCGGGCCTGTAGCGACAGCTCCAGATCGTGTTAACCGTCTAATAAATAACAAACAGTACAATTAGAACCGACAAAACAAACAAACAAACAAACACTAGGCACGGTAATATTTCGCTCGTCCTTCATCATTATCTTAACCATAAACCAGGAACAGATCATGTAGCCACGTCCCCTTTTGTACCTTCAGTCACGCCCCCTTGGTTAGCGAGTGCAGCCGTTTCTCCTCCAATCCGCGGTTGCCACATCGCTTTCCCTCTGGAGCGATGACTTAATGTACCGCAGCGCTGCCCCCTTTCTAGATGTCTGACTTCCACCTAACCTTGGGAATTAATTGTCAGACCATCCAGTCCAGGGCCCTCTGTTCCCTTTACGCAGAGCCCTCACAGGTCAGAAGAGAGATTTATCATCAAGAATCATTCTGTCTCTGTCACAATGATATAAATATATCTTACCTAATTCTGTCCTCTCTTCATCTATTAATTAAGAAGAAAAAAAATAGAATCAGTAATTGTAAAAACAGACACAAGTATTACCTGGGATATAAAAAAAACACAGTATATAACCTAAAATGCAAATATTAATTACATACGTCATGATATCAACATTTATGTTGGTTTAAAAAAAAAAAAAAAAAAACACGTTCTCGCTACATATCAGTTGTAACTAAAAATTAAATCACAAAATATAGGAAAGTATGAACAAGAAACTGTTGTCCTAAAGCACATGATGATCAGATCTCTGATAATAAAGCTCTGGAACTAAAAATAAAAAATCACTTATTAAACATTCACTGAGCAAAACAGTGAATACATTTCCTTTCACTGCAGTGAGTCAGTTTTGAAAATAAGGCCCTTAGTACAGCCTGTACAGAGCTGTGAATGTCTTGAGTTAAGGAAAGTCCTTTTAAAGGTAGAATTAGTTACTACACAGTTTTAAATAACAATGCTGTTTTAGTGCAGGTGGGGGTCATTGTATTTTAACTGAGGTGGGGCTGTGCAAATAATCCTGGAGTCACGCACATCAGTGCTGTGAATATCCGAATCAAAGATTTATAATTAATCACTAAACAGTCTCATTGTCGATCAGTCAGCTGCTCTCTCAGCATTGACACTGGCTGATTCCTGTTCATGATGTCACTGTGACTCACAAGCACCAGCCCTTCTGAAGACCTCAAGTTTAACAATCTGGGAACAACTTCATCTCAGCTGAGTGTATTTGCTCTTGCAAAGCAAGGTCTTCAAAATTGTTTTCTTGGCTGAATATTACTTACTTGTGCCATTTGCACGATTTTCCCCATTTTGAGAACCTAAATAAGAATGTTAAAACAAAATATGATTTGCTATCCCAATAAATAACACATTATAAAATCATACCATCAATTATAAACTCTCTCTCTCTTATCTAACCCTTATGAAAGTCTGGTACATTTTCACACAGACTTAAGGCTTGCCTTTTTAGTGGCTCTGATTTTGGTGTTTTATCTGATAAAGCCCTGGAATCAATATAAAATCCTGTTTTATGTAAAAGTCACTGATATCCTGATCAGTTATTACCCCCCTGTTTATTTCATTTTTTATTCACAGATCTCTGGAGTTTTTTAATTATATTTTTGTTCTGTACTGTAGGCTTTCCTGTTTCACATTTATTTATGTGTAGTTATTTACAAGATTATAAAAAGACATGTATTTCCTACCTGTTTGTCTTCTCCTCCTCTCTTCATAAAATACTATTCCCCCTACTATAATAGCCAATACCACTAAAGGCACTATAATACAAACTGCTAGGTAGCTGTTGTCCTTAGTTTCTTCTTTTTCTGTAAAACAAATGAAGACAGTTGGTAAAAGATGAAAAACAAAAAGCAACATTTAACTGATGTATTATATTTTGTTTTAACTTGGCTTTTGGTTTAACTTGCACAGATTCATAGCTTTTTTTATATCCTCATATTCTACATTTTGCAATATTGTTATGAATAGTAACAAGAACAGAAAGACACCCCTCAAAACTGCAGACCATTAATATAATATACTAGTATGTAACTCTATTGACACAGTAAAAGACACTGGAAATATTGAATTAGTTAACCCAGGTTAGTCTTTTTTGAAATGTTATTTAGGGGTTGTGATCACCTGATATATATATATATTAGCATTTCACAGCTGAAGATCACCCTAAATTCCATCAACCATTTTAAATCCCAGGATAACCTAGGAAAGAAGCTTTACGAATTCAGAGCAATTCCCCAGTGGTGTACAATGCTCTAGAAACGCGTCTCCTCTTGGTGGGGTATAGGTTGATCAAACCAGCCCCTCAGTGCTGAAAGAGTTCAGGAGAAAAGGGTGACCCTTCAATTCTAAATCACATCGAACCCCTCTCTCTGCCCAGAAGATTTCTGTTTAATGTAACTTGCTTCCATAGCTCACAATGCAGTATTCCAATCTGTGGCGACGGCTCAAGGATTTAGCATGACATATCATCTACAAACCCATCAACAAACTCAACCTAGAAAAAAGCTTTCTTGCCCCACATGTCGGCTTTGCAATGGCTTTGTTTATAATTGATGACTTTAGATCGAGTACCTACCGATGTTCAAATCTGTCTGAATGAAATGGGTTACCCCCGAGGCGGTATATTTGCAAGTGTATGTTCCTTCATTTGATGAGAGCAGGTTCTGAAGTATGAGGGAGCCGTCACCAGTATTGATCCTCTCTTCATCCACATGTGCGTTATCCAGAGAATTCAGAGAGGTTTTAGTGCTGCTCTGGTATTCCACAACTGTAGACAGGTTTCCGTCTCTCATCACACTCCAGATCAAAGTGAATTCCTGGTGATTTTCAGAAATATTGCAGGGAATAACAGCTGTTTGTGTTTCCAGACTCTGAATGCTTTCTAAAAAGAAAAAGAAAAAACACATAATAAGCACCAGAAATACAATTTACAGGATACAGCACATCAAACAAATTAGGTTGAGTTAACTCATGTGTGTTTGTGTGTACTGTATATTCAATAGATAAAGATTAAAAAGTGACCTTGCTTTTTCCATGAACCTTCCCACGTTTGATCGCCTGAAGAAACAATAGTACAGATATACTGCTCTGTTGCATTTTGATCATGTGGTATTCTCAAGGTGCTGGTCACTGAATACAGCCCCTCCTTGTTTAATTGCGTGTCGTTTTGTGTTGGGGCTGCATCGTCGTGACTGGCGGTCCATCTCAGACTCGGTTCAGGGTAAATGTCACGTGAAGAACATGTCAACTCTTCTGTCACGCTGTTATATACCAATGACAGGGATCTGATTGGGGCTGCAAGGAAACAGAAGCAACATCAGATTACTTCATTGGACTAAATAAAGGAAAAGAGTTGCACACAAACATCAATAGATGGCAACCTATTGTTGTAGAGAATGAAACAATGTTGATAATGGCATAAAGTATGTATTGATCTTTTTCATTATTTAAATAATATTTTTAATAAGTTAATATGTACAGTTGGTCCTGTCTCTTCTGGTATAAGACTGGTGCTCAGCTTCAGCTTGGCTGTCCTCTTCGCCACCCAAAATACGACACGAATATTTATCTTTCATACGGGATCCATATTTATTTAACTATTAAAAATTAGCATTTCTTGAATAAGATCCAAGAAATGCAAAAATGACTGACCTTTCACCTCCACAGTAACATGAGCTTCATTTTTCCTTTGGTCTGTACTGACGTAGCAGTGGTAAGTGCCTTTGTCTGCCATCCGGATATCTCTGAGAAGTAGAGAGGCATTGCCGTTGTCGAGTTCTTCCTTAAAAATGGAAGTTCTCCCCTGGTACTGCTCATTTTGAGTGCCCAGCTGGTCTTGTTCGTAGTAGAAACTGTGCACAATGATGTCCCTGGGAATCTTCTGCCAATGAATGACGATCCCACTTCCAGGTGTAAAGTCGCATGGCAAAGTGCACGCTTCGGAATATCTGCACACGAGTGCTACAATGGAAATCAGTACAGGTTACATAACAGAAGAGGTGGGTCGTCATCTCACAGGATTTCTGTGCCCCCTGCATATGTTCGCAGCAGTGTGGAGTAGTGGTTAGGGCTCTGGACTCTTGACCGGAGGGTCATGGGTTCAATCCCCGGTGGGGACACTGCTGCTGTACCCTTGAGCAAGGTACTTTACCTAGATTGCTCCAGTAAAAACCCAACTGTATAAATGGGTAATTGTATGTAAAAATAATGTGATATCTTGTAAGTTGCCCTGGATAAGGGCGTCTGCTAAGAAATAAATTATATACACTGATCGCCCTCTAGTGGCTAATGAGTATAACGATTTGATCTTCTGGAGCAAGTTCTGCTTGTTTAAACATGTGGAACATTACCATAGCTTCTGCTCACACAATTCCACTTGTCCTAAGGGACCGACTGCACAGGTCTGTCAATAAAAAAGTGACCTCCGCAGTCTTCTTGTGTGACACAAGATTCCACACACACCTTAGGAATCTTGTGTGACTCAGTCCCTTTAACTTCAATGCAGTTCTACTGTTCTGAAAAGAAAAGTGAAAGCACAAAGAACCTCACCTTGAACGTCCAATTCCGTGCACACAAGAATCCATAGTAAGATATGGGTATAAGGAGTCTTATTGACCATATTTACTCTTCTTAGCATATCAGATTTTCAAATCACCTAAACCGACACACAATAACACAATTATGAATAACCTTAAAACAATCAGGTAACAAGTTCTCAGAAGTGTGTGGGGGGGGGGGGGGGGGGGACTCGTTCACATTCATTCAGTGCTGTAACATCAGCCACTCAAAGTGTGATGACGGTACCGCAACCAGAGACACTTCCTTTTCTTAATGTTGCGTGAATGATGTTGAGGTCAACGACACTTTGCCTCATTGCTGTTGTGAATGAAAGCCATAAATTATAGATAGATAGATACATTTTTTTCTATTTGTATAGACTAATATTCTTTATGTAGGTATGTGACGGTCATGGACAGTTAGTCTGCATTTATTAAACCGCCCCAGCTCTGGAGGGATAGCTGCAGGTAGAATACAGGCCTACAGCACAATATGGTTAAGAGGTGAAGTATGATATCATATGGTAACCCTGGGCAACGAGAAACAAATGCATTTGACCCCTTTTACACACTTTAATGAAAAGTGTAATGACTTTGTTATTTGTTTAAACACTAGTGTTCAAGGAATAAACATACATTCATACATTCATAATTCATAGGGCAGCAGTGTGGAGTAGTGGTTAGGGCTCTGGACTCTTGACCGGAGGATCGTGGGTTCAATTCCCAGTGGGGACACTGCTGCTGTACCCTTGAGCAAGGTACTTTACCTAGATTGCTCCAGTAAAAACCCAACTGTATAAATGGGTAATTGTATGTAAAAATAATGTGATATCTTGTAACAATTGTAAGTCGCCCTGGATAAGGGCGTCAGCTAAGAAATAAATAATAATAAATAATA
This sequence comes from Acipenser ruthenus, assembly GCF_902713425.1. Classification (NCBI taxonomy): domain Eukaryota; kingdom Metazoa; phylum Chordata; class Actinopteri; order Acipenseriformes; family Acipenseridae; genus Acipenser; species Acipenser ruthenus. The sequence continues at coordinate 2,644,937 of NC_081196.1, forward strand.
ATAATAATAACTTACTGTTAAAAGACCCTGAGTTTCAGAACTCAGTTTATTGTTACATTTAGACATTCTGTATGTACAGTTAGTGGAAAATAAAGTATAGTCATATGGTGAACCTAAATCACAACGACACAGCTGCAGTATACACTAACTAGTACAGACTGTACTGAATTACATAACCATGCAATTGCTTTTTTATTATTTGCTACTTCTGTCCATAATAAACTACTGTGGCAACTATTCTTTACATCATGACAACACGCCTTTCTTCTAGCTTGTGATCAGATTCATGGAAAAGTAAAATTGCCAGGAAATCATTTAATCAATTTAAATTATATACTTACCTTTTATATTCAAAACATTAAGAAAAAAAATAAACTTTCTGAGTTGAAATGCCAGGTCATCTCACTAAGCAAACAGGCTGATTTAAATATGAACAAATAGGAGTGTTTCATGTTCCCTAGCAACAGATTGCTAAAATTGCCCCTATTTCTAGGGACCAATGTTTTTTTTTTTGTTTTTTTTATGTAATACTTCATAACTAGGGCTGTATTTCTTTCACGGTAAATAATGGTTGTTTCGAGATATTTCACGATTAAACATACAGTGTATTTAAAGCAAAACAATAAAGAAATAAATAAATTGCGTTGTCACACACAGAATTGAAAATGTTTTCTAGAGTTATTATACAACAAATGTCCTTCAATATTTAAACGCTTACCTGAAAAAACAGTACTTGCTAAATTGTAGAATACTGTATTTAGTTGTTTATAACCACCTTTTAATGACATTGTATTTACACTAATCAGTCAATAATCACACAAAATGAAAACATAAATACACGTTAAAACAACAACAGACACGTGAAATGTCCCTTCTTGTGCTGGACAGAGCTATCACACCTTTAGATTACTCAAGTCTACCTGCACACCGGACGCTCTCTCAAGGTAGAGCTGGGAGTTTTATCCTCTAGATCGGAATTCTCCACGGAGAGCGGCGAGGTCCAGATAGATTCCTCTACTTTAAATATCAACTGCACAGCTAACTTCAGCGGGCACCCTGACCACACTGATTAGCAGTGTCATTGTCATTAACCGATCACCTTGTTTCACCTCCTCGGAACTATTCTTTCTGTTGCATAAACAAGTTGTATTGCTAAACTCATGTGTTGCCAACAAGAAATGTACCGATAACAGAATGCTCAAGTTGTACTCGTGACAAACGCTTCTCAGAGCTTAGTACAACTGCCTTTTTTCCCCTACTGTCAGAGTATGATTAATGTGTGATCCCTTTATTTTTTGCATTGCTTTGTATGTAAATTGTAGGTTTAGCACCTCATTTTTCCTTAAGTTAAACATTTTATGACAATGTAACAGACAGGGGCGTCCGTCGCCGAGTAGTGAAACAGGAATAGTGCAATTAGAAACTCTTCACAACCCTGCTGTAGTCATGCCACGCCATCATAATTTTAACGAGTATAGGGACTCAATTGCAAAGGGAACTTGGACGAGGAGCTTCTCACAGTTGCATTTTATTTGAATTTCTTTACACGTTAGTGTTTAAAATGCAATCAAACCACGGGTGAGCGTCATGAACTATTCATGCCCTTTAATCCGAAGTGCAACCGGAATCTATTTCACAAAACAGTAAGAGAAGACAGTCCAGCCTTGTCGTTTAGGAATTCAGTGTGGACTGCATATAGTTTACTGTACTAGCTTCAATGTGGACTGCATATAGTTTAATGTACTAGCTTCAATGTGGACTGCATATAGTTTACTGTACTAGCTTCAATGTGGACTGCATATAGTTTACTGTACTAGCTTCAATGTGGACTGCATATAGTTTACTGTACTAGCTTCAATGTGGACTGCATATAGTTTAATGTACTAGCTTCAGTGTGGACTGCATATAGTTTAATGTACTAGCTTGAATGTTTGTTGTCCAAGTCATGGTAAGAATAATATTTTATTGTCTTCAGATAAAGTGCAAACATATTGAAAATACGACTCTAAAGTAGCCAATGTAATAGACAGTTTAGTTCATGTAAAAGCACTTTGAAACATGGGATACTTATTTACATCAAGCCATGCGCTTGTGGGGTGCTTGATTATTCAGACTGCTACACGTTATGTTGATTCTGCAATTTTAAGTCCTGCTAACACAGCATTTATTCTCTGTAATGTGTTTTAGATATTTTGTCAAATGTAAATACTGGATTGTTTTTAAATTCAAATATTTACCAGCTACTATTTTACATTTGTAGATAGATTTGACAAGTAAATACAAAATAAAATAAAATAAACCTGTGGTTTATTGGTTTTGTCCACTTTATATCAAGGTCCCATGAAGAGTTTACTATTTTTAAAAACTGCAAAGTGTATTACAGACACAGACAAAGCCCCAAACTTTTAGGCACTACTGAACTAAAAAATACCTAGGCATTCCTTATAATGAATAATTTGTTTGTAAGCACAGGCACGGTCTAAAACACGGACCATTACTCTGTGTGCTCAGCTGACTCAAAGGAATGCTGCCTTGCTAGATTGACTGTTTTACCTCGTCACGTGGCTTCACGATCAGGCACGCCTTCTGTCTGCATTCTTCTTCTTCTTATTATTATTTATTTATTAGCAGACGCCCTTATCCAGGGCGACTTACAATCGTAAGCAAATACATTTCAAGTGTTACAATACAAGTAATACAATAAGAGCATTCTTATATCAAAGACGTCCTTATCCTTAAAGGAGTGATGAGGAAACTCATAAAGCTGAGGCAAGACCTCATGACAAGGCAAATCTGCTATTGACAGCAAGATGCATTCTCACCTCAGCCTTTATGTTTAAAAATGAAATGAAAAAGACTAAACAATAAACTTCATTAAATAATATATAATTATATAATCTATACTTCTGTACAATATTATTTTATATTATTTTTGTTTTACAAACAAAGGATTTTCAACATTTAAATATCAGCCTTTGAATAGCTGTTGTTGGCAAAAGGCAGTAAGCCTCGCATACCTACTGAACTTTACAAAAAAATAAATAAAATGAAGATATTAACTGTGCAAATTGTATTGTCTTATTCTCTAATACTTCACCTTCAGTTATATCACAAAACTTAAAAAACAAAACTAAAATAAGTTTGCTTTTGTCTTGCATGAAAATGATTCACTTGCAAATTGTCTGAATAATGGTTAGTTTGTAAAATACAGTAAACCAGGCTGATGTTCTGATAATGACAACATCATAAAATATATATAATTATATTCAAAATACAGCATTTGTCATTCATGATACAACATCCTTCACATTACACAGCATGTACTAGAACCCTGTAATAGAACCCTACATGGTTTCTTGAGCACAGTTCCGGAATCCTTAGATAATAAAAAGTAATACAATCCTATCCTTGTTTTTATGTTGCGAAAAAAAGAAAAAAAAATAGCAGTAAATACAATTCCCACCAGATCTTGGTAGTAAGAGAAAAAAAACTCTGGTGCCTTTTATCTTGTTTTTTCTGTAAAAACCAAAAAAAAAATCCCAATGCGTTCCTCTTGCTGGTGTAAATTCTTCATCTGGTCAGACATCTTCAGCATCTAAAGACACATGTGTGTTATCTGTGAACAGCATCACAAGCTTACATACAGCTACCACCCTCCCCAGTGAATCTTGCCCTTATAAAAGTTCCCCATGCTAGTGCTTTGCTTTCCCATGGTTTATAGAGCTTGCCTTCATTATCCCACCAGGGATGAAATCCCCTGTGGAGAGGATAGGGGAGGCGGTCCTCATACAGCCATGATCCATCTGCATGTCACATATACATTGCTGCTTATACATTGCTTATTACATTGTGATTGAACATTCTGTAATATTGTATGTCAAGGTCAGAAACTTCATTATACTGATGGCTCTAATTTGTAAGAATCAAGCATTTCTCACATTTACAATTAGTGATCTACTGTGTGTCTTGATTCAACCAAACCCTGCTTAATACTATTAGAAATGAACATGTGAGGGTGTCCCAATAGTGGACATGTGTCTAACCATCCTATAGCAGCAATGACCTGTATTTATGTTCTTCAGTTAATTCATTCATTATAGTTCTCTTGTACCTAATATGATCTTGGCAATAAACACAATTAACAATAATAATGTATTGAAAAAATAATCAAAGTACGGTCACAGTGTTACTGTGACAAACACAAGCACTTCTGAATACCTGCAGTTTAACAATCTGGGTATACATTCATCATATATCAGTGTGGCTTCTCTTGCTAAGCATATTCCTTAAGACTTACCTGCACCATTGTCACGATTTCTCCTATTTCAAGGATCCCCTCCTAAACAAGAATAATAGATGTTAAAACAAAATAATACAAAATAATATATCATTTACACAGACGTGTTGGCTTTACCTTGCTTGTTCATGTTAATCTGTCTGATTTGAGGGGTTTGCATAATAAAGCCCCATTTCAACCACCAGAGTCACCAGGAACTCCTGGTCTGGCTAAGAGTAGCTAATACCCTGATTATTATTATTATTATTATTATTATTATTATTATTATTATTATTATTATTATTATTATTATTATTATTAATATACCTGTTTATTTCTTTTTAAGTCCATACTCTCAAATCTTTAAGGACTGTTGTTGGTTTTTAATGAGTGATTACAAATTAACACTCGGTCAGGTAATATCTTTATGCCTCCAAGCCACAGAATAAACAACATATTGACAGATAGATAGATAATATAAATATATCTCACCTAAAGGTATCATCTCTTGAGCTATTGATTAAGAAGAAGACAAAGAATCAGTAATTGTAAAAACAGACACAAGTATTACCTGGGCTGTAAACAGATACACAGTATATAACCTAAAATTAAAACATGAATTACATACGTGATTACACATTGAAAATCATTCAAACTTCTACTTGTAAAACTGTCATGATACACAACATTTATTCAGCTTTCTCACTATACATCATCGGTCACTTTAAGAATTCAATCACAAAATATATGAATGTACCAACAAGAAACTGTTGTCCTAAAGCACATGATGATCAAATCTCTGATAATAAAGCTCTGGAACTAAAAATAAAAAATCACTTATTAAACATTCACTGAGCAAAACAGTGAATACATTTCCTTTCAATCCAGTGAGCCAGTTCTGAAAATAAGGCCCTTAGTACTGCATATACAGAGCTGTGGATATCTTGAGTTAAGGGAAGTCCTTTTAAAAGGTAGAATTAGTTACTACACAGTTTTAAATAACAATGCTGTTTTGGTGCAGGTGGGGGTCATTGTATTTTAACTGAGGTGGGGCTGTGCTAATAATCCTGGAGTCACGCACATCAGTGCTCTGATTATCCAAATCAAAGATTTATAATTAAACACTAAACAGTCTCTCTGTCAATCAGTCAGTTGTTCTCTCAGCATTTGACCTGCAAATGTTAATGAGCTTGAGACCGCACTATAAACATTGCAAGGCAATAGGTCAGTTACTGTGGGTTCCATGACGACAGAAAGTAAGTGGCTGAGGGGTGGTTTTATGGTTAGCAATGGTGTATGTTATTGTAAAGATAATGCGGGCAGCTTATTTACTTATTTATTTATCTATTTATTTATTAATATTATTTGTGGTGTGTGTCTGCACTTTCCCAATACCTAAGTGGGATTACGGGTCTGTATAAAAGCATGTTTCCAGGTGAGACTCTCTCGTGTCCCTGTTCTCTGTGCATGGAAACCACATTTTCCCAAGCTGTCTGCGAAAACACCGGGAGAACGCTACGCATGGCTAATTTGCATATCAACCTCCTCCTTTCCCCTTCATTTGCATGACGGCGGGTGAAAAGAGGGTCTTCTCATAAAATAAACTCCCCCATTGGAAACACAAAATGCATAGGGCCATTTTTCATTTGGCTCGAACACAATGTCTCGAGTAAAATTAGCACGCACATGGAAACTCCCCCATTGTCAGTCAAAGATTTGTAATTAATCACTAAACAGTCTCATTGTCAATCAATCAGTTGCTCTCTCAGCATTGGCACTGGCTGATTCCTGTTCATGATGTCACTGTGACTCACAAGCACCAGGCCTTCTGAAGACCTCAAGTTTAACAATCTGGGAACAACTTCATCTCAGTTGAGTGTATTTGCTCTTGCTAAGCAAGGTCTTAATCTTTTTTCTAGGATGACTTTTACTTACGTGTGCCATTTCCATGATTTCTTCCATTTTGAGAATCCTCTCCTAAATAAGAATAATAGATGTTAAAACAAAATATGTTTGCTATCCCAATAAAGAACACATTATAAAATCATACTTAAAACCATACATTTCTTATATATATATATACAGTACTGTGCAAAAGTTTTAGGCAGGTGTGAAAAAATGCTGTAAAGTAAGAATGCTTTCAAAAATAGACATGTTAAGATTATATTTATCAATTAACTAAATGCAAAGTGAGTGAACAGAAGAAAAATTTAAATCAAATCCATATTTGGTGTGACCACCCTTTGCCTTCAAAACAGCATCAATTCTTCTAGGTACACTTGCACAAAGTCAGGGATTTTGTAGGCATATAGTCAGGTGTATGATTAAACAATTATACCAAACAGATGCTAATGATCATCAATTCAATATGTAGGTTGAAACACAATCATTAACTGAAACAGAAACAGCTGTGTAGGAGGAATAAAACTGGGTGAGGAACAGCCAAACTCAGCTAACAAGGTGAGGTTGCTGAAGACAGTTTACTGTCAAAAGTCATACACCATGGCAAGACTGAGCACAGCAACAAGACACAAGGTAGTTATACTGCATCAGCAAGGTCTCTCCCAGGCAGAAATTTCAAGGCAGACAGGGGTTTCCAGATGTGCTGTGAAGCACAAAGAAACGGGCAACGTTGAGGACCGTAGACGCAGTGGTCGGCCAAGGAAACTTACTGCAGCAGATGAAATCATGCTTACTTCCCTTCGCAATCGGAAGATGTCCAGCAGTGCCATCAGCTCAGAATTGGCAGAAAACAGTGGGACCCTGGTACACCCATCTACTGTCCGGAGAAGTCTGGTCAGACGTGGCCTTCATGGAAGACTTGCGGCCAAAAAGCCATACCTCCGACGTGGAAACAAGGCCAAGCAACTCAACTATGCACGAAAACACAGGAACTGGGGTGCAGAAAAATGGCAGCAGGTGCTCTGGACTGATGAGTCAAAATTTGAAATATTTGGCTGTAGCAGAAGGCAGTTTGTTCGCCGAAGGGCTGGAGAGCGGTACACGAATGAGTGTCTGCAGGCAACAGTGAAGCATGGTGGAGGTTCCTTGCAAGTTTGGGGTGGCATTTCTGCAAATGGAGTTGGGGATTTGGTCAGAATTAATGGTCTCCTCAATGCTGAGAAGTACAGGCAGATACTTATCGATCATGCAATACCATCAGGGAGGCATCTGATTGGCCCCAAATTTATTCTGCAGCATGACAACGACCCCAAACATACAGCGAAAGTCATTAAGAACTATCTTCAGCGTAAAGAAGAACAAGGAGTCCTGGAAGTGATGGTATGGCCCCCACAGAGCCCTGATCATCGAGTCTGTCTGGGATTACATGAAGAGAGAGAAGCTACTGAGGCTGCCTAAATCCACAGAAGAACTGTGGTTAGTTCTCCAAGATGTTTGGGCCAACCTACCTGCTGAGTTCCTTCAAAAACTGTTTGCAAGTGTACCTAGAAGAATTGATGCTGTTTTGAAGGCAAAGGGTGGTCACACCAAATATTGATTTGATGTAGATTTTTCTTCTGTTCACTCACTTTGCATTTTGTTAATTGATAAATATAAACTATTAACATGTCTATTTTTGAAAGCATTCTTACTTTACAGCATTTTTTCACACCTACCTAAAACTTTTGCACAGTACAGTATATATATATATATATATATATATATATATATATATATATATATATATATATATATATATATATATATAAACCCTTATGAAAGTCTGGTACATTTCTACAGACTTAAGGCTTGCTTTTTTAGTAGGTCTGAATTTAGTGGGGTTTTTTTCTGATGAAGCCCTGGAATCAACATAAAATCCTGCTTTATGTAAAAGTCACTAATATCCTGATCAGTTATTTCCTGTGTTTATTTCATTTTAGACCATATTCACAAAACTCTAAGGACTATTTTAATTGTTGTTTTTTTTCTGTACTGTAGGCTTTCCTGTTTCACATATACGAGATTATAAAAAGACATGTATTTCCTACCTGTTTGTCTTCTCTTTATGCAGAATACCAGTAATACTATTATAATAGCCCCCCCTATAATAGCCAATAAAGACACTGTAATATAAACTGCTAGGTAGCTGTTGTCCTTAGTTTCTTCTGCTTTTGCTGTAAAACAAATGAAGAAAATTGATAAAAGCTGAAAAACAAAAACCAACATTAACTGATGTATTCTATTTTGTTTCATCTTGGCTTTTGGTTTAACTTGCACAGATTCAGAGCTTTGTATATCCTTATATTCTACAGTCTGCAATATTGTTATGAATAATAATAAGAATAGAAAGATACCCCTCCAAACCGCAGACCTTTAATATAATATACTAGTACATTACACTAGTAACTCTTTTGTTCTATTTCAGTAAGATACTGGAAATATTTAATGCTCTAGAAACGTGTCTCCTCTGGTGGGGTATAGGTTGATCAAACCAGCCCCTCAGTGCTGAAAGAGTTCAGGAGAAAAGGGTGACCCTTCAATTCTAAATCACATTGAACCCCTCTCTCTGCCCAGAAGATTTCCGTTTCATGTAACTTGCTTCCATAGCTCACAATGCAGTATTCCAATCTGTGGCAATGGCTCAAGGATTTAGCATGACCTATCATCTACAAACCCAACAACAAACTCAACCTAGAAAAAAGCTTTCTTGCCCCACATGCCGACTTTGCAATGGATTTGTTTATAATTGATGACTTTAGATCGAGTACCTACCGATGTTCAAATCTGTCTGAATGAAATGGGTTACCCCCGAGGCGGTATATTTGCAAGTGTATGTTCCTTCATTTGATGAGTGCAGGTTCTGAAGTATGAGGGAGCCGTCACCAGTATTGATCCTCTCTTCATCCACACGTGCGTTATCCAGAGAATTCTGAGAGGTTTTAGTGCTGCTCTGGTATTCCACAACTGTAGACAGGTTTCCGTCTCTCATCACACTCCAGATCAAAGTGAATTCCTGGTGATTTTCAGAAATACTGCAGGGAATAACAGCTGTTTGTGTTTCCAGACTCTGAATGCTTTCTAAAAAGAAAAAGAAAAAACACATAATAAGCACCAGAAATACAATTTACAGGATACAGCACATCAAACAAATTAGGTTGAGTTAACTCATGTGTGTTTGTGTGTACTGTATATTCAATAGATAAAGATTAAAACGTGACCTTGCTTTTTCCATGAACCTTCCCACGTTTGATCGCCTGAAGAAACAATAGTACAGATATACTGCTCTGTTGCATTTTGGTCATGTGGTATTCTCAAGGTGCTGGTCACTGAATACAGCCCCTCCTTGTTTAATTGCGTGTCGTTTTGTGTTGGGGCTGCATCGTCGTGACTGGCGGTCCATCTCAGAGTCGGGGCAGGGTAAATGTCACGTGAAGAACATGTCAACTCTTCTGTCACGCTGTTATATACCAATGACAGGGATCTGATTGGGGCTGCAAAGAAACAAAAGCAACATCAGATTACTTCATTGGACTAAATAAAGGAAAAGAGTTGCACACACACATCAATAGATGGCAACCTACTTTGTAGAGAATTAAACAATGTGGATAATGGCATTAAGTATGTACTGATCTTTTTCATTATTTAAATAATATTTTTAATAAGTTAATATGTACAGTTGGTCCTGTCTCTTCTGGTATAAGGCTCAGCTTTTTCAAAATACGACAGGAATATGTATTTTTCATACAGGCTCCATATTTTTTCACTAGTGGATAAAAATGTTTATGAATAACATCCAAAAAATGCCAAAAATGACTGACCTTTCACCTCCACATTAACATGGGCGTCATTGTTCCCTTGGTCTGTACTGACGTAGCACTGGTAAGTGCCTTCGTCTGCCATCCGGATATCTCTGAGAAGGAGAGAGGCATTGCTGTTGCCAAATTCATCCTTAAAAATGGACGTTCTCCCCCGGTACTGCTCATTTTGACTGCGCAGCTGGTCTTGGTTGTGGTAGAAACTGTGCACAATGGTGCTCCCGGGAATCTTCTGCCAATGAATGACGATCCCACTTCCACGTGTAAAGTAACATGGCAAAGTGCACGCTTCGGAATATTTGCACACAAGTGCTAAAATGGAAATGAGTACAAGTTACAGAATAGAAGAGTTGGCCCCTTGTGATAGAAATACAATGATTCTTGGTTGTAAATCTCCCTCCCAACCTGTGAGGGCGCTAAGCAGTGAGAACAGAGTTCCTTGGACGGGCTGGCCTGACAGTTCTTTCCCAGGGTTCAAGGGAAGTCGGATAGCTAAGAAGGGGGCGAGACTCTGCTGCAATAACGCATTGACCCGGAAGGGAAACAACGTGGCAGCCACAGATTGGAGAGGTGGTTGCACACGTTTACCAAGGGGTCATGTGTGACAGCATAAAAGGGGACGGAGAGACGTAAAGAATCTGTTCCTTCGCACTGTTTTTTGTAAATAAACTGAGAAGGACTGTGAGAGACCACGTTCCATAAGTAAAAAGTACCGTGAGTGTTTTGTTTATTTTGTCTTGTAATTGTCTTGTCCTGTCTTTGGAGGTAAATGCCCACACAGTAAGGGTTACATTTCTATTTCAGGGAACCAGGGTTATGATAATAACCTAACGTCCTGCTTCTTTAAACAGCACCATCATTTCTACTCAAACAATTCAACTTGATGACAGGGCACTATTGTGAAAGATTGTGTTAAAAAGTCAATTAAAAAAAAGTGACCACCACAGTCACAGCTGCATAATATGTGTTTTTCATTATTTCCACTTGGGCTGAGAACACAAAAGCAACATGTTTCTATTGCATTTGCACATACCAGCAGATCAGCAGATTACTACAAGATTGTAAAACTTCCCATTCCCACAATATAAAAGTTAAGTATCAAGGGCAGGGCATTTTTTATGTACTTATTATATCTTAAGAACCTTGTGACTCAGCTCCTTTAACTTCAATGCAGTTCTACTGTTCTGAAAAGAAAAGTGAAAGCACAAAGAACCTCACCTTGAACGTCCAATTCCATGCACACAAGAATCCATAGTAAGATATGGGTATAAGGAGTCTTATTGACCATCTTGTTTCTTTCTTCTTAGCATATCAGCTTTTCAAATCACATCTAAAACGACAAATAATAACAACATTATAAATAACCTTAAAACAATCAGGTAATTCTCAGAAATGAGAGGGGGGGGGCAAAGGACATTCATATTTATTAACTAACAAAACAAACAGGACTTATGTATGTGGACTTAAAAACAAACCTGGACAGTATAAACTGAAAAGCAGGGAGTTAGGGACCTATATCCTAATTATAGAAGGGTTAGTGGGGCTATTCCACCACATAGTCTGATTAACCCATTCAGTGACACTGTGCTCATTTGAGGACAGGCTACTTTGTAATTTTTTGGAACATTTTTAACTGGCATCTACCTGTTCTTCTCTCTAACTATACTGTTATGATCATTTACTCTCCTTTTGTTAACAGCAAAAGTCTAAATACAATGTAAGAAATGTCCGCCCCCGGCTTGTGTTGTGATATTTTCAAATAAAAATGTATTTGGTACTTAATGGGTCACCTCTGAATCGCAACAATCCTGAAATGAAATGTTGGACTGTCAAGAGTTGAGCTTTACGATTTCTCAGACTGGATTTAAAGGGCGCCTTCCCCTATTAGAATCACAACAGAGCTGGTGGAATCAAAGCAGCTTTCCAATTGAGAAATTGCCTTCAATTTGCACAGATATAAATGGGCCACAGTGTTTATAATTTAGTTATGATGTCTCATGTACACCAGTGATTTAGGGTTCAAATCTGAGGTGGCCTCAATCCCTGATAAGGTAACATCGAGTTGAGTTGTTCAGTTGATATGATATGTTAATACAGTACACCCTCGCTATAATGCGCTTCATTAGAATGGACCTTGCCCATGGACCCAGAATAAAAAATGTTTAAAAAACAAAAAAACACACACTGTCAACATCGTGTCTGTTTGCACGGGATGCCGCCTCTGCAGAGAAGGCAACTCGTTTTTGTCTCAATAAAAAGCGCGCGCTGTGTAACTATGCCTCACAAACGAAAATAATTGTAAGTTGCAACAATGCTGGAAACTATATTGACCGTTTGAAAAAAAGCAGTAACGCAGGCATATCTCTGTCGTGAATATAGGTTGTAATTCTACTTGTATGCACAATATCATCTCATTAATTTACAGTTTATCATTTATTCTGATTGTCCATAACGAATCCCTCGATATTCAGACAAAAGGCTTGGACCCCAAAAGGTTCTTATAGCCAGGGTGTGTCACCAATCTGCCCCACTAAACGCGGGAAGCAAAGGTAATGCATTTTTTAAAATTATTTATTATTATTATTTTTAATTTTCAAATACGTATTTATGTAGATATATATTAAATAGAGTGCATAAATAAAAAACGTACATGCAAATATCACATCCAGTGCAATTCATTGGTCAACCCTTACTTGAACACATTACAATTCATAGCAAGATATGCAACTCTTGTAAACACAGAACATGTATTATTACTACTCGCCTAAATAAAATACCTAGATTACATCATTTTCGTTTTGAGAGATTTGTTGAAATACAAGTTTTTTTGGTTGTTGATTTCTATGAAGGCCGGGAGCACGAAATCAAATGACATCAAAATACGGATTTATCAACCGCCAGTGTTATAGACTTACCAAGTCAGTGACCGGCTCACCCCTTGAACAGTTTTTCACTGCAACGCGCGTCCTAGCAGGATGGAGACAGTGATACACTATCCATCGACATCGGCGGTGTCGCTCGGACAGTAGTTTTCAATACAAGTATTGATTTGTGTTAACTCATCACGTGGCGCTCAACGGTACTCAGCGCTGAGTAATCAGAGTGGCGTTGGTCACTTCGAGGAAAACAACAGTCAGCTTCATTATTTCTTATAATTCAGGCTGGAATTCAGTAGTTGTTGTTGGTGATGTTAATAATATATAGATCTTTGAACTTTACTTATTTTTTAAGTTGGGCGAATGATGTTGAGCATTTGTACATGAGCAAAACAGCAAGAATAAGCAGAAAAGCAGAGCTGCACAATATACTCCAGAAATGCATTTCAGGAAAGCGCGGGTGTGTTTTGTTTTGTTCAATTTGAAAGGTACCAATAGATTACAGAGGTAAAGCAAGCTGTGCTAAACAAAAAATGTTGAAAAAGCATTTTTATGTTTTATATGTGTGTATGTATGTATATATATATATATATATATATATATATATATATATATATATATATATATATATATATATATAGTAGCGTGCACGGGGAAGGCAGCAGCATGGCTGGTAGGTGACGTAATCACACACAAAGACATGAGCCCCATATACGCTCCTTGCAAGGGAGCTGGGTTTTTTGTACAGCGGTATCGGCGCTATGCTTTAGTGATGGCAAAGTTCCCTTTTATTTTGTTTACTTTATGAATGATTTGTAGATACATGGTGTCTCAATTTTGCACGTTTAAGAGTTTCGTTTGAGAAAACCTCCTGACAAACCGAACTGGCGCTTTGGGTCGTCCTGGGATCCAGTACATGCAGTCTCAAACTTACATGGAGTCACATGATAACCCTGCACATGGGTGCTATTAAAAAGTTACATAGACAACTGACACACAAAAAAATACTATACAATAATGGATCTAAACAATATGAATACAATAGGTAAAACATCTGTGGAATGTCATACCTATGACAACCAACAAGGTCTTTAGATTCCTTAAAAAGACACTCCATGGTACAGCTTAAAACACCACTCTTTGTTTTTTAATAAACTTTGAATCTAGACGTACGGACACTAAACTTTGGTAAAATAAATAAATCAATAAACCTCTATAAAACTAGATAAAAGTGGCATCATTAAAAAAAAAGTCTTGCCCCCTTTTACAGACAGAATTGCACTGAAGAGACTGACAGGCAATGTCAAACCAGACACACAAGCACACACTGACACTGACACTGATAGAGATCAAGGTTCAAAAGGACAAGAAAACTGGGCAAGGAGAAACAAATGCATTTGACCCCTTTTTCACACTTTAATGAAAAGTGTAATGACTTTGTTATTTGTTTAAACACTAGTGTTCAAGGAATAAACATACATTCAACTTTCTGTTAAAAGACTCGTTGAGTTCCAGAACTCAGTTTATTGTTACATTTAGACATTCTGTATGTACAGTTAGTGGAAAATAAAGTATAGTCATATGGTGAACCTAAATCACAACGACACAGCTGCAGTATACACTAACTAGTACAGACTGTACTGAATTACATAACCATGCAATTGCTTTTTTATTATTTGCTACTTTTGTCCATAATAAACTACTGTGGCACTATTCTTTACACCATGACAACACGCCTTTCTTCTAGTTTGTGACGATATTCATGGGAATCAAATGACCCATTCCTCAAATCACAGCACAGGTTCTTATACCAAAGCACTGCTAGCACTAACTCTAATCTGCTGTATACTCCTGAGAGCTACACAGCTATACAGAAGACTGGCAGGGTCACACAGTGGTAGCACAAGTAAAAAGTGCAATTGCCAGAAAATGCCTCAGAATTGTAAAACAAAATGATAATAATTGAAATGAATTACTTACATTTATGTTGACAACATTAAGGAAAAAAAGAACCTTGCTGTGTTGAAACGCCAGGTTTTCTCTTTAAATAAACAGGTTGAACTTGAAACAGAGTGGGTGTGCTTTTAGATACTGCTTTACTTATTAACACACATACCTGGTAAGTGATTTGCACTTAGATTTGTAAGTGATTTGCATCTAGAATTGCACTGGCCTCTGGACAGGGTCCAACGCTTTTAGTTTTTTTTTGTAATATTGGCTCTGGCTGAAGCCCTGTCGAAGTGTATTCAGTGTGTTCTGTATTTGTGTTGTGTTAATTTTTATTTTGTGTTGTTGCAGCTATTAATAATTTGAGAGCCTGTCTTTATGGAAGAAACCAAGCCTTTGAGCACGGTGTGTGGAACTGGGATCAAGGTTTTAAACCTGCATGGAGTAGGGATTAGGGATTTATAATCCCAAAAACGGGGTGTCACAGCGGGGCCTCAGTATAGCCAGAGCAGCGATGGTTAGGCCTAGCAATAGGTCAAAATGTCGTTGACATGGCACCTTTTGTTTTCTCACAGGTTCTGATTTAGCCTGTCTTGTACACTTGTTGTATGTCGTCATCACAGCCATCATAAAACAAAAACAACTATACACGAAATAACTTCAACAAATAAAAAACAAAAACAAGACTATGCTTGGAATGTATGTTTGTGGGTCACAGCTGCACTGTGTAAGTGCTGGCCTGAATAGAAAAATAAAAAAGAGAATAATCCCAGCTATCACAGATTAGCAGCCGCTGTTAGCTTCCCAGGATTACTTGCTGTGAAGTGCAATTTGATAAATGCATTTCCTCGGCTCTAATGAAAACCATTGTATCTGTGCATATTAAGTTGCATTGCCGTTCTATGACTTTGTAATCTCTAGAATGCAATCAGGTTTTACACACTTGGTCTTTTGTATAATTACAACAATATAGTCATATATCAAACACCAATGGATTATTTCACAGCCCTTCTGGAGTAGATGCAGCACTGGCAGTGTTAATCAAAAATCATCATCACAGGGGCTCCTGAGTGCGCATCCAGTAAAGGCACTCCACGTGGAGTGCAGGATGCGCCTTATAGCCTGGAGATTGTCGTTTCGGGTCCAGGCTATTCCACTGCCGACCATGGACGGGAGTTCCCAGGGGGCGGTGCACAATTGGAGTGGGGAGGGCTTAGGTCAGCCAGGTTGTCCTCGGTTTACCGTGCATCGGCGACCCCTGTAGACTGGCCGGGTACCTGCGGGCCTGCCAGCAAGCGGCCCAGAGCTGTGTGGTCCTCCGATGCTGTAACTCTGAAGGTAGCTGCATGGCGGGCCTGCAGAGTGAAAAGAAGTGGACGGCTGATGGCACACGTTTCGGGGTACTCGTGTACTCATCTTCGTCTCTCCCGAGTTAGCCCAGAGGTTGCAGCGGAGAACCAGGCTTTAAAAAAATTATGCATTTCAAATTGGGGAGAAAATGGGGTAAAAAAAACAGCATCACAAATAGGCGAAGGATTTTAATGAGCAAGTGTAACAGGCAGTGTTGTGTGATACACTGCCGCTACGGATTCTGTCACTGTCTTCAGATACATGCAATGCATGTAAATAAGAAACAATCATGCATCTGGCTGTAAGGGGAAGGCTCTTACTCAATAATATTGTCTATTCTCTGCAGGAATAATCCTTACAAGAGGAGAACAATAGGTCAAAATGTCATCGACTGATCCAGTATTTCACATGTCACAGGGATTAATGGTCCTCCCCTACCACAACCCCCCAGGCTTACCCGCAGCAACCAGGAGTGGATTTCAAATAGGGTAAGGGCAATAATAATAGCAAGAATAATTATAGAGCCGTAGCTTGAATGCTCTTTCGTCAATAGAAACCCCATGTGTTTGTAGCATTGCAATTGTTAGCGTCAGCTCGGAACAGTATAAAGGCTAACCCCTACTTACAAAAAGCGGGTTAGATCCTAAAAGTAGGTTCTTTTTATTTATTTATTTTTGGAAGCTATGATTAAAACTGTGATCTTTTTTTATTTCCTTCTCTGTTTTATTCCTGACATGGTAGGTTATTGAAAGATGTGGGTGCAGCGGCCCAGGGATAAGAAGATTAAAAAGAATTAACGTCATTCTTCTGTCATTATAGAAATAAATTGAGTTTCGGTTTAATCGGAAAACAAATCATGTTACACAAACAATGAGAGGAATACCCAGCGGGACCGCCACACTCAGCTTCTCATTCTGAACCTCGGGGACGGGGAGTATGATGGAGAAAACCTGCACTGCCAAACCGGGGAATACTGGGCTGAGGAAAATACTGCAAGAATAAAGAGGACTGTTGAAAACTGTGCTGAAAAAAAATGAAGTAAAACTGAGATGGCGAGAGCGTTACTCAGAGCTAGCAGTCCAACGGTTTGTGAATATTTAGTGAAGTTGCCTGTTTCGAATGAGGTGAGAGGAATATCGCCGTGTCACTCGCTGTCCTCTGCCTTGTTGTGAGCACCATGCCGTTCGCTTTTAAACTGTTTCTCCTGACCTGGCTTTGGCCAATAGCTCTGCTGAATGGAAGTAACTTCCCAGACAGTAAGAAACAAACTGAGGTGCCTCTGAACGACCACAGGAAACAGGGCAGGTGAGCCAGGCTGCTGTTGCTGTTGCTGTTGTTGTTGTGAGAGTAATGAATGTCAAATCTGTTCACTTGTTCCCAGTGAGCAGTTTGGACCTGGGGTTGGGGTTGGGGTTGGGGTTGGGGTTGGGGTTGGGGTTAGGGGGTTAGAGTTAGGGTTGGGGTTAGGTTGAGAGTTTGAGACTTCCTTTCCCTTGGTTCCCCATACAGAGGAATGGGCGTCCAGGGAAAGGAATATGCACTGGCCATCTTACATGTTTTGGATTGGGTTAGGGTTGGGGTTAGGGTTATAATTTGAACCAGAACTGAATCTGAGGTGGTATTTAATTAAATGTTTTAGGTATTCTTTAGCCCCGTCACCTTGTGTGTGCAGGTCAGGCCAGTCTGGGGACCTGCTCAGCTTTGTTGTGTCTCTGTTGATGACCTAGAAATGGTTGATTTGAGATGCACACTAAGTAGGTCACCATTTGCTGAATGGCTGTGTATAAACGATGTCATGGAACATTTAATTCTAGGACTTGAAAACATCCATTATATATATATATATATATATATATATATATATATATATATATATATATATATATATATATATATATATATATATATATATGTATCAGAAAAGGGTTAGGGCCTGGTCACACGAGTGACTTTTGTCTATGGCAACAAGGGGACGACAGCCGTTGCCTGCTTGTCGCTTCGTGTGACCACCTTGCAACACCGACGGGTCTCCCACTTTAGGACGATGTTCTATTTTTCAGACGACATGAGGGCAACATTTTCAATACGAGCCATAATAAAATGGCGATGTGGATGCATGATTTGGAAGTGAAGCCAATAGATTATTTTGCTGAAAAACGATTTTTATGGTATCCAAAACATAAAGATTATTTCAAAAGATGATTGAAAGGAGCTGGATCCATTCTCAACCATCTTTGAAAACCTACGACATCCTCTCTCTGAAGCTCCATCATTAAATTATTATATCACCCCAACTCTTTACGTTTCCTCACCCAGGGCTGAACCCAAAACGTTCTTTTTTCATCTACTCTCCTCCTCTTCCTCGTCTAACATGGCTATTAAAGCAGCGGCAGCGACCTTCCTTCGCCGCATGGTTACGTCTTGTGACAGAATCGTGCATTATGATTGGTTTGGTTTGCATTACGCTGTTGCCTGTGTGTTGCCAGCTTGTGGACCGCATGCTTGTCACCCCTGTGTGACCAGGCCTTTAGGGTTAGGGTTAGGATAAGGATTAAAGTTATATCATACAAAAGTACACATGTATTTACTAAGTAACTAGTATGTAAATACAAAGTAATTTAAGACACTTACTGTAAAGTGTGACCAATGTTTGTGATATATTAAGAACCTGTGGCTGATGGCTGCCAGGTATGAGTTCTATTGAAAATGTTAAGTTCATAATGACCACCCAATACCTGCTGGAGGTGTGTGTGTGTGTGTGTGTGTGTGTGTGTGTGTGTGTGTGTGTGTGTGTGTGTGTGTGTGTGTGTCCTGAGGCCAGCTGTACGAGACACTGCAAGTGTAATAGAGACTTAAAAGAAAGTTAACTGCAGGTAAAAAAAAAAAATGAAGTTTGATCCTGACCTTTGATACTTCTAATCTCTACCAGTGAACAGCAGAGACGGTGATGTAACACTGAGGGGAGGGGCACTGGAAGAGTCAGTGAACAGTGCTGGAGGGGTTGGGTTTGATAATGGGTGGAGCATTCAGGTATTTATATCCAAAGTGACCGTCTTTAATATATATCCCAACTGACCACATCATGTTGAATTGTTATTTTTATTCTCTAGATGAATGCCTTCCACAGTATTGTTCTTTCTGAACCTCTATTAAACAGTTTTAGTATTATCATTGTCCAGTCTGTTATGTTGAACCCCTGTAACTGTATTTGTATTTGCAGCCGGCCAGAGTTTCGGATGAAAAAATCAGACAGCACTAAATCAACGCTGATAAAATCAGAGCAGCTTCTTCGCATCGAGGAGCACGACTTCGCAATGAGGCCCGGATTCGGAAGTAGGGTTTCTCTCCTCCTTTAACTTAGCTCTGCGTTCATGTATATGTTTAGAAATGCGGAAGCTTCATTTCAATAATTAAAGCAGACCCCATTACCAAGGTTGATATAACATTGCTATGTGTGTTCTTTCTGTTATAGTTTGTCATTTACATCCAGTGTCTATAATTGTGGTTTGTTACACAGTAAATACCCTTATGATTGCTCAGTTATTACCGTACAGCATGCAACGTCATGTGTAAATACCCTTAAAAATGTATCATAACAAAAGTAAAAGCATGGCAAGCCACGGTAAGCATGGTAAATGCATAGTATAACCATGGCAAAAGCATTGGTTATACTGGGGTCAACTTTTAAAAGGGTAAAAACATATATGTTTATTAGATAGTCAACTGAGGCAGTGTCTGTGTGCAATGCATTATAATCTAAAGCAGAGAGGAGAAAGCAGAACTCTGGAGTAAAGAAACTACAAGTTTTTAATTTTTATTTTCAATGTGAAATTTCCCAGTCGTGATACATTTCCGATGGTCTCTATTTGATCATTGGGATTGTATTGCTGTGAAATACCCCCTCCTGTCCTCTGATGAGGGATTTCAGGACTCCAAAGGCACCTGAATGAAGTGAGGGGCTATTTTTAATGTTATCACTATATGACCCAGCCACAGAAACTGGCCCCTCCACTTTGGAACCCAAAGTTCCGCCCCTGCCCTTGGATAGCGTTGAGCAGGGTTCATAACACTATTCATTCCATATCAGACCTCTTTTCTCTACGGAACATTCGCTTGCCCCAGTTCTATATGAAAGAAAATCCCTCCTGGACTACTTTTGCCATAACAGAAAAGGTTCAGTTCAGTTCAGGATGTAAAAGAATTGGAGCATTTTGGGTTATTTGATTAGATTTTTCTTTTTTATGTTTTTTTTTTTGTTGTTGTTGCATCACTGACATCTGGCTTAAATGCTTAGCAACTGGACTAAAAGCGAACGAGATTAGATTCCTAAAATCAAGAGGCTTGGCACGAGAGAGGCACACTCACGCTGATCAATTCAATAATTGCATTGTACTGGTGTACTAGAAATTGAGGGTTGTATAAGAAATAAATACTGTAGCTCAAGTGACTCCAGCCCTGCAAGGGCAATATTAAAATATATACATTATCATACAGCAAAGCAGAACTTGACGGACAGTGATTCTGTCTTGTATCTTAAATGTTGTTCTTGAAACACTAAGCTCTTTTGCAATCCTATTTCCTCTGCAAGCTTAAACACAGTGTCACCACACTGCACAGCATGTCTGAAAGCACACATTCTAAATGTAGTTCCATTTTGTTCCGTTTTGTTCAGTATTTACAAACCACATCCTGCACTTGGCTGGCTACTGGCTAACAGAACAGCATAGTTTGTAGAATCTATTTTCTGCAGTGTTTTGCCTCGAGAATGCAATATACAATTGCAGTATAATCTCATAATCATTAAAAATCCCAATGAACAGGCTTGCCCTCATGGATATGAATAATTCTATGCTGCATAGTGCACATGCTGTAGCAGTACTATGACTGACAATTCGCATTGCAGCAAGCTGTCCCTAGAGGTTTATATAAGAAGTGCGGGCTGTATTGATTGGGACTCCTCTTGGGATTGTTGGGTGAGTAGAGCAGTCCATGGGCCAGTGGCGTTCCTCCTGAGGGTTTAACACTGTAAGTCTGCCAACATACATGACATAGGACTGTATGAGCTGCTGTCATGAGTTCATTATAACCAGCATTGCAGCACTGCACCAGCAGTATTGTGGTGGACCCCCATCACCATCATCATCATCATCATCATCATGTGTTTCTGCTGTTTTGTTCCGTTCCAGGCAGTGCTATTCCAGTTGGGATTGATGTCCAGGTGGAGAGTATAGACAGCATTTCAGAAGTCAATATGGTAAGCTACATCAGAGCAATCAGAAAGCTCTATTACTGCACAGTATGTTGTGTAACCCATCAGATACAATCAGATAAGGGCTTTAATCATGCACTAATCCTATGAAGTAGCCTTCCACATTACTAATGGAAAAAGTGTCTATGTATTATTATTATTATTATTATTTATTTCTTAGCAGACGCCCTTATCCAGGGCGACTTACAATTGTTACAAGATATCACATTATACATTATTTCACATTATACAGATATCGCATTATTTTTACATAGAATTACCCATTTATACAGTTGGGTTTTTACTGGACCAATCTAGGTAAAGTACCTTGCTCA
This sequence comes from Acipenser ruthenus, assembly GCF_902713425.1. Taxonomy (NCBI): domain Eukaryota; kingdom Metazoa; phylum Chordata; class Actinopteri; order Acipenseriformes; family Acipenseridae; genus Acipenser; species Acipenser ruthenus. The sequence continues at coordinate 2,666,725 of NC_081196.1, forward strand.
AGGGTACAACAGCAGTGTCCCCCACTGGGGATTGAACCCACAACCCTCCGGTCAAGAGTCCAGAGCCCTAACCACTACTCCACACTGCTGCCCCGTATCAGATCAGATGTTACATAACTCGTCAGGAACACCTTTGAGTCCTGAAGTTAACCTAACACGTTTCTGCTTTATTGTTTTGTTTTGAACTGAAAAGAGCAAACTGCATCTGGGATTAAAGCCATCCTGTCCATCCTGTCCCTGACTTAGTGTCTCAGGCTGTTGTCTGAGCTCGTGTTGCTCTTGTCTGAGTTCGTGTTGCTGTTGTCTGAGCTTGTGTTGCTGTTGTCTGACTTTGTGTTGCTGTTGTCTGACTTCTTGTGCCCCTGCAGGACTTCACGATGACCTTGTACCTCAGACATTACTGGAAGGACGAGCGCCTGTCCTTTCCCAGCACCAGCAATAAGAGCCGGACCTTTGATGGGAGGCTGGTGAAGAAGATCTGGGTTCCTGATGTCTTCTTTGTGCATTCGAAGAGGTCCTTCATCCATGACACCACCATGGAGAACATCATGTTGAGAGTCTATCCAGATGGCAATATTCTGTACAGCGTCAGGTAAGAGCCTGTCATAATGATCTGCATGTATTTGTATAAGAGAATTTGTATACAGGGTGTATTTGTATATCGGGTGCAGGCATGTATTTCCTGATGCAATTGGCAACAGAATTCTTAACCGAATATCGGACTGGAAAAAATTAACAATAGATTCATTAGATTCTGACATTTCTCATCATGAAATAAATATACAAGGAAGAGCTTTAGTCTAGTAACACGCAAGGGAAGCTTGTGCTACTGGGAGACTAACTACATGAGGATCCAAAGAGGGTATCAGGGTAATTCGTCTATCAGTGAATGTTTAATTAAGGCTTGCAAAATCAAATCCTTTGCAATCAATAGTCTCTGCTGAACTCCGTTTGTTTCATCTGATTCCCCTTTGCATTCCCCACTCTTACTGCCTGTCTCCTGCAGGATCACTGTGACAGCTCTGTGCTCCATGGATTTCAGTAGATTCCCTCTGGACAAGCAGAACTGTTCTCTAGAGCTTGAGAGCTGTGAGTATGTCAATATGTACTATTTTCTGTAGACCGTAGTGGTGTAGTTGAGCCGGAACTCACATAATAGGTAACGTGACTCACATCTCCCGCAGAACTGTCTGATTCAGTCAGCAGTCCTCTTGATGCAATGAAAAGAGCATTAGGAACTTCTTCTATTACAAACTACTGCTTAAGAAGGCTAAAACTGCTGATGAAGATGACAGCAACAGTGCATCAACTACGACTGTGGACACAAACACAAACAAAGCTCTTCCACGTGGAATCCTGTCAGCTATGCCAAAACTTGGCTCCGACATCATCGTTCTGCCACTGACACACAGACATGTAAAGACAAGCATTCTGAGAAAGACACTTTGTGGAAATACTTGTAGAAATGGGATAAATACATCACTTATTATATGTGTTAGTAGGCGTTCAGATTTAAAATCCACTACTGCCCCCCAGTATGATTATCCACGAATCTTATCGCTCGCTGATTCAAACAAGCTCTCAATCACATGACCCACTCCACGCGTCTGTGTGTCGCCTGTGTCTATCCTGGATGAACCACTGGGGATCTGTATGATGACACAGGAGATGTTGTCAAAGACTTAACATTGAAACACCTGTCTAATTTTACCTAAGCATTTATGTTGTAGTACTACATGTTTCCACAGTGTTTTTAATCATAAGACGCAACTTATTGAAGGGTTGAACTTAATTGAACCAATTATTTTCTTAATTGGTCAATGCTAAAACAAATTCCAGGTCTTTAGCCATTGATGCATTAAGATACCCAGAAAACCTACAGGATTGTGGATCTCCAGGACCAGGGTTGGCCACCCCTGATATTTAATGTAGCAAGGAAAAACAGTGCTGCTATAACGACCCTTTCTGTAAAATGTAAGAGTTACTTTTATTTCCAGATTGCGTGCCTCTTAAACTGGGAGATTTCAAAGAGCATTTTCAGCACAACCTATTAAGGGGAGGTGAAGAATCCAGCCCGTTATCTTCACCTAAATATTCACTCTTTCTTTTCACACTTCAAGATGCGTACAATGAAAAGGATCTGATGCTCTACTGGAAGAACGGGAATGATTCTTTGGGGACAGAGGAGATTCTGCTGTCCCAGTTCTTCATTGAACAATTCAATCCTTTCAATGGGCTTGCTTTCTACAGCAGCACTGGTAAGTCTGCAGCATTGCATTCTGAAAAACGTGTTGTTTGCATACAGTCACTTACCAACAAAGACCAAAGACACGTTCAGCATCCACCAGTGTGCCAATGTTCTCAACTGTTTTGCTGGGGGTCGCCTTTGTAGACAACTAAACGATTCAGCTATGCAAGTCTTCTTTCATTTTCATTTTTGTTGAAAGTGGAGAGGTATAGAGGAATGCAGAAAGACTACATGTTTTAAATACCAGCAGTGGAATGCCAAGGTACAAAAACAAGAGGTAAAACTACGTCAAACGTAGACAAAGCTAGAAAAATCTTTCTTTTAATACTATAGTCGATACTATATAATAGGGGTGTGCCAACTAACGAGTATACATGAGTATCCATAACGTGCATGCTTATTTTTTTCATACTTGTTTATCATGGCACTTTCGGTGGTAAAAACATGCATTAGAACATCAAAGCAATTTAAACCACTGTCAACTAACATTAAAACACTGTTACACAATACGCATTCGGACTTCAAAACTATCAAGATGAAATGATGTGAAAGTATGGTCTGGTGCCCGTACAAGCATGAGGCCTCCCAGAACAAGTACAAAAACAAATGCCTCCTCTACACTGAATGCATGAACCTTTCATTACAAGATCATGGGTCAGTGTGTGTGTGTGCCTGTGTCTGTGTGTGTGTGTGTGTGTCAGTGTGTGTGTGTGTGTGCGTGTGTCAGTGTGTGTGCCTGTGTCTCTGTGTGTGTGTGTGTGCGTGTGTGTGTGTGTGTGTGTGCGTGTGTGTGTGTGTGTGTCAGTGTGTGTGTGTGTGTGTGTCAGTGTGTGTGTGTGTGTGTGTGTGCTTTAAACACAGAGCAGCTACTACGTTCATTGATCATTTCTCCTTCTTTATGTTACAGGGTGGTACAACCGGCTGTATATAAACTTCATACTCAGGAGGCATATATTCTTCTTTATGCTGCAGACATACTTCCCGACCATGTTAATGGTGATGTTGTCCTGGGTTTCTTTCTGGATTGACAGGAGAGCTGTTCCAGCCAGGGTGTCACTAGGTAACGTTAAAACTCCAGTCCTGGTGCCATTGATACACGGATATGGCTTCTGACCTGTAGCGCCAGTCAGTATGACCCATTTTTGCGTGTTGCCCAGGCTGTTGATTTCCATAGGAGTGGCTCGTTTTTTTTTTAAACACCCAGGATTTGTAAATTGAAAAATGTGTTTAATTTTGGAACTGTTACTAGACCGGAAGTTACATCACATTGCAGAAATGTTGGTTGACTAGGCTAATAGTTTTTCTTGCATAGGCTGTACTGGGATGCCCATGAACCCATCCAGGAGAGTTGCTGAGAAACGTGTTGATTAATGATGGCTGACCATGTGACTTGCCCTTATACATTTGCATTTGCACAGGCATTGTTAGTTTTCTATGCTTTCCCAGTCTTGTATTTACCAAACTGTACAGTGGTCAACCAGGATGTTTGCAGTGCCACTGCCTGCTATATATGCATACAATGTGCTTAGCTTCTTTTAGTAAACTCTTATGTTAGCACTATGAAGTTATGGATGAAATCTCATATATGTGATTCACCATGCTTTACCAGTAGTTTAACAAGCATTCCCAGTGTTTTAACTATATCTTGATATGCTTTGACCTTGAAACACTGCAGTAAAGGCTTTTAAGGGTTACTCACTTATTATTCATCTTGCAAATATGTGTTAGGTGTGTTCAACTAATGCGCCAGTAAAGTAAGTTACAGTAAATTCCATATTAATACTTCATGAGTCACCAGCTATAGTTGCTCCCGGAACTGGCTCAGTGTGTAGCCTCAGTATGAATCTTTCTACACTGACAGCTGTCAACAAAAATAAAAACCAGTGTGCGCACATGTGAGGGCCCTCGTACCTGCGCAACAAGGTTAAAAATAGCTTGGATTAACACTAGAACCGCCGTGGTTATACTCATACCTAAAACCACCGCCGGCAGTCATGATGACGAATACATTTTAAACAACATCAATATTAAAATGAAAGACAAACTATGGGATACAACTCAAAAGCTTTATTCAAACACATCATATCAAACATCTGCACAGTTGAAACACCGTATTTAAATGAACAACTAAACATAAAAGGGTTTATTTTCTAACTAAGCACATATAAAGCATATAAATGAAAAACTATAATAAAATAAACATTTCAAAGAAACTAGTGTGTAAACAGGTATATGTACATACAAAACTGTAAAAACAAAAGTACTTTTTAATTTAAAATGAAACGTTTTCTCTTGCGTGTGTGTCACGCGGTGCAGCACAGAAACCAGGTTGAGCTGCTGCAGCCTGCAGCTTTGCAGTCTTCTGATCGAAATGTTTCTGCTGAAGCGCTGTGGCTAGCCTCAAGATGAAATCTCTCCTACTGATATTTTCCCCGGTGCATTCCTTGTACAAAACAAAAGGATTGATGGCTGCCAGGTCCAGTAGAGATAACAACAGTCTTGTATATAAAATATAAAATAGAATATTCAAAATAAAAACATGTATCGTAAAAGGCAGTCGAAATGACTGCTCTGGCTGTTCTAGGTAGAGGGGATTATAACTTTTTTTTATTTTTGCGATCCTGCCTTTCAAACGCCATCAGGGTATTTAATACATGTATTTAGGAAAAGTCAAGAACGGACAACCGTGGTATCTTTCACACACGCAGAGTAATTTAAATTTTAAAAGTGAAAACTGTCAAAATGACTGCCGTGGCGGTTCTAGTGTTAAAGTCAAAAGCAATCCAAAACATCTATAGGAGGATCTGATACTGCTGCAAAATCGTGGCAGTTCTCATGTTCACCAAGTAGAGTGTGACAGACAAACAGACAGGATGGATGGACACCATCTGCGCACGAGTCCCCGTTTTTAGACCCTGAATAACACCAACAGCACCACAAAAGCCTTTCTCCGTTGTCTGCTTCAGGAATAACCACGGTTCTGACGATGACCACTATAATCACAGGCGTGTCAGCCTCCATGCCGCAGGTCTCCTATGTGAAGGCTGTGGATATCTACCTGTGGACCAGCTTCCTCTTCGTCTTCCTCTCCGTCATCGAGTACGCAGCCGTCAACTACCTGACCACCATCGAGGAGATGAAGAAGCTGAAAAGCAAGAAGGTTATTGGTTCTCTTTTTGCTTTTTTTTTTTTTTTTTAACTCGAGTAAACCGCCCGTGATTGCTTTATTTAGTTAAAACAATGTGGTCTGTTTCAGTGGTCTAAACTAGTTATCCCCATAATATAACTCGAGGGCCACATGCACCCCTCTTGGGTACCCAAGACGTTTCCCATCTGCTATCCTCCAGGTACTAGCTGACGAAGCATTCTGATCTACAAGACTGGGGTTACCTGCCATACGACTTCATGTACACTAGGACAGTTTGGGACCTCACACCGCAATGCATTCTGGTAAATGTAGTCCTGCTGTGAAAGGTACCTGAGACAGGTAAAACGTACCAGAATGAACTGTCCTAGTGTACATGGAGTCATATGGTAACTCTATATAATACTGCCAAAGGAGTGGTCAGAGAGGCAAGATTCAGTAACAGATGGCCAATTATTTTAGTGTGACTTATGTGGCCCTTCACACATTTTTAATGAGGACCACCAGTCTAATCAGTGCTGTTGTTCTGAAATACAATAATCTGGTCCTGCTGTTGCTTCTCCCCCCAGCCTTAGAGCTTTATTATAGACCTGCTTATTACAATACAAACAGTGGAGTGGGGCTGGAACAGGAGCTATAGGAGAGAGAGGGTAAGGGTAAGGTTTGTATGCTGTTGAGAGCTGTGCGCCTCAAAGTTTGTGGTCACTGGCACAATGCTGTAGGTATTACTAATACGATAATACGCCAATAAGATTGACCGAACAGAGACTGAAGGCGATTCTTAATGATTGCTACTGTGTTTCTGTACTCCATCACTGCTGCAGTATTCCAGCTGAAGTCTGTGGGTGTCTCAGTCGCAACACTCCAGTCTTGAGGGCACAGGTTTGCAGACAGGACCCCTGTTACAGTTCACTGTGAAGTTCGTTTTGTTTCCGTTTGAACAAATCTGAAATCAAGTGTTTCACTTTAGCAAAGCATTCTCATGCATTGGTAACATTGTTTGCTGTTGAACAAATCTGAAATCAAGTGTTTGACTTTAACAAAGCAAACTCATGTATTGATAACATTGTTTGCTGTTGTAGTCAGCAGGTGTGAATGTGATTCATAATATCCAGGGGAAAGATCCAGTGTGGCTCTGTAGCTCCCTCTGCTGGTCAGAGGATGTCACTGAGATTTTAATGAATTACTGTTGCAATAATATGAAAAGCCTTGAAAACATCACAGCTTGATTGTTCTCAGGGGCTGGAATGAGACAGCTGCTGTGTTGCTGCTGCCCTCTGCAGTGTGAAGACAGTACAGGTGCCGCTTCTGAAGCATTGCTATTGGGGCTCGGATAGTGTGGGTGCAAAATAAAATGTTGAGGACTCAGACGTGTCTCGTGTTGTGACCTGTATTGCAATCTGAGCATGATACCAGGGTTCCTGCACCCCCAGACCCCTGCCTGCTCTTCTTTGAAGAGATTACCATGGAATCTTTATTGCTCATGCTATACTCAACTGGGCGCTGGATTCATGTCTGACCCAATGAAATCATGATTATTTGTCAATGGCTGCAAATCCCGCAACTCCTCTTCAATCAGAAGCTGGAAGTGATGTCCCTGTGCATCACAAGTGCCAGCTATCATTCAGCTACCATACCAGCTACCAAAGTGTGTGCTTTGAATTTACCCCCTTACCTCTTCCAGCACCCAAAGGCGAGTGCCTAATCGGAGCAAGTCAAAATTCAGTGTTTATGTCAACTGTGATTATTCTTTCATGAAAAGGAGGTTTTAAATGGCAAGAGAGTTGTCCTGACTGAATGCTGCATGACACATCCTAAACTGCCATTCACTTTTCTCAGACAGTCCTTGACCTCTTTGTATCTTGCAGATTCCAGTGACCTACGATACCACGCAAGCCATGGCGTTTGACGGGTGTTTCCACGACAACGACATTGACCTGACGGCCTTCTCTTCCATCCCTATGAACCCCGAGGGGCGCCCCCCTCCGCGGAGGAACACTGCAGTCAACCTCCCGAGCGAGGGCCATCGCCTGCGCAGAACGAGATCGCTGAAGCGCAGCGTCGAATACATCATCAACAACAGCCACATCATCGATTCCTATTCCAGGATTCTCTTTCCGTTTGCTTACGTTCTCTTCAACATCATCTACTGGAGTCTGTATTCATAGCTGTCACTGCCAGCCAGCATTACTCTTCATAAACTCAAGACTGGATTATAGTACGAAAACACTTTCTACAAATTCCACTTGCACATGTTAATATGTATCCAATTCCAAATAAATGTATAATTGTAAATCCATCCGAAGTGGCGGCTGATTTCTGTTTCTGCACCAGCTGTGTACACCAAAGCAAGAACATACTGTGCTTACAGTGCCTCCTCGTTATAAAGCAGTCCTATATACAGGGTTACCATATGACTCCATGTGCACTAGGACCGTTTGGGACAGTTCATGCTTTTCAACTCACATCGCAATGCATTCTGTATTACCTGTCTCAGGTATCATTCACATCAGGACTACACCTACCAGAATGCATTGGGGTATGAGTTGAAAGAGTAAGTAGCTTTCAATGTCACTTCAATTGCTTATTTTTTATTGTTTTTTGTCACCTCCTAAATCGTGGTATTTATTTCCCCAAGGGAGAGCAATGTAAATGTAAAGAGCAATGTAAAAACAAATCTATTTAAATGAATTTAGAAGTTACGTACTCTTTAAAATGAATAGTCTGACTGTAACTACAGTATCTGACATATGTGAGAAAAAACAACACAAGTACAGATTCAGATTTGTTGAATGCAATTTATCACATTACAGTACAAACTACTATTTTACATGTTCATAAATACAAAGTAAGAGATTATTATGGATGCCTACCATCACAATAGACAGTATGTACCATTTACCAGAATATATAAATGTACAGTACAATGCTATTTTTATTGCAATATATATATTTGGAAGAAAACATGACATTAAAAATTCAAGTACAAACTGCACAAAAGAGCTAGAACTCTATACCTGTGTTCCAGAACATCTAAAGAACACGCCACAGATTTCAAGTTCTATTTGTGTTCCATACTGTCGCATTGGTCTGTTCAATTGCTATAAACAAGGGGAGAGTAGGGTGCATTGGAACAGGTTTGCTCGAAACATACTTCTTACTATTATACTGTACTAACGACAATATTTACAAAGAGTTTACTCCAGTCTTTAGTTAACTCCTATTTTATTAAAGGAAAAAAACACCTAATGACTGAAAGGGTTAAGCACACTCCCGTTGTTTAAAGGTATTCCCTTCTTAAACCCTGTTTTAAAGAAAAGAAAGGAGCACAATGCAAAACTGATGGGATTCTCCGTGCTTTAGCTTTGGTACTTGGTTGGTCGTGTACTGTGTGTAAGTGAGGCGACACTTATGGCACAACGAGATGTACGAGTGTTGGACCTAAATCTGTAGAATCTTCAGATCTCTTCAAATCTAATACTCAAATCTATCCACTGGGACAGGCAGGAACCCATAAAATGGCCAGCTTGTCAGAATGCAAACGATTCTGGGGAAAAGTCATGCACAGCTCACAACAGAAGCATCCTAGTACAGCCTGTTTGAACACAAGGCAAGCTGTGGGGAATATGTAAGGCTGTGTTTCCACTGCCAGGAACCCAGTTCTGAACACCAGTCTCAATGAGCACTGTGCTGTTCCAATGATTGCCCTGCCCTCCCTCTGCAAGCAGGCTCACTGAAGTTTTGACAAAAACTTAGGAAGGCTTAATTATCATATCAGCTTGTTCGTGAGACAGAATCACATTCTAAGGAAACGGTTTGTGCAAGTGTTGCAAATATTCCACTTTGTATTCATTTTACTCCTATAAAACTTAAACCATTACATTTATAAACATATGGCATGTACCACAAACAAACAAACAAACATACAAACAAACAAACCCACTTAGAAATACAACATCTTTTGTCGACCGAATGGTGGAAATGTAACGTCATGTCGTTTTAACGTTTAACGTCACTGCACTTCGCTGGACGTCATGTCTCCCCGTTTCTTCAAAGTCTTCCTCAGGGAAAGGCTGGCTGTTTCGTAATCGTTTTCCTCCTTCAATGACAGCTTATATCTGTCGTGGGAGATCTCATTGAGCATGACATCTCCATTTGGTGTATTGAGCGACACCCTCTCCCTCTCCCTGTAGTGGTTACCTGAGGCACAAGCGTCAAGACAGACCAGAAACTTTACAGAAATGCATGAACACCAGTACTTTTATGAGAAATTAACCCAAAGAGATTCGCTCAATACAGCCATTAGTCAGTTTAATACTAATACATTATTAAACATAGAGAACAGTTCTGGTTACACTTCCATTCCATTTGCTTTGAATCTAGCAAAACAATTCTGCTTCCCACCAGCACTGGACATTGTGGTCTTTGCAGGTTCAGCCACTATTTACATGGACCCCCTAAAACTCATTCTCTCAGTAACCTTGTGTCCAGTTTATACCCCTACATTCTCCTTTATCTAATCCTGCATTGAGCTCTGGCAGCTTTATATATCTGCAAATTAAAAACACACACGGTTATGGGAGTTGAAATCTTACACAAGGCTATTTCATTAAACAGCTACACGTCGCTGTGCAGCCGCTGGCTAGCAGTGCAATATCTTCATAGGCTGGTTACCATTTCCAGTGACAGGAGCGGTGTGCTCGTTGCTGACGAGGAAGGTCTTGGAGCCGCTGGAGGTTATGTTGGAGTGCAGGGAGCTGGAGGAGCCAGAGCAGAAAGATGTGACCGGCATCACTGATCGCTTCTTCGTGTTGGTGGCTGTCCTGCTCCAGTCTGGCAAAAAAAAAAAAAAAAAATCAAACCATCAAAAGTGCAGGCAAATACAGAGAGGTGCTCATAATCACAAAAGAACAGCACAGCATGTGAAAGGTTAAACACGTATGATAAAAAGTTTGGTGAAGACTGATCTGTGCAAGATCAAGGCAGTTATTGTGTTCATCATGTAGGGTGTGACAGACATGATCGCATGATGATTTATTGAAGTTAAAAAGAAGCTGTATTTACAGATTCACCTGCTGTCTTCTAAGGCACGACGACGTGGGCTTGTGTCTGTGGAGCACATCTCTCACATGTGCATGCTCCGTGTGTCTGTGGAGCACATCTCTCACATGTGCATGCTCCGTGTGTCTGTGGAGCACATCTCTCACATGTGCATGCTCCGTGTGTCTGTGGAGCACATCTCTCACATGTGCATGCTCCGTGTGTCTGTGGAGCACATCTCTCACATGTGCATGCTCCGTGTGTCTGTGGAGCACATCTCTCATATGTGCATGCTCCGTGTGTCTGTGGAGCACATCTCTCACATGTGCATGCTCCGTGTGTCTGTGGAGCACATCTCTCATATGTGCATGCTCCGTGTGTCTGTGGAGCACATCTCTCACATGTGCATGCTCCGTGTGTCTGTGGAGCACATCTCTCACATGTGCATGCTCCGTGTGTCTGTGGAGCACATCTCTCACATGTGCATGCTCCGTGTGTCTGTGGAGCACATCTCTCACATGTGCATGCTCCGTGTGTCTGTGGAGCTGCACCCCTGACTGTCCTGTTTCACTGCAGGCGCTCTGAAGCAATAACAACTGAAGGGGACAGCCAGTTGGCCATTTGTTTAAATGAGATCCTCAACAGAATCTAAGACCATATACGAAGAACGAAGAGCACGTTTTTAAGGCAATTCTTTCAGTCAGTGTGAATCAACCACAGCGTACCTGCACATGGCAAGGAAAATAAAACAACGACGAGCAGCAGCCAGTCATCTCTGATAAGGAGTGAATATTTGAATACATTGTAATAATGCTGTTCAGTAGCTGGTTCCTGTTGTGTTGTTGCAGTGGTCGATTCCTACCTGAGTTTTCAGCCAGTCGGAGTTTTCCACAGCACAGATACATCCTCCACTGTTTCCGGACATTCTCCTTGGCCGCGCAGTGGAACACGAAGATAAAAAACCCTGCAAGAGCAAGAGCAATGAAAATAAAAACCAGCAGCTTCCAGCGTCATTTGGATGACTTTATTTGAAAAGTATCCCTTTCGACTGGATCATGTTTGCAATCCTTCTACGTGGTGCTTGGCTCTGCTGCTCCAGGGCTGAGTTTTTTTTTAAATGTCTCTGAATCTACCTTTACCTGGCTTGTCTGGAGAATCCTAAGTGCCAGCACTGAACTGCCTTCCTCATTCCCGTCAATATAAGAGTATATATACAAGTCACATAACCCTAACCCTAACCATAACCCTGACCATAACCCTCATTCCCTTCAATACATACAAAGAGAACCAGTGGCAGAGTTGACAAGTCACATTGTCATTAATTTGAATGGAGTGGAGTGGGAAAGGCTGTTCAGTGCCGGTATTTAGGATCGATCGATTGATCGATAATAACTAAATACTGAAGAATCCACACCTCTCAGAGCCACTCAGAATGACTGCAAACATCGTAAAATAGGGACGGAAACGAGAAAAAGCAATGAAAATGACATCTGAAGCAAAGAACAATGAAAAATGTTTAATATAAACGCTCCTACATTTAAACAATCACATACCGGCCCCTCAACTACTTTATTGTTTCATAAATATAAATCTGTATAAACAAATTCAAAAAGTATGCATTGTGTATTGTGCATCCAATTCCCCATTTTGCACATTACATACAAACAAACTGAAGACTGGGGCATGTAGAACAACGGGTCAAAACAAGCACAAATGAAACTCTAATATCAAACATTAAATTACAATTACAAATACTACCAATTCAAATATAAAATGTCTATTTTCCATAAGCTTGGACAAAACAGTAATGCACACAAACACACACATGCACACGCACACACACGCACACGCACACACGCACACGCGCACACACACACACTCGCGCCTACCTCTGACCTTCTCTGTGAGTCAGTCTGTGTATCTTACAAACTACAGACCGTACAGTAAATAATGGAGTGGAGTTACTACACTACAGGAGCTCATTACCTTGCAAGGTGTTGAAGATAGCAAACAGGTACATGAAGGCCAGCTGCACGTCTCCCCAGGCGAAGAAAGCAAAGCCCCAGGTGATGCCCAGCAGGAAGGTGAGGCCGGCCACACTCTTGATGTCCCGGAAGCTGCTGCCCCGCTGGCTGGTGTGGTGCTTCTGGTTCTTGATGCGGCACAGCTGCACCAGCACCACAATAAACATGCCCATATTCAGCAGGAAGATCACGCTGAAATACCCCACGACTGAAACGTAAAAGGCAATGTTGCTTTTGATCCAGCAGCTGCAAAGGGAATTGAGAAACCGGCGTGAGGTCTATTCATTCAGAAACACTTCATCGCTGCTGTGTATTGAGAAACAGCAGCATTAACAGACAGTCGGGAATACATTGTAATTAAATTAATTCATTTGATGTCTGCAAATAAGTGCACGCAATACCAATGGCCATGTTGGTACGTTATCATTTATTGATTTTAATATTCAAAAGTTAAATCGCTAGACACAACAAATATGGCACCTAGTTTTAAACAGAAATCAGATACTGATCAGCTACCTAATTCTCTGGGAGAAAGCCCGGTTACGGAGATGGGCTGTCTTCAGGAGAGGATTCAGGTTGCTTGTCTCACTCTCAAGTGCCTGTCTTACACATCCTACCTAACTGTGTGTGTGTGAAGCTGAACTTTGTGAACTCCGCTTCCACTCTGTTTATCTGTTGGCGTGAGTGAGGATGTTGTTCCAGATGCAGAACAGTATGCCAGGTCACAATGTACCCGGTTTATCAATGCCTTGGTAATGTTCAGGTAAATGGGTTGCAGTGGAGGGTAGAGATTCGATGTGGCATTTCAAATAGTGTGGGAAAACAGATATGAAATAATCGTGCGATAACAAAAAGGGGTTAAAACAATAAGATCCACTCACAATTCATCCAGTGAGTTATCCGGATATTTCCCATAGGAACTGAGCCCGTAGTTTTCTCTGCTTATAGCTATTACTATAGCAACCACAACAGCAGGGACTCCTACAGCAGATAACAAACAGAAGGATGGTTTTCATTGGCTGCTTCAAAGCTTCGGAATGCATAAAGAAACAGGCGTGAGCTCTGTGGGGTTTGAGAAGTTGCCCTGCCAAAGCTTTGAAAAAAGATCTATACATTATAAAATAGAAACTGAACATGGTGCAATTGTGCACTCAGTGACGGAAGGGGATAAAGACAAATGATGAATCTGCATCAGTACTGCAAAAAGGGAACAAGTTTCATGAATAGATATCCTGTCGTGAGGTGTGCATTGTGCTGCATTACCAAAATACTGCACGGCTGCTTGCAGTTCAACCAATGCTTCCTGAATGATGAACCCATGTGATTTACAGTTGGTATGGAGACAAGCCCCCCATCACCTAATAGTGCATCCCTAATGATCATTTGATTTGATCCCTTTAATCATACAAAGCAGCCGCTCTGTACCCTAGAATGTATCATGTCACTTTCATGCAGGGGTGTCCAGTCACGGTCCTGGAGGGCCATTCCACTCCAGGTTTAACAAGTGATATAAGTAACTACTTCAGGGTCTGGATGGAGGTTCCATTGGGTCAATTAAACAATTTAGAACAGGGTTGGAAAAAAGACCAGGAGTGGAAGGGCCAGCTTTGGGACACCCCTGCTTTCCATTGCTGAAGGCCCTCCACCGTTACGCACGGACGTCAATCCCACATACCCCAGCCGACGATGCAGAATTTCAGCATGTACTTGCGCACGTAGGTGTTGAAGACTTTGACCAGTGCCAGGTACATGTGGAACGCCTCGAGCCCCATCCAGGTGAAGGAGGCCAGCAGGAAGTAATGGAGGAACACAGCGACGGCCACACACAGCCCCGGCACATCCTTGTACAGCGCGATCCATGAGTCGATGAGGAACACCAGGTTGAGGAAGAGCAGCGCGGTGCACAGCTGAATCAGGATTTTGGACGGGTAGTCTTTCCGGATTTTCCTGGAAATAGAAGCCAGGTGTAAGAAAATCAAGAGTGATGTTCTTAAACTTTGAGAAATGACATCTTCTTATGATGAAGACACCCTGCAAACAAAATGTATAAATATTTATAACATTCAACATAGCATTATTAATACTTATATCACAATTCTAATTCCTGTTTGAGAAATCAACCACACAGATGTCATGCAATGAACACATGGCACAATTCTAAAGTAAAAAAATGAAAACACAAGTGCAAAAAATTACCTTTAAAGTGGCAAAAAAAAAGCATTTCTATGAATTGTGTTTTATGGATGTATTTTTTTAACCAGAATATGCAGCTATACTTACTCAAATGAAAGGTAGGTCACGAGAGTCACAGAGAGGAAAATCGCTGAAATGCCGCAGCCAATGTATGTGATGAAAGTAAGGATTCTGAGTTGTTCCGGATCCGTTTGGTTACTTCTCGACAAATCCTAAAAATGGAAATGCAAAACTTCAGTCTGCAAAGCCCAAGATTTCTAACCACAAAACACAGTTTAGTAAAGGAATTACAGTAACCTGAACCAAGGCCTCCCCTCCTCTAACCAGGCAATACAATACAATACAATACAATACCATACAATTCAATATAATACACTACATATTAGTGCACTACACTACAACACCACACAATACAAGAGAACCCTTATAAAAGTTTACCATGGTAATTTTGCATGGTAATATTGCAGTCCTCTTATGCTTTCCCCATGGTTATACATTTACCATAGTCTATCAAGGTTTGCCATGTTTTTAATATGCTTTACCATACCTCTCTGGGCTTTACAATGCTTAGCTATGCTTTGCCATGCTTTCACTGTGCTTTATTATACTTGCCATGATTTTACTGTGGGAAACGTTTATAAGGGTACTAAAGAGTCTATATTTGAAATGCAAGCATTAAACATGGTGGTGCCAAGGTGTTGCAGTTCAGACAAAGATCCGTCCCTGTGTGTGTTCTAATGGAAGTGAGGGCTTCGTTATGTATCAAGCACACCAGGGGTCCTCCACGGTGAATCAAGGGCAAAGGCAGAGTGAAATCTGAGGGGATGATTAACAGCAAGCGACCGATAATAATAACTCAACTGCTCCTATCTGCTAGTTTTTAATCAATTTATTGCTTTAAAATAGGGCAAAAAAATTGGCATTGTTAATCGTATATCCATAGCTGTGAACAGCTTGGGCATATTTTCCATTAAGTGTCTCTAATTACTGTGTATTTCCATGGTAGTTACTTAGTAAATACATGTGTACTTACACATAATTACAATGTTTACTAAATAACTACTATGTAAATACACAGTCATTAGAGACACAATGTAAAGTGTTACCCACTTTTGGAGTTCTTAAATTGGAAGAAGAAGAAGAAGAAGAAGAAGAAGAAGAAGAAGAAGAAGAAGAAGAAGAAGAAGAAGAAGAAGAAGAATTTGCATTGGCTTACTAACAGCACAGCAAAGCTTGTTAGAATTTGCATTGGCTTACTAACAGCACAGCAAAGATTGTAAGAATTTGCATTGGCTTACCATCAACACAGCAAAGCTTGTAAGATGGTTGCATCCGCAGACGGTTTCATTGGTTGTATTCTTCAAAACAGTACAGCCTTTTTCATTCCAGCCTCCTTTCCCTTCTGTTGCACAAAAAAGAAAAGCACAGATGCATGTATGGACGTAAAACAAAGAAGAAATATTGATAAACAAACATGCCCCTTTTTGCTGTGGGGAGCTCTATTGTGATGTCACACTGCTACAAGCTGGCCGGTGAAATATTAAAAAATAAATCTGGTATAAACTGCGATTATTAATGTGTCCTCATGGGGTTATTCTTTTTTTCTTCGGTGAGGGTAAACCAAACAAAGAGTTGTGAAGAGTAGTTGTAAGTTTGACCCGCTCTCGTGAGACTCAGCAAAGGTCAAAGGACTTTGGACTCAGGAAGGGGACGTGGGGAGTTTTAGGGTAGGTTTTCAAGATGGCAAGTTCCAAGAGTCTGCATGCCTAACCTGTGTAAAGTTCAACAAACATTTTTGAAATTGGAACCTGTAGTCTGGATACATTACAGTGAACACTTACGGTTTATCGTGGAATCCCAGAACACACACACTGCAGTGGAGTTCTCCTGAAATGAGAAAATAAGAAAAACCAGCATGTTCACTCTGTGCTTCCGAATATACGTTTGCTTACACCCAGGGGTTAATTTGCAAAGCAAAAAGGTACCAGATGTCATAATTAAGAAAGAGGGATAACACTCTTGTTTCTAGACTAATGTCATGACCTTGATTTACAGCAGCTCCCACGTTTGCTTCAATTTCTCATCTGCTTGTGGATCAGGGTTTCATGTCTTATGGTTGGTATGGGTAGCTGCATGCCCACCTTTGCTCGCCTTGCTTCAACATAATCTTCAGGTCTTTTTTGCATTCAGTTCATCATTTGAAAACTGTTTCATTCTCAAATTAGAATTAGGTGCGATCTGCACAAAGAAACCCCTGCTGACGTGTGAACATGCATTCCAGTGAGTTGTTAATACACACCTGAACAGGCCTGGTGTTCTTCAAGGTGATGATGACACTCTGCTGCAGATTGACTATCGATAGGTTTGAAACGCTAGCTCCAATCACATAGCTGTTCAACAATCTGTTCGGATTCGACTTGTCCTTGAAAGAAACAACATTTGTTATTGAGCTTTTCTTTTTCAAGCAAACAAAATCCTTTCTGGAAAAAGAATGACAAAAAACAGAATCTTGCAGAACCGTTGCATCCTGGACTAGCACTGGACAAGAACAGAATGCAGGACCACATTCAAATAGTGTCAGCGCCCTCATCTTCAGCAATGGACACATAACTCCCGTCACGGTCAGCTACCAGACAGGAGAGCTTTCATCGACAGGCACTATCACTCAGGTAGAAAATACAAGCGAGAAAACCAGGAAATCTTCTTGAAAAGAGAAGGGAGCATTGAGAATATTGCTGGAGACAAGAAGAGAAGACCATGGATTCCGAAGCCTTGGTCATCTAGTTTATAAAGCACACAATGATCGCTGTATTGACCTACCACAAACACAGTGCTTTTCTCATAGAAGCTGAACTGGACTCTGGAAGCCAAGGCCTGGTTGTCCAGTGATAAGTTAGACATCAGGGAGGCTGGCAGAGTGATGGCTCCTACACTGGAGGAAGAGTTAGGGCTTCTTGGCGTGATCTAAACAGAATCAAACACACAGGAGTCACACTGCTGCCCCCTGCTGCTCTGGATGCAAAGTCCAGTCACAGGCTGCATAATTAATATAGTAAAGTGATCCACAAACAGGGCCGGTGTAACTACACCCTTATAAAAGTGTAGTAAAGCACAGTGAAAGCATGGTAAGGCATAGGTAAGCATAAGCCCAGAGAGGTACAGTATGGTAAAGCGTATTTAAAAAACATTTTAAATGCATGGTATAAGCATGGAAAATACATAGGAAAACTGCAAAATGTAAATTTACTGTGGTGAACTTTAATAAGGGAATGTTAATCTTCCAATTCCCAGATAGTAAATGTGACACTAACAGACAGACAGACATCTTTACCTGAAAATTGGACGTGTCTGCAATGGAAAAGGACGACTCCTCAAAGTGGCTGCCATTGACTTTCTTTACAGCCAGGCTCAGTGCGGGCGAGGTTATGTTCACTGACTCTGTATCGAAGACCAGATTCAGGCCCACCTTGTCCACTACCTGTATGACTCTGATAGGACAAGACAAGGGTGCAACAAAAAAAGTCATCATTGCACTCGAAGGTACAGAGAAGGGCAACTGGTCTGATCCCAGGACTTAAAGAGTAAATAGCGGGGTTCCACATCCCCACATGTGCTACAACTGTTTAAATAGCATACCTGTCATTGTTCTTTTCATCACTAACATCCTGACAACTTTTACACATAACCTTAAAGTCTGTTTCAATATGTTCTAGTGCATTGGGGATTGAGAGCTGGGGCCGGTTGCGTAAAACATCTTAAGTGAGTTTTTCCTTGTAGTGCTACTTAAGTATAAAACTTAAGTGAATGATTTAGGACCACTTAAGGGGAAATCACCCAGTTCTACCTGAGTACAGTAATCCATCACGTATCCGCCCGTCACATACCGCCCTCACCGTTTATCCACCACGATCAATCCCTTCAGCAACGTTAGTTTATTATTGAACAGAGATTAGTTCACACATTCTAGATCCCAGTTTTCATACACTGTTTTGTATGTACTCTGTGCGCTGCCATTGCTGGTAGTGTCACGTGAGCTGCTCAGTGTGTTGACATGTAAATAAATCCTGTTTGCCTGCGGGGGGCATATCAACTTCAACCTCCGTCTGGATCTCCTGCCTGTCACCAGCAGCGAGTTTGGGTTTCATTTCTTTTCTGCCATAGTTTTACTTTACTTTAACTCCAAAAGTTTGAAAATTAGAAGAATTTTGTTGCCATGGCGACTTGGCATGATCTAAACCAAATCAAATCTTCTTGAAAAGAGAAGGGAGAGTGGTTTTAAGGTGTTTTGTGCAACACCCTTAAGTTTTTCCCTTAGCTAAGTGAACAAATATACTTAATTGTCATGCTTAAGTGAAATACTTAAGATGTTTCATACAACCGACCCGTGTCCTCTAAATCACTGCAGGAAGAGCGATACATTAAAAAAAAAACACTACAAGTGCTCTGGATTTCCTGTTCCGTACCACATCATTGATCATTATTGCTGTGTTACCTGTTTGACAATGCTGGCAATAATCCTTACACTGTCAGTGCAGTAGAGCAGCCATTTTGAAATGAGCTATGAAACAGACTTTAAAGTTTTAGTGTAAAAACTTGTCAGGATGTGAACAATGAAAAGAACAATGACATGTACGTTATTTATCGGAACCCCGCTACTTACTCTTTAATGAGCCACAAAGACAGGTTCAAATTATGAAATCTCTTCAGCCTAGAAAAAAGAAGGGAAAGAGGGGACCCGACTGAAGTCTTTAAAATCATTATTGGTCTAGATAAAGTTAACCCAAGACACTACTTCAAATTTAGCACAGAGAGAAGGGGGCATAAATGGAAGCAATTTTTTTACACAGAGTTATAAATGCACAGAATAGCCTACCAGGTGATGTAGTAGGACCGACAACACTGGGAACATTTCAAAAAAGACATCTAGACACTGTGCTTTTAAATTAGACCCCCCACCCCCAGTAGGGAAGACTGGTGTGCTAAAGGGGCGAGCCTTGATGTTCTTATGTCCTTAAACACTGCCCACATGCTTGCTGTTACCATTGCAGGTATAATGCAATGCAGCGAGCAATGTTAACACATGGGAAAGATCATTACTTTTTGGAGGACGAGGCCACAGTTTCTGCAGGGGCGTTGAGCACGTTGCTGACGACGTTGACCACTATCCCGGCTAGCTTTGTGTCCACAGGCCCATTCAAAAGGGCATCCAGCTTGTTCATCAGGTTTTCAATATCCGCTGAGCTGAGGTTTGCCATGTTTTCTGTGATGTTTAACAGAGCAGATGCCTCCCCTACCGTGTTATTGACTTCCATTGTGGAATCGACAGTTAACAAAAAAGACAAAAACAAAATTATGAACAAAGACATTGAGTTGTGTCGCTTACAAAATCATTCCCTAACTCATCCCTGTCTGTCGCTTTCTTTCGCTATTTTTCATTTTAAAAACATTTAAAAATCTGTTACCGTTTCAATTCTAAAGTCTTTAGGATCTTATTGGCTGCAAAGCATGTCACTGGAAGCAGCTGATTGCTTAACAATATGAATCAAGGAATTGAAGGGGAGGGGACAGCTCCCTCTCCAGGTGAAGGCGTGGCTTCAGGGTAAGCTTTCTCTAACCTAGTGTCGTGACAGATATTCACTATTTCATGTGTTTCTTTCAAAACTGTGCAATAGTGAATGTTTAACTCCCTCCAAAGGGCTAACTGCAATCAGACCTTCTGCAATCTGCTCCTTCTTTTTTGTTATTAATTAACGCTATACTGAATATCTATCGGGAGCTGATCTACCCATTGGAGCTATACCTGGAGCTGTAGTGGGAGGGTCAGGGGCAGAGTTAGGAGATGTACCTGGAGCTGTAGTGGGAGGGTCAGGGGTAGAGTTAGGAGCTATACCTGGAGCTGTAGTGGGAGGGTCAGGGGCAGAGTTAGGAGATGTACCTGGAGCTGTAGTGGGAGGGTCAGGGGCAGAGTTAGGAGATGTACCTGGAGCTGTAGTGGGAGGGTCAGGGATAGAGTTAGGAGATATACCTGGAGCTGTAGTGGGTGGGTTAGGGGTAGAGCTAGGGTTAAGCACAGTTGTTCCAGAAGATACAGTCGTTCCAGAAGGTTCCACTGTAGTTCCATTTCCATCTCCACAGTTTACATCAGATTCCTTCAGAGGTACCCAGATTGTAGTGTTGTTATTGCTAAAGGGAATTCAGAAAGAAAATAAGTACAATAGCGAGATCTGAGTTTAGATTTTATTCACAGTATCAGACTGTTACGATTCACAAGCTGCATGTTTCCGCAGAGCCATTCTTAGGCCTCAGAGCTTGTTCAGCAGCAGATATGTTATGCTTTGCTGGTGAGATACTGATTTTAAATAAAGGAAAGCAAGTTAGCCCAGGTGACAAGTAAACTCATGGTAACACTTTACATGATGTGCCTCTGATTCCTGTGTGCTTACATATCAGTAAATACAGGTGTACTTACACATTATTATTGTTATTATGCATAGTAACAATATACTTAATGTGTACATCTCTTTGCATAATATAACCCTAATTAACCCTAACTCTAAAACTTACCCTGAACCCCCTAACCCTTTTCTGATACAATTGTGTTCTTACATATACCGTGCAAAAAGATTTATAACATGTAATGATGTGCAAGTGCACATGTATTTACTATGTAACTCCTATGTAACTGCACAGTAATTAGAGACACTTGATGTGAAGTGTTACTGAACTCACCATGTAAGGTTGAGCTTGTTGTTTGCAGCGCACACCGCAGTGGAAGTGACAGGATCAGGGACCCAGATGAACTGGGAAGCCTGCAGTGGATCAGCTCCGGAAGGAACACCGTACCACGCTTCCACAAAAACAAACAGAGAGTCAAGAACCAGCAGCAACAGCAGCAACATAACAAAAGAAAACATGATTTGAAAAGGCTGCAGTCAAGTTATATGCACTAGTGATCGGGAGGGGTGTTGAGGAGGGGTGATCGGGAGGGGTGTTGAGGAGGGGTGTTGAGGAGTGATCAGGAGGGGTGTTAAGGAGGGGTGTTGAGGTGTGATCGGGAGGGGTGTTGAGGAGGGGTGTTGAGGGGTGATCGGGAGGGGTGTTGAGGGGTGATCGGGAGGGGTGATCAGGAGGGGTGTTGAGGAGGGGTGTTGAGTGGTGATCAGGAGGGGTGTTGAGGAGGGGTGTTGAGGGGTGATCGGGAGGGGTGTTGAGAAGGGGTGTTGAGGGGTGATCGGGAGGGGTGATCGGGAGGGGTGATCGGGAGGGGTGTTGAGGAGGGGTGTTGAGGGGTGATCGGGAGGGGTGATCGGGAGGGGTGATCGGGAGGGGTGTTGAGGAGGGGTGTTGAGGAGTGATCAGGAGGGGTGTTGAGGGTGATCGGGAGGGGTGATCGGGGGGAGTGTTGAGGAGGGGTGTTGAGGGGTGATCGGGAGGGGTGTTAAGGAGGGGTGTTGAGGTGTGATCGGGAGGGGTGTTGAGGGGTGATCGGGAGGGGTGTTGAGGGGTGATCGGGAGGGGTGATCAGGAGGGGTGTTGAGGAGGGGTGTTGAGGGGTGATCGGGAGGGGTGTTGAGGGGTGATCGGGAGGGGTGTTGAGTGGTGATCGGGAGGGGTGTTGAGGGGTGTTGAGGAGTGTTGAGTGGTGATCAGGAGGGGTGTTGAGGAGGGGTGTTGAGGGGTGATCGGGAGGGGTGTTGAGGAGGGGTGTTGAGGGGTGATCGGGAGGGGTGTTGAGGGGTGTTGAGGAGTGTTGTGGGATGTTGAGGGGGACCATGCTTATTTTTTAATGGGCTCATGTACAGTATTTATTTCTAAAAACAGATTTTTACATTTGTTACTCTTTACCATACAAGATACAACATGCTTAAGATCCGCTCACGTCTATCTGCATTGCATTACACAGGGAAGGTCTGCACACAAAAAGCACTTACCCACTCGTAGCACTTTATCAATATAATTTAACTGAGGATTGATATCATCAATCTGATTCAGTATGGGAATAAAACATCCCTCCCACACTCGCGATATTTTCAGGATCACAGTACAGTTGTTCACACTTAAAAGAAAAAGAAT
This sequence comes from Acipenser ruthenus, assembly GCF_902713425.1. Taxonomy (NCBI): domain Eukaryota; kingdom Metazoa; phylum Chordata; class Actinopteri; order Acipenseriformes; family Acipenseridae; genus Acipenser; species Acipenser ruthenus. The sequence continues at coordinate 2,689,448 of NC_081196.1, forward strand.
ATATTTGATATAAATATTTAATACAAACTGTAACCTGGGAGCATTGCCAAAGACTGATCTTACTATCGGCATAATTTAATCATTTCACGTCTCCCCATCAGCACCATGTACAGTTAGTTAATCCTAGTTAGTCCTGACAGCTGTACTGTGTGCATTCAAGTTACAACACCCTGCTCTAGGGATGCAAAGCTGCAGACAACTCAAGAGCTGGCTCACCTGTCTTTTTCTGCACAGTAGACACCAACACCCTGCTCAAAGAAAAGAAAGAGCGTTAAGCCCTCCTCATGCACATATACAGCCGCTTACTATACAGTATCATAATTCAAGGCAACAGATTCAGCACAAGCATTGAGGAAACTTACAGGAATATATTGATTTCAATGGGAACAGTCACACCAGCTGGGGGCATGCAATCAGAACATTTAAAAAGGGATTGTTTTGATGTTTTTTTGTTATTTATGCTCGCTTGAAGCATCTGCAGATCCCAAATTAAAGTATAAAGAAACAAACAAAGAACCAAACTATGGTAACACTTTACATTACATGTCTCTAATTGCTGTGTATTTACACAGTAGTTACTTAGTAAATACACATGTACTTACACATGATTGCAATGTTATCATGTATAGTTACAATGTACTTAACATGTAAAAACAAGTTCATGATATAACCCTAACTCTAACCCTAACCCACTAACCCTAACCCTAACCTTAACCCTAGCCCTAACCCTAACCCTAACCCTAACCCCCTAACTCTAACCCTAACCCTAACTCTAACCCTAACTAACTCTAACTCTAACCCTAACCCTAACCCTAACCCCCTAACCCTAACCCTAACTCTGTTCTGATACAATTGTGCACTTACATATAGCATGCAAAATGATTTCCACATTACCCTTATTGAAAAACATATATTTACATATGTTGAGAAATATAATGTAATATATTGATTAATGTATTTCAATATAGTGAAGGTTACAAAATATATTCTACAATATATACCAATATATCATTGGTTATATTGCACACTATATAAAACATTATGTTATTGTACTTGTTTTTGAATATGTTTGGTAAGTGGTTGCTAGTCATACGAGTGCATAAAACAACAAATAGGCATTTAAGAGAAGTAAAAACCTCATGACTAAAATGACAATATATTGTATGCCAATATATGTTGACATATATATTTTTTCCCGTAAGGGTAAGTACATTGTAACTATGCATAATAACATTGTAATTATGTGTAAGTGCACATGCATTTATACACAGTAATACACAGTACTTAGGAACACTTAATGTAAAGTGTTACCCAAAATATGCTGGTGCTAAACCATGGCTAACCCTCCTTTAAATGGCTTCTTATGATAATGCAGCTTTAAAAATATATTTTATTATTATCATCAGTATCATTATTAGTAGCAGTAGTAGTTGCTGATGACATCTCATAGCATTGCTGATAACATCTATTTTAGTATAGTTTGCTATTCCAGTTTAAACTCTCATAATTCAATTCATCTATAAGAAATGTGCACATCCCCACACAGTAAGGCAGAAGCAATTTGAACTCATTTACCTCAATTTTAAAAATCTTCGGAATCCTAGTACAGGTCCTAAAAAACAACGCAGTGCCCATGCTGTTATTTGTGCACATCTTAAAATTAAACTGCAGACATATGCTGGTGTGTTAAATGTATTAGTGAAGGGAAAGAAAGAAAAAGAAAGAAAGTTTTATAAAAAATAAAACACCTACATAAAGTTCTGAATAAAAACTACTACTTTAGACTAAATAAAAAATGAAAAGATTTAGAAAATAAAAAGTTGAAAGAACTGTGTTTGTTTAAAACAATGAAGGCTTGTTACAGAAACGTCATTCTAATGTGCTCCTGTACGTACCCTTTGGTGGAGTTGTCCAGTCCCATCTCAATGCACTCGGAGTTATTCAACACCTGATAAAACTGAGAAAGGGCAGGTCAGACAGGAAGGACAGCATGGAGCACGTTTTTACAATCCGGGAGAAGGATTTTTGTAGTCACCCCTTAGTTTTCAAGCACTAATAGAGGCTGCACAAGCATCCAGATCTGAAAAGAGGACATGTCTGCACACTGCATACAGCATTTAACTGTGCATTATACATTAGTACAAACAAACAAGAGAGTGCTATCCAGCCCATCAGTGCTTGTAGCTGGTGGGTTTCAAATAATAACATTGCAATTCCAGTACTTCACAGTGACTTGTTACATAGAGATTATTATGAAGTAAACATGAACATTCCATATACTAACCCACATCCACTTATTGTACTGTATTGCATGTGGAGGATTATCCCCTACATAAAGCACTATACTTTCACTGGAGTTTTTTCCAGAAGGATGCACCATTAAATGCAAACTTACCCAGTTCTTAACATCTGATTCCTTTACATTGCGAGTTTCAGGCAATATTTGTATTCTTATCATATAGTATGCACCTGAAAAATACAAACAGACAATGGGCTACTTTAGCAAAGCTATTTACTCCAAGGTGTCATCAGCACGTTTGTTCTGTAAGGACCAAAGGTAACCCTTTACATGAAGTGTCTCTAACTTACTGTGTATTACAGAGTACTTACTAAATACACAGTAATCAGAGACACAATGTAAAGTGTTACCGGAACAAACACCAGTTACTGAAACACATTAAAAAAAAAACAGCTAAACACTACTTCTAAAGCCTTCAATGAAATGCCTGATTGGTTTATTTCTGGGCTGTTAATTTTATTGTTTGCATTTTCCCTTTCTAAATAAATTGTGTCAATGACGATTTTAAATGCAAAGAAAATATGATAATGTTTCCGACACTGTTTCCGACACTTATTTAACCCACTTTCTATATGATTATAGCTAAAATCTTAACATGTATACCTGGCAAGGAGCAAACCATTTTGATTGGATTAGGTTTACTTCATCCACACTTTTTAAAATGATATTTCATGGCACAATCACATCTCATAAGACAGATAAAGCCATGCACTCACTTTTTTCACGGCAGAATTCAGAAAAATCACATTGTTTCTTTGTTTCTGTTGTGTTCCCTGAAACACAAAATGCAGTGTATTAAACATGAGCTTCGATCAAAGAGTGCATTATCTTTCAATGCTAGTGTTTTAAAGCAGATGAAAGGCTAGACCGCAGTGTAAGAAACCGTCCCTGTGCATGTAAACCTGGCCTAGCACAGCAAAGGGGTATTCAAGAGTCCAGAGCCCCCTGTAGTGTGTACAAGACACTCATCACTTTACCTTTGCTGTAGCCTGTCTAGTCCATATCGCATAGTTTCTTTCAAAGTTTCTTTTAAATGTTGAGAATGTATTGCCCACTTCATTTGTGACCAATGATGTGCAATTAAAAATTTTAAAAGAGTCGGCAATAAGTTTAAAAGTCTAACACGGGACACAGCAAAGGTAACATGATGTGTTCCTTGTAGACTTTCAAAACCTTTTTGTACCTGAACATCTACTGTAGGAAGTGACACACAGTACATATTCCCTGCCACTGCTTCAAATACAAAATAACAGGCTTCAATATCAAGCACTTTCCTAGGCATAAAGAAACACCAGTTGTCTGGCTATTACAATCTGGTCCCTATCTTTTAGAGAACAGATATTGTTATTTAAAGCAAGTACATGTGAACTTTGTGGATCTAAGATCCATTTCAGCAGGACAGACTTTCTTCTGAAAAATGAAATTGCAACACAACTGTTCTTTCACAAGCTGGGCTGCCTGTTTTCTGTGTACCTGGAATGTTCTTCTGATCGAAGTAGTATTGCACGCTGGTCTCATTTAGAGGAATCCAGATCGTTTCTCCATTTTTACTAAAAGAAAAAGAAAACAGTCAATGAAACAATGGCTTTTATCAAGCTAGGCTACAATTCTGATGTCGCTGTTTTGAAGATTTTACAGACATCTGAAACTAAAATGGACTTGCTCTAAAACTATTCCATGACATCTTTCACATGTGGATTACAGTTGATAACTTGAATCCCTATGCAGTAAATAAGAAGGCTGGACCAGAATGTATAAGCTAGTCCCCCTGTCCCCCCCCCCTCCCTTATAATGCTATCGTTAGGAGCCATAGTTTACGAGAATGTGCAACTTGTCTTTATAATGAGAACGAAAGTGCTCGTGGAATGGCAGTATTGGGCAAATGGGAGCCATGAGCATGCGGTCTTACAGCAGCTTCTGTGGTATAAAGGCAAGCCTTATAAAGGAGGAGCACTGCAGCTTAACTTGCTACGTAATATCAAGTGCAACATGAACTCACCATGCCATGCTGAGGCTGCTGTTTGCAGCACACACACTGGAGAGATTATGTGCCATGGGAAACCAGGAGAATGTTGTGGTGTGCTCATCATTCTGGGGACAGTAGCACCTGGCTATAATATAGAAAAGAAAACACACAGTAGTCATTATGTGAATGCCTGTAGGACTTTTAAGACGATATAATAAAAGAATAACAAAAAAGTGCATGGGTTTTGATATTGGGTTTTTCCCAGTACTACACTGGCCAAGAAAAGTGAGTGGCCTCCTTCCAAAGCCCATACTGCACAGCTCCCAGTGCACGGGGTGGAAGCGGATGTGTCCTGTTGTGCCCATTACCCACTATCCTGCCCCTTGTGAAGTCTCAGAGATCCTTCTGCTTCCCCGTGATTGTTGCTGAATAGTTGCACACAACGTTTATACAGCTTATATAGTGTTCTGCTGACGTGTCACATGACCACATGCATTTGCATACATGTTTTCTCATTTTACTTACATTCTCTGTTATTTCTTTGGCAAGTCACTATGACATTACAACATATAACGTTCCAGTAACATGTTAAACTGGTGACATTTCAAAACAATGCCTTCTCAGTGACACTCACCTGCTTGAAAGAGTTTCCCAGTTGATGTTAACTGGAGTGTATGATTCTCAGGATTTGTGAGCAGGTACCAGATGAGACATGCGTTAGTCCCCTTCTTCAGCTGCAGGGCTATCGAGCAGTTGGTCATACTAGCATGACATATAAATAACATGTAAATAACATGTATAAATACCGTGGTACACATATACAGTACATCAGATGCATAGCAGCGTAATTCCTCTCCAGTGAACCCTTTCATTACAGTTCTTCATTTGACCATTTAGGTATGATTTGATTCCAGCTTAATTAAAAATAATGACCACTTGTAAAGAGTACTTCTAAAGATAACATGTGGACTCACCTAATGTTTTCTTTCGTCTCACAGGTCACGGCAATAGCCTATACAGAGTAGAAATGTATTGCATTTGTAACAGGATCCAGAATAGCTTTGAAAATCTATCTACACACGGATTGCTCTTCTTACTGTTGTTGTGGAGTCAATGAAACATGTCGTTGAATACACTGCAGGTAAAGCTGTACTATGTACTGCAGTACTGCTCTAATAATGACTTCAATGACTACTCACCTTCAGAATGTACTCTAAAGATGCAGAGCAGTTAGCAGGGTCGCTGCAAAGCAACAGGACATCAGGGTTATTTTTGCTGGCATGGTTTAGAGATATAGAACCAAAAGTCACGTGAATCTTATGAAAACTACACAAGCTTAAGCAAGTGCAACGCTAATCCATGCTTGGTACTTGTGGGTTTATATGCTGAGGGGCTGAAAGCTGCAGTAAAAACGTGTGTGAGATTTAAAATGAGAAGCCATGTTTGCTATAATATGTGTTTCTTTCAAAACTGCACAATCGGTAAGATTTGGGTAATTTTTTTGCAAGCTAACACCTCTTTAAAGATCATATAAAATACCATATACTCTTATTAATTTAACAACAATGAAGACTGGGACACCTGTCCAGCAATCTCAATCTTACCCCAATGCTGACTTGCTGTCCTTTACAGTGTCATTGCTGGACACAGTTGTGAGGCATGTTGAATTAGATGAGATGTTGAATTTGTCAGTGAGCTGTCACAAAAGAAGAACAGGATAGGTTCTCAGTCCTGGTGTGAATGTGACAAGTTCACTAATAAGTATTTATATTACTGAATACTAGGGGTGTAATGATTCAAACAGCTCTGCCATCACAACAGCCCTTTGGTAACCCGTCTTGTGTGCTGAGCTCAGTTAGTTCAGAGAATAGAGATCTAACTGCACATCAGACTGCCTGTGTATCTTTTACATATATCACTGTGGTTGACTTCTTAATGCTATAAACCTCTGAGTACACATTCAATGAATAGTAGGTTAAACCGTCCATCAGACTTACCCAAACTTTAACATCTGATTCCGTTTTGTTGCTGGCATTAGATGTGACTTCTGCTCTTACCATGTAGAAGTCATCTGGAAAACACACCCAGGGGCATTAGCACCAGTTTGAGACTGTGATCAGAAAATGCCACAATAATAATAATACTAATAATAATAATAACAATACTGACCTGATTCAACGCAAAATTTAGAAAAATCACATGTACCATCTGTACCAAAAACAAATGAATATCTCACGGTTAGGGGCTAAGCTTAGGGATTACATTAGTATTAAAAAAAAAACAAAAAACATTTGTGTATTTTGTTCATTAACTTTAGATATTGTCTAATTCATAAAAAAGAACTTTATTTTAATTTTGATTTCGTTTTTGCTCCTACATGTCAATTGCAGTGCAAATGTGCATGTAAATAATTTGATATCAACTTGCATGAAACATAACTGGTTGTAGTACTACTTCCTGTGAAAAAGAGAGCACCGTTTGAATAATATATTAGCACTGCACATAAAATCAAATGCTGGAATTAAGATCTCTAATCTACTGAACTACTTCTGCACTGCTAAGATTTTTGAGCATACTCTTGCCTGAGGTATAGGAGGGGAAAGTAACATAAGTAACAATGGAAGCATTGACTACAGAAAGAAAAACAGGTTGGGTTAGTATGAGATTTAGAGAAGACATCCATGTTCTGCTACACAGTCTGGTAATGTCTCAGGGTGTTGACATAAATAAACAAAAACTAATCTTCCAAAGTGTCATCAAATTCACACCCATTTTTGTATTTGCTCTTATCAGGACTGAAGTCATTGTATTTTGTATCTTGCTCTTAATTGTACTGTAATTCTTCTATAATAATAATAATAATAATAATAATAATAATAATAATAATAATAATAATAATAAATCAATCCATCATTATTTCTTATATAGGGCCTTTCACGATAAATCGCCTCAAAAGCACTTTACAGGTAAAAACAACAAAATAACAATTTCTAACTACTGTACAATCCAGATTGATAATCAGAGAAAAAAAAATCCATACAATTGTCTTTTGAAACTTCTAAAGTAAAAAAAAGATTTCTCGTTATTTGTCTGACGGCCCATGTATCTAGTCGACCACAATTTCAATGAACAGATTTGTAAATGCAATGGACGGTGGAATACACAGAAATGACAACAGCATATTCTATATTCCAAATCTCTGAGGGCGTCGACCATCTACTCTGAACCTGATTGGTTGAGCTGATCCATGAATTGCATTCAAAGACTTCAGAAACCACTTATTACCTGTTGCATTCGGACGGCTGGCTGTTGTTGACACAGTTGCAGTCGTCGTGGATTCAGAGAACTCTGCAAAGGAAGCACAGAGCAAGTGCTTTAGAATATGTACTAACATAACCAGAATGGGACGGGCAGAGGAACAATAGAGTTCAGCTGTGTGCCAAATATGAAGGCTGTATCTCAAATCATCACCGCGCCTTTACTAAAACAGAACGGAGAGGCTTACTGACTACTGTACAATGGCCATCTTTTTTTACTGTACTTCACAAGGACTGTGGAAGACACAGAACAGATAGAGACCCACATTTCACACGTCAAGCCAGCTTGTTCTCTGGTCATGCCTACCCGTTGAATCTTGAGGACTGACTGCAGTTGACAGAGTTGAAGATCCAGTTCTATCACTGTGCCCAGAAGCACAGGGCTGAAAACCTTCATTTTGCAATGTTAATACATTGTGTAGTTGGCATGACGAGCAAAGTCAGGCAGGCAGTTCTCATGTTATAGTGACATATGTGATGTATGTATTTGTGTACATAGAGCAGTACACATCAGCAGTGCCAGGGATACTGTATATGCACATTCACAAATAGAAAATACAGTATGCATTCATTATACATTTATTTGATTTAAATATTCCAGGTTAATGGTGACAAGTCACAGCCACACTGTCCTTCGGAGCGATGTGGTATTAAACAGTGACACTAGCTTCATTGCATACATACTTTTACATTAACATTGCTATCAGCTACCTTCCATCTCTACCAGTTCATCCTACCATATATTAGACCAGGCTAATAAGAATATAAACTACAAAAGGGTTAAACCCGTCTTGCTGGCTGACCTCCTGCCAGACTGTTAAACAGTATACATTAAACTACAGTATCATAATAGTACAGAGCTTTGCCAGTGCAATAATAGCAATCCTCTGGCCCACAAGCAATACTGACGCAGTGCACACTGTTGGCACGAACAAAAAGCGTATTAGTATTTCAACCACAAGTCAGGTTCTGCCTGTTTATGCTTACCTGTGACATTCAGAGGACCGGATGTACCTGCAGCATTTGCTGGAGCAGCTGTTGGGGCAAACATTGTTGCATTAGTTAAAGCATTTGTTGAACTATTTGTTGGGGCAGCTGTTGAAGCATTTGTTAATTTAGCCAATTAATTATTCTTTGGAAAATAGACCCAGGGCCTCAATTAAATCAGTGGGTTTCACCACCATAGCTTTACTTTACAATGGCTACAGCGCTGCTTTATTTTTGATTGAATCCAGGCCCAGCTGTGTATGAAAGGCCACAGAAATCCAGTCAGGGGAGGTGGACTGGAGGAACAGTTTGGACTGTAAGATTTCATTTTAAAAAGTACGTTTTCAACCATGCTTTAAAACTACCGACATTTTTGAAAGAAAAATACAAAACGACAGATATTAATAAAGACATGTAATGCATGATATACATTAGATGCAGCTATTGACCCGTTTACGTCTCTGCCACGGGGTCTTCAATGGGAAACACTGACAGCAAAGTTATTCCTAACATAAGAGCCATTGCTTTGAATTGTGACTTAGAGACAATGATTTGTTTTGCGTTTTTTTTATTATGAAATGAGCGCTTGGATATATTTGCCAGATAAAGACTTGATAAAGACTATCTAGACTATCTGCTTGAGTCAATAAAGACAATCTAGCTCTACGTTTAATTAAAACCCAGAGCAGCTGAGGAGGCGGTGGCTCCCACAGAGCTTGCTGTTGTACTTACTGCACTGCAGAGAGGGGTCAGGGATGAGAGTGCTTCGATTGAAGCTCCACTGTCTGTCATCCCAGCCAATGACATTGCCGTTCTCGCAGGGGCTGGCAGGGTGACCGCTTGATGTATCCCACAGCCTGAATAAGTACATTTCCCCCAGGCCCGCGGCTGTGCTGTTTCCTGAACAGCCCAGTAACAGCGTTCCATTCTCGGGGATAGTATCACCAGTGATGTTTTTCTGAAACTGGCTTCCGTTTACTCTGAGCAATAGCCTGTTGTCTCTTCCGTTCCATTCCAAGCAGAGGGTGTTCCACGTCATTACAGGTAAGCTCTGGGACACGTTGAAAGATTGACCCAGCAGCCAGACAATGATCAATCCATCGCTCCCAACAATCCCCAGGTCATAATTGGTCGCTTTCAAAGTCTTGTAAGTAAAGGCTTCCCAAGGGCCGGGCGCAGTCAGTCTGATGTCCAGACACACTGTGAGATTGGAGAGCACAGGGACCTGGGTGCCTTTACTCAACCCCCAGGGCGCACTGCATCCACCGGGAAAAACGACTTTGGAGCCTCCCAGGAACCCAGTTTCACCTACAAGTTAAAGCAGAGACACATTGCTTTAATAAAGACATACAACATATGTTCACCTGTGACATTCAGAGGACTGGATGCACTTGCAGCATTTGTGGAAGCATTTGTTTGGGCATCTTTTGCATTTGTTGAAGCATTTGTTAGGCAGCTGTTGGGGCAAACCTTGTTGCATTAGTTAAAGCATTTGTGGAGTAGCAGTGTGGAGTAGTGGTTAGGGCTCTGGACTCTTGACCAGAGGGTTGTGGGTTCAATCCCCAGTGGGGGACACTGCTGTTGTACCCTTGAGCAAGGTACTTTACCTAGATTGCTCCAGTAAAAACCCAACTGTATAAATGGGTAATTGTATGTAAAAATAATGTGATATCTGTATAATGTGAAATAATGTATAATGTGATATCTTGTAACAATTGTAAGTCGCCCTGGATAAGGGCGTCTGCTAAGAAATAAATAATAATAATAATAATTTGTTGAACTATTTGTTGGGGCAGCTGTTGAAGCATTTGTTAATTTAGCCAATTAATTATTCTTTGGAAAATAGACCCAGGGCCTGAATTAAATCAGTGGGTTTCACCACCATAGCTTTACTTTACAATGGCTACGGCGCTGCTTTATTTTTGATTGAATCCAGGCCCAGCTGTGTATGAAAGGCCACAGAAATCCAGTCAGGGGAGGTGGACTGGAGGAACAGTTTGGACTGTAAGATTTCAGTTTAAAAAAGTAAGTTTTCAATCATGCTTTAAAACTACCGACATTTTTGAAAGAAAAATACAAAACGACAGATATTAATAAAGACATGTAATGCATGATATACATTAGAAGTGGCTATTGACCCGTTTACCTCTCTGCCAGGGGGTCTTCAATGGGAAACACTGACAGCAAAGTTATTCCTAACATAAGAGCCATTGCTTTGAATTGTGACTTAGAGACAATGATTTGTTTTGTGTTTTTTATTATGAAATGAGCGCTTGGATATATTTGCCAGATAAAGACTTGATAAAGACTATCTAGACTATCTGCTTGAGTCAATAAAGACAATCTAGCTCTACGTTTAATTAAAACCCAGAGCAGCTGAGGAGCCGGTGGCTCCCACAGAGCTTGCTGTTGTACTTACTGCACTGCAGAGAGGGGTCAGGGATGAGAGTGCTTCGATTAAAGCTCCACTGTCTGTCATCCCAGCCAATGACATTGCCGTTCTCGCAGGGGCTGGCAGGGTGACCACTTGATGTATCCCACAGCCTGAATAAGTACATTTCCCCCAGGCCCGCGGCTGTGCTGTTTCCTGAACAGCCCAGTAACAGCGTTCCATTCTCGGGGATAGTATCACCAGTGATGTTTTTCTGAAACTGGCTTCCGTTTACTCTGAGCAATAGCCTGTTGTCTCTTCCGTTCCATTCTAAGCAGAGGGTGTTCCACGTCATTACAGGTAAGCTCTGGGACACGTTGAAAGATTGACCCAGCAGCCAGACAGTGATCAATCCATCGCTCCCAACAATCCCCAGGTCATAATTGGTTGCTTTCAAAGTCTTGTAAGTAAAGGCTTCCCAAGGGCCGGGCGCAGTCAGTCTGATGTCCAGACACACTGTGAGATTGGAGAGCACAGGGACCTGGGTGCCTTTACTCAACCCCAAGGGCGCACTGCATCCACCGGGAAAAACGACTCTGGAGCCTCCCAGGAACCCAGTTTCACCTACAAGTTAAAGCAGAGACACATTGCTTTAATAAAGACAAAAGATATTTAAGTAATAACCTACGCCTGCATGATAAGCCATCCTTCATTCACCGCCGGTACATTATTACTGTTAGTACCCCTTTAGTTTGTAACTTACCATTTCTGTGTTTTGATATCCTTTTACCTGAGGATAGCAACGGTTTTATCCCTTGGTTGTCTCGAGATGCTTCAATCACTTTTGAACGTACAGGAGACAACCGATCAGGGGAACAGATTTTAGCCAGCTATGTTTGAATTAACAATACTATACACTCGTTTTTTTGGGTTTTTTTTTTAATGTTATTGACTCCTCACTCCACAACACCGAAAGATCACCTTTATAAAATACCCAGTTATCTAGTAAATCATGTCTTCTGTTGAGTAGTGGAACTAAGCCTCTGCCATTGGGAGCAGGCTCAGTGTGAAGTTGGTGTGAAAATGTGAGAAGTTTGCCCTGAAGGTTACTGCTCTTCCTCTGTCATTACTGATTCCTGACACCTGCTTGAATTTACATCACTACCTGCTCCTGCTATTTAACAGTATAAAAAAATCAATAAGTAGTCCTTATATTTTGATTTGTTTTGTCGCGGCGAGGACGTTTCACTGGGAACACCAACGAAGAAGACGTTTTTGACATTCTTAAATGTGACAAAAAGCTGATGGCACACGAACAAACATTGGGTTTATCATGTTTGAAAAATCTTTCAAAATTCTAACGAGCTTTCGAATATTCTTTCATTCTGAATAGGCCGGAAAAGAAAAGTATAATTTGTACCATATTACAGTATATCAAATCTCTTTGGAGGAAATCATAACACCTGTTAAAGAAGGGAGAGAAACACTCTTGTGTTCAGTGGAATGCGTGTTGTTTATTTCAGACATCATTTCTGAATTGGTCACTGTTGCGTGATTTTTTTTTTTTTTTTGTATAAATTCTGTAATGCTGAGCTAACCGAACACGGGGAGTTGTAACTTTGCAGCGCCTGGTACGCTTTGCTGCACTGTGGTTTGCTTTTCCAAGGATGCTACGCTCTGGCGTGCGGGTTTACTAGCAGATATGCTTTATGTAACCCTGCTTAAAGGACAGCTCACACAAAAGGCAGGGTTACTTGATGTCATTTTCTTTTCTTATTGTCATTATTCCGTAGCGGTGAGCTCACAGCATCAATTCATAGCCTTAGATGAAATCTCACAAAAGGCCAATGCCACTTCAAATCATTACTAATAATATATCACCGCTGATTTACTCATTATGAGGTCACAATGCATCAAAGGAAAGACACATATTTGCAGTACATTTTACTTTTGATTATTATGAAAATGTGATCTGTCTTAAATACACATATTTTGCCTCTGGACGGAAACAAACACCTTCTTACACTCTCTGAACTCTACCCTAGCTTATTACTGAACAATAGCTTCATCACAACTGCACAGTGCCATGAAAGAGAAACAGGTTTTTCTGCCTTTTCAAATGCCTGTCGATAACAATGTTGCATGGTGAGTATTAGTTGCCAACAACAGTGCTGTCAAAATATTGAGGTTCATCCATTTTTAGAATACTGTATGGGAATATGCCTTTGGGGATATAGCAGTCTTTTTCAATGCCTGTGTTTATTGGTGTTTTTGTCATTCTAATGTACAGTGAACCCTCAGTACAAAGGCCACCCCTCAATTAAGGCCCTATTTTTGCGCTCCCGATTCCATTGAATTCAATTTTAATAGAGCTTCAATATTAGGGCCATCCTACCATTGATGTCTCACTTTGGTGGTCTTAATAGGTTTTACATTACTGCATCAAAGCCACTAGAGGTCACTAGAGGACACCTTGGGACTAGAAAATGACCACTCTCAACACCATAATCTAATATTACTTTATATAGGTATCTCAGATTGCTTTAGTAAGCAAATCAAAGACGAAACAAAGCACTGTCATCTGAATTATCAGCCGCAGACAGGTGCCGTGCCTGCGGCAGGCTGTGCTTTACTCATCATGGACCTGTGTAAACTCAGTGAACACACTTCACTTGTTGGACTAGACCAGAGCCAGGTCCTGGCATGAAGCTTTAAATGGTAACCGTGGCAAAAGGCATAATCTAGTGTCACCCACAGGGGTTAGGGTTAGGGCTAGCACCTTAACCACTGTACAAAAGGCTTGAGTGCCTCTTGTCATTATTGGTAACAGCAGAGTGCCTGTTGTGAGAAGTGCTGTGTGACACGCTGCCGTTATGGAATGTCAGTGAAATGAGTTCCGATAACTGCTAGTCCAAACAAGCACTAGTGCTAGAGCAAAAACATGCAGCCCACTTGAAATGAATGGGTGCAGTGCAGTGGTGAGGCTGAGCCCTTCTCTGCTATTCACTCTGACCTTTCTCTTTTTAGTTGTCTGTGGGTTCTACCACATTCCATCGAAATCAAGTCAAAGTATTTACCGGTAAACAATACACCAGTTTAACATCAATGCATAACAATGACAACATGGCATGACATTGACGTATTTCTTTATCAGGTTAGTCACAACAACACGGGATATATTCTCAAAGTGATTTACTCCAAAACGTCATTAGCACCGTTTTTTACTCTTAAAGGAAAAAAAACCCACTCATTTTAATTTCAAAATGATTAAGAAACAAAGCGAGAATTACAACAAAATGACAAGCCCCTATATTAAACACGTGAGCTACTTCATTTCAAGCTTCTTAACTTTATTGGGTGATTTTTTTCTTTTCTGAAAAAATTGTGCTAATGATGATCTGGAGTAAAGAGCTTTGTGACTGCCCTATTGTTTTTAGTCATTAAGTTAGCCTCCACTTCTGGGGTATAGACTAGATAAGATGAGACTACCACATAGTGAAAAAGGTAGATAGTGTGATTATTGTAATGGGGTCTAAACAGTAAATACAGCCACTGTTTAAATATTAAATTAGTATCCAACCTGCCACTTTATTTTCCATTAAATATGAACATACCCTAAAGGGACTCGAATTGAGATATTTGATGCTGGTTTTCAGATCTCTTCCTTTTAAGATTTAAAACGCAGTTAGATCTACTGATAAATTCAACAGACCCCGATACGTCCATTTAAACTTAGAGGGAATAACAGACTGGCTGCTTTTGTGACATGATTCACAAAAAGTCTCACTAAAGAAACTTGTTTTAAAGAAGGTTTCTTTACCCAGATGAAACATATTGGGCTGGGATAAATAAATCAATTTGTAGGTTTTACTAACTCTTCCCAACAAGGGCAGACATTGCTTGATTCATATTGAGGTGTTGGTTTTGCAATCCAAGTTCCAGAGCACACATTTGGGTGCTGTGATCAGGATAAATCTATCACCGCATATCAGGAAAGGCATTTCGTTCTTACCTGTTGGAGCATTGCAGAGGAGGAGAAACAGCAGGACACAGTGGAGAGGAGTGATGTGTTTCCCGACACGTACTCCCCTGAGATCCTGCACCCTACAAGTAAGCATTCTGGAACACAAGGGATAAAGAGCTGAGCAGTGTATTGCAAACCGGACCACACAGACAATCTTCCACACCCACCTTCCACACCAGCCTCTCTGTACTCACACTGCTCTGGAGAGATGAACTAACCCCAGACTTCTCTATGTATGAAATACAGGAATCACTTTGGTTGGCATCGTAAAGACTTTGAATCGTGGTAGCTGGCTTACTTCATAAAAACAAACTTAAATAAAATAAAATAGGTAGCACTTTACTTAACCCTTTTCTGATACAATTGTGTACTGACATATATCGACACATTAAGTACATTGTAACAGCAGTGTGGAGTAGTGGTTAGGGCTCTGGACTCTTGACTGGAGGGTCGTGGGTTCAATCCCAGGTGGGGGACACTGCTGCTGTACCCTTGAGCAAGGTACTTTATCTAGCTTGCTCCAGTAAAAACCCAACTGTATAAATGGGTACCTGTATGTAAAAAAATAATGTGTAAAAAATAATGTAGTTGTATATAAAAATAATGTGATATCTTGTAACAATTGTAAGTCACCCTGGATAAGGGCATCTGCTAATAAATAAATAATAAAAATAACTATGCATAATAACATTGTAACTGTGCATAATAACATTGTAACTATGTGTAAGTGTGCATGTAT
The DNA here is from genome assembly GCF_902713425.1 of Acipenser ruthenus. Lineage (NCBI taxonomy): Eukaryota > Metazoa > Chordata > Actinopteri > Acipenseriformes > Acipenseridae > Acipenser > Acipenser ruthenus. The sequence continues at coordinate 2,705,151 of NC_081196.1, forward strand.
TTGCTAAGTAAATACACAGTAATTACAGACACAATATAAAGTGTTACCATACAATTCTTAAATACAGTTTTTGAATAGGTTCCACTAAATCGACAACATGACTAGAGATGTAATTGATACACTAACCCTGACCTGATATGCATCACGATACAAAAGATATAGACCTATATTACAATATGATATGTAAAGATAGTATCTCAATTCAGCAATACACCATGTATCATTACACCCCTAATCATGACCGGACATCATATTATTTTAAAGCCAGTTTCAGTGTGCCGGTATTATAATATACCGTTGATTGGATCATTTTGATTGGTAGACAGGGGAACGACTAATTCTAGCTGGGGCATTGTTTTATTTTAACTATCCTGAAAAGGATTCTAAAGACATAATGGTAGATCCCAGAAGAAGTATTCATAATGTAAGAGTTAATAAGTTGAACACACGTGGAGCTCGTCCGTTGCTGTTATACTGGTCTGGTGAGTGCAGAGTCAGTAATGTGAGTTCAGAGTCGGTAATGTGTCTTGGGACGGGGTGGTGCTGAGGAGAATGACCTCTAGACAGAGTTTAAGGAGAAGGTTGGAATCGTGTGCTCATGGGCTGTAAGCAAACCAGAGACGCATACTGCTCTGGACAAAGGGTTTGCATCCCCCTATAGTCCAATTAAACCACATGAATAATGTTAACATATTGAATTACATACCGCGGTGTAGTTTTCCATATACTTCAGCTCAATTCTAAAATTCTAGCTGATGCAAAACTGTTGTCCATAGCTGTAGACGTCTGGAGAAGTGATTCAGTGGCATGAAAAACAGGCAGAAAAAAAAATATCCCAGGAAGTTCCCTATTTCTACAGCATGCTTTTAGTTCTGTTTTTTTAAAGATATGTATAATTTACTATTCCAAAAGTACTGTTGTTTACTTCTCTGCTTTGTTCCCTTGTGTTCCCCAGAAAGACAGATTTAGAATTGTTTTAAACTGAACTGAAAGCAGGAGGGCAATGTCACATCACACTTACAAAATCAGATTACAGTAATGCGTTACTCCCCCTCGTTGCCAGTTACCATGTAGATAACACACAACCTTTTAGGTATATATTGTACGGACTCTTACTGAGTGTGATTTAAGTGACTCCCATTGTGTACATCACTTCTGTACATCAATGGAATTATAGTCAAATTCTTCCTATTAAGATTGGTATACAGGTGCTAGTTGTACTGTTTGAGTCATAAACACCAACACACTACACAATTCAGTATCAAGGAATCTTTTTTTTTCGTAAGGGCAACTGTTTATCAAAAAAAAACATACTTTCATTTTACAAGTTATCATATGGCTACTGATTTCAAAAGGCAACTCGTGCATGAATAGCTTTTGAAATACAGTAGTTGTGTATTTAACTTAAGCTCCATTTTAAACGTAACTCGTTAAGCCACAAAACCTGTGACGCTCCTTCGTGCCTCGCCTTCCAAGAAACCTCACCTCGTTGTACGGCACACCTTGCACGGAGCGAGCGGACAGTAATTCTGATGAATATTCCAGCTCGTGTACAGTGCAGTGCAGCCCGCGGAGAACTCACCTCGTTGTAATTCCAAGCAGCAGGATCGATGCAGGCACAGTATTCAAAACATTCACAAATCAAAGAATATAAGGATACTCCTCCAGGTTGCGGCTGCTACTAAAAACTAAATCGCCCCATTTACACTAAAATCCCGAACCGCGTCTTTTTAATTTTGATTGATTGGAGCTCCGTATAGTAGTAGTCAACTTTCTCTTAAAATCAAACAGGACCAACAAAAGTATTGGTTAGGACACACACGCCGAATTAGGATATCCCTCAAACACCTCCCTGCGACAGAATGGAAAGCCAAAAGTTGAGAGGAGCAGGTAAGGTAGGCTACACCTACTGCATTGGCTGTGCAGATTTGAACAGTTTGAATGACAGTTAAGCTACACACAGCTTCTCTCATAATAATGCAACAAATGCCACGCCTCCAATGACAACCCCATATCAAGGAATCAGCTGGCTTTAGAAAAAAAAAATTCTTTGTGAACAAAAACAAAGCATTGCCGGGGGCATAATATGTTCTTGATCGAATGGTTTGTAAACGGGAGCAACCGAAACTTTAGAGGGTGCATACAAACTGAAGAGACAACAAGGTCTGCTGGTGTTCTGCAGTGTTCCCCATTCGTGATAGCGGAGTCTGCATTCTCTACAGCCCTCTGTAATCGCAAACAAACACCCACTTTTTGAAGAGCAAAACCACAGAATCAGAATCGTGTTTGGATTAGCAGTTACCACGCCTTGGTTTTAACAAAGGGGCCGTTACACGTATTATCATTTATTAGCAGGGTAAAGCACGACATCTTAAATCGTAAATGAGCTGCCACTAAAACGAGCCATGCTTTGAGATCATTCAATAGAGTGAGTTCAAAAATAACACTCGCTAGAACCAGGGTCTGTTCAACTGATCAGAATAGCGACGGTTTAAATACTACCCGCTTTGAAATGATCACATTATAAACCTTTTTAATGGGGTTTACCCATAACTTTACAGTCTAAATGGGTCTTCCCAGATAAAGGTTTTGCATAGTAAAAGCAAAGTGTAGTAAAGCATAGTAAAAGCATGGTTAAGCACAGGTAGAAAGGATAGAGAGGTATGGTATTCAAATTTTAAAACACGGCAAACCATGGTAGACTGTGATAAATGCATAGTACAATGATTTTTAATACCCAATCTAAAGACCCATGGGTCACTGTTTAGTGAACAGGCTCTATAGTAGAGATATGGTTAGTTACATAGATTAGAAACAAATACATTTCCAATAGAAAAACAAGGATATCTGGTACAGAGAATGGGTGTGGACACTGTGACCAGGAATGGTTGGTAAAGTCTGCTTCCTAAGTCATGCTGGCTGCTGTAATTGCTTTTACTCATTGGGTGATGGTCGCTGACTAAACAGGAGTGCTCCTGTCATGTTGACCCTCGCAGTTTGACTGAAATGTTCTCTTTAGGGAGCTGTAATTACCCACAGTAACTGGAGTCGCTGTAATCTGGCTTTTGAATGTTATCATGGCTTTCTCTGAAGATATAAAGGGCTGCTTAGAGAAAGGAACTGAAGCAGAAAATATTTAACTGACCATAAAATAGGATGTTCAAAAAAAAGAAGAGGTCTGTGTCTGATTTATCCAAACATATTTAAATAAGAAATGGCATTTTAAGCCGCTTTAAAACACAGTACATTGAGGATGCTTTAAATTTGAGAAGCAACAGCTGCAGCATCCAGCTGATTCAGAAAGCTATCCCATCGGTCAACAACTGGCTCTCCTTGTGAGCGCATCCATCCTGCCAATAGCTTGGAACAAGAGCGAGCAAACAGTGAGGCGCCCAGCTGTGCTAATGCCTGCGTTTCATTTCCTGAAATGAAGGACCCCATGCTATCTGACCCCTATCGCCCTCTTCTATTGTGAGGAGAATCCTTTAGTTCTTCGCCTGGGTTTTTTCAGGATATGCAAATGCATCAGTACAACATGACAGATAATCTGCAGCATCCTGGTACATGGGCTGAAAAAACGAATGTTCAGATCCTGGTTAACAGTCTTTTACGGTCTGGTTCCATCACCATTCCATCATTTAGGCATATTGAGAGGAACGGTAGTCCCTCACACCAAGTTATCAGGGAAACGCGAGAACTGCCAGACTCTCTATACAGTAAATCAGGCAGAAGCACCATTTCACTTTTAAATGGCTGGGCACTTTTGATAACTTGATGTTTTTTCACATTTCCAATATGTTTTTGTTTCAGATCCCTTATCAAGTTTACCACTGTATTTTTGCACTCTACCATCTTTATACCATAGTTATATATCATGCATTTACTACAGTTTTCCCTGATTTTCCATTGTTTGAATATGCTTTACCATACCTCTCTGTGCTTTACAATGCTTCCCTATGTTTTCCCATGCTTTCACTGTGCTTTATTACACTTTGCTGTGATTTTACTGTGGTCAAGTTGTATAAGGGATGGCTTGTGTTTCAGAGTGTGCTTTAATAATGCATTACAGATTTCCATTAGGACAGATGAACAGATTCAATGCAGCAAGTGAAGTATAAAGTGGTGAAGTGTTTGCAGCATTCAGCAGTGGTAGCAGGTTTTTGGCCACAGGCACAGTTGTGTAATTCTCATAAGATTGAGGGTGTGATCATTTTTCTCTTGTCACGTTTAACTTATTACTTTTTAAGTGTAAATGGAATATACAATACAGATTAATCAAATCAAGGCAGGGGCTGGAAACACTGAGTAAATAGACTGCAATGACTCAAGCTCCATCTTAATTCTTTGTCCCGGTGGGAAACTGTTATTAAAATTGTAACTAAAATTGTGACATGGTCCCGGTTTTTACTTTTGTATTCACATGTTCTCACAAGTACAAAACTGCAGGAGTGAGCTCAGCAAGTTAATAGCAACGGTTACTGCCATTCAAAAAGAAAAAGAGAAATACATCTTATGGATTACGTGTTTAATAATTCAGATTTGGGACTAACCACAGCTGGGTTTATTAAAGCATGTTCCTGCAGGGGGAGTCACCACAGCTGGGTTTATTAAAGCATGTTCCTGCAGGGGGAGTCACCACAGCTGGGTTTATTAAAGCATGTTCCTGCAGGGGGAGTCACCCTGGCATGGACCTATCTGAGGGGATCCTGGGAATACACAGAGCATCTGTTGATGAACTTGACCCCTTCAGTACAGAATCTGATCTCTACAGAGGTGTACATTTTTAATCCAGACTGGTCACAAGCCGTGAAAATGCAACTCGTGGTATTTGTGTGATACAAAAGTGTTGTGTACATGCACTTGGCGGCACATAAATTAAAAGGTCCTTCTATTTGCATTTTTATGTATTATTTTATTTGCATTTGGCTGAGATGTGATTTCACTGTGATGTTATTATGCTTTGCCATGCTTTCACTGTGATTTTATGCTTTACCATAGTACGTTAAATACAGTGAAATACAGGGCATAGTACATTAAATACAAACAGTAAAAAACAATGCAACTACATTAAATACAGGCATGATGCATTAAATACAAGGCTAGGATGTGAATTCTAAACATTGTGGATGCATGTGTCATACAGAATCATATGAATGAGATGGAGTGAAAAACCTGAAATAGCAATTTAGAAAACAGCTAATAACAGATATCAGGCTTAAAGAGCATTGAAAGCAAGAGAGAGTAAGTGGGTCTTTACAGCTGATTTGAAGCGAGCGACTGTGGGAGCTGCACGCACTAAAGCTGGGAGAGAGTTCCAGAGAGTCGGGCCCATGAAACTAAAAGAGCGTCTCCGAGTGTGGGGCACTCTTGCTTGGGTATGACAAGCAAGCCTGAGTCAGAGCACCTCCTTACCTCATTACCATATGTGTTGCTTCACAAATAAAAACCTTATCCGACCTTCACATTTACATTGTGTGCAGTTTTTTGTTGCGTGTGTCACAAGGTGTCAGTGCAAGTGATGGTCTGTTTCGTAAATATATATGAGCAGGAATTAATTTGTGACAGGTGGAGAATCTGGTTAAGCAGTCAAAGGATAGCTTGCTTCTACCAAGATCCCTGGCATCCCTGGCACTGGCATTCAGCCTGTCTCAGTCTTATCAGTGCAAAGCCAGCGCTGCTGTGTGTGTGTGTGAGAGACCGATAGCTTCTCAAACCAGCTCCTTTTTATATTTAATGTGAAATATCCTTTGAACTATTCACACAAAGCACAATGACCTTGTCTCTGTTTAGATCACATTTCACATTGAATAAGAGAATGCACCAGGTTTGTAAAAAATATTAGTATTAGTATTGTTATTATGAGAAGGGTTTGACAAATGTTAACCTAACTGTATACAATCCTAACTAAATAAACTAAAAAAAGGTGTGCAGTTTTTTGGGGGGGGGGGATGGGGGGGGGGGACAGAATGAAGCTTATAAATCCGGCTACTTGAGCATTATGCTGCCAAATATGGTGAATTAGCACCTAATCGGACAGGCTTTTGTGTTGGATAATATATATTTCCATTAGGCCATGCAAAGACAGCCATTATTTTGGAATGATTTCTGGTCCCTGTGGTTTGTGAAGATTACATAGGGCCTCAGTGCAATGGGCATCGAAATCAGAAACATCGAAATCAGAAACAATCTGTAGTGTTAGTAATAATATAAATAATATGAATATAAATCCATATTCGAAAAATACTATTACACTTTTGCTTATATCAAGAGTTTCAACAAAGAGGACTTTCATACTGTGCTGTTATATGATTGCACTGATATACAGGTTAAGTTGTGGAAATGACACATAAGAAAAAGATCAAGTAATTACCGGAATTACACAGTTAACAATGGAATGTGCCACACCCTCCATCAGTGCTGTGAACATTCCAAGTACCTTCCTGTGTGTTTGCACAGGATCAGTATTGGGTGCAATGGATCAGAGACACATTAGACATTGATTAAGTAACTAATTATTCAGTATATTTAACTAGTACACTTTGATTTTACTATGGGGAACATTTAAAGGGGGGAGCCCTCTAAAAGTTAACAAGACTTTAGAAATATAAGCTACAAGCACATTTAAAAAAGTGTCTTCAGACACAAAACCATTTTACAAGCATTGATATCCACCCTAGTAGTCTTTACCTGTAGATATTTGACTTTGTTTTTCGGTAGTGTCTTTACCTTGGGCTCAGGACCCCTACTGTAACTGTCACGGCATTCAATTGTCTAGCAGGAAAGCCTGTTGTGTTGAACATTAATACCAAACTAATGTTAAAAAATAAATAAATAACAACACAACTTGAGAGTGCTTAAGGGACCTGATAACACTTTTTTTTTTTTTTTTACTTGAGTTTTGTAAATTGAACAATTAGGGCTACCAGTAGAAACCCTTTTTAAAGTGTAGGTTGGCTCTTCCTGAATTACATTTAAATTACTGAAACGTTATAGTGCTGTTGTTAAAGTAAGATCTACCGATGAAATTCTTTCCCTATTTGACTGAGACAGATTGTACAGTCTAGCTGGTTCCAGGAAAAGAGAACAAGCGAGGCATTGTGAGATTATTTTAAAAGGAACAAGCATGTTGTATGAGAAGGTTGTGTTGTTCAGAAGGAATTAAAAAGTAAAACTATGCAGAATATATGTAAAGTTGACCTGTGGTCAGATCCACACAACTGTAAAGGAATGCCAGGTTCGGGACTGGCTTTTTAAAGTCCTTTATGATTCATTAAATCAAGTTTGAAATGCAGGGCAGCCTGAGAGGACATGGAGCTTTGATGAAATATTTCGAACCGATTTTGAACCTGTCTGTCGCGTTCCTTGCGTTGGAGGTTTTGAACCTGTCCGTCGCGTTCCTTGCGTTGGAGGTTTTGAACCTGTCCGTCGCGTTCCTTGCGTTGGAGGTTTTGAACCTGTCCGTCGCGTTCCTTGCGTTGGAGGTTTTGAACCTGTCTGTCGCGTTCCTTGCGTTGGAGGTTTTGAACCTGTCTGTCGCGTTCCTTGCGTTGGAGGTTTTGAACCTGTCTGTCGCGTTCCTTGCATTGGAGGTTTTGAACCTGTCTGTCGCGTTCCTTGCATTGGAGGTTTTGAACCTGTCCGTCGCGTTCCTTGCGTTGGAGGTTTTGAACCTGTCTGTCGCGTTCCTTGCGTTGGAGGTTTTGAACCTGTCTGTCGCGTTCCTTGCGTTGGAGGTTTTGAACCTGTCTGTCGTGTTCCTTGCGTTGGAGGTTTTGAACCTGTCTGTCGTGTTCCTTGTGTTGGAGGTTTTGAACCTGTCCGTCGCGTTCCTTGCGTTGGAGGTTTTGAACCTGTCTGTCGTGTTCCTTGCGTTGGAGGTTTTGAACCTGTCTGTCGTGTTCCTTGTGTTGGAGGTTTTGAACCTGTCTGTCGCGTTCCTTGTGTTGGGCGCTCATTAGGTGACTTCCTCCATCAGTGCGAGTCGGAGAGGTGCAGTTCTGCCAGCCCGCAATCCTAACTGGGACTGTGGCAGAGTCCCTATTGAAATCGAATTGATCTCGAGACGAACAGGACTGCTTTCAAATGGCAGATAAGAAGGTACACTTGATTTACAAATAAAATGAAGAGCCGCTTGGCTTGGCAGGCCCTGGACTAAGCGTCTTGATCAGTGTCAGCCTTGCTTCTGTAGCAGAACACATTACCTCGAGTTACTCAGTGATCTTCAGTGCTGTGTTAGACGCTAACAGCAACGAGACAGCCGCTCCCTGGTGTATGACATCATGAGCATGGGTGTTCATGTCAACAAAAGCAGAGCGCTCTGGGGGGCATTCTGTAAGGGGAAAGCCATCTCTGACACAACGTGGGTGACTGTAAACGTGAGTAGTGCTTTTAAAGTACTTTAGGAGATAGGAGCTGTCGACGTCGGCTTTGCAAAAAGATGTGAGTCAAACTGAAAGGGATTCTTCATTGTTACTGTACTGTAATGAAAAGAAAAGAACTGCAATATGTATAAAACATGAAAAAATGGGGATCGTAAGATTGGTGTTCAGTCCTTTCAAGTGACCAAAGCAAGCTTTAATTCAGGTCTCAAATGATTATGTAATACATCATTCATAAGCAATAACTTATTGTGCAATATATATATATATATATATATATATATATATATATATATATGTGTGTGTGTGTGTGTGTGTGTGTGTGTGTGTGTGTGTGTGTATCTGTGTGTTTATATATTTGGAATCAAAATTAGGAACTCCTTCACTAATACCCCTATTGGTATTTGTTGCTATGGGAACACACAAGTAAATAATGGCATTCAGTAACACAGGCAAACTTGTAATGGAATATATTCCTCTACAATACATTACTTAGTGCCAGAAATGACTTTTTTTTTTAACCACAGTAAACTTGGTCAAATGTCAGCTCTAAAATCCCATATGTATTATATACAATAGAGTATATTAAATATATACTGTACAGTGGAAATAGCAATCACATTGATTTTATCAACACAAAACTAGATGCTGTGCTTGTAGCTTTGAGTCTGGATGCCCTGTGCTCATTTTCTTGATGCTTGCACCATCAAACTGTGCAGCAAGAGTGTGTGGAGGTCCCACAGGGGGCTCACAATTGAAGCCTGTGTCCTCTCCTCCTCAAACTGTGCAGCAAGAGTGTGGGGGTCCCACAGGGGGCTCACAATTGAAGCCTGTGACCTTTCCTCCTCAAACTGTGCAGCAAGAGTGTGTGGGGGTCCCACAGGGGGCTCACAATTGAAGCCTGTGTCCTCTCCTCCTCAAACTGTGCAGCAAGAGTGTGTGGGTCCCACAGGGGGCTCACAATTGAAGCCTGTGCCCTCTCCTCCTCAAACTGTGCAGCAAGAGTGTGTGGGTCCCACAGGGGGCTCACAATTGAAGCCTGTGTCCTCTCCTCCTCAAACTCTGCAGCAAGAGTGTGTGGGTCCCACAGGGGGCTCACAATTGAAGCCTGTGACCTCTCCTCCTCACTCAAGACTTCAATACACCACCTTTGCAGCTTTGTAAGAATCTGCTCCTATCCCTCCCCATCTAGTGCTGGAATAGTTTCCAGGTTAAAAGGTGTATTTTTGATGGCGTCTCTTTATGATGCGTACTTGGGAGTTGACACGGGTCCGGTATTTTTGTTCTTGGAAGTCAGTTTTAAACGGAATTCATTGAAAGACACACATAAACAGAGATGTATTTGTTCCATCCATTTGTTCAGGTGAGAAGGTGCTGGTGCAGACTGGCATGCATGGAAAACTCACAAAGTCTTGCCACGAGTTGTTATTTAAAAATAAATTCTAGGGTGTTCCTTTCTTATGACGCAAATAATCCATGCCATATGTATTATTGTATGGTGTTAAAGGCATACACACCCCATGCCTGGTGGCTGTACTTGAATGAAATGGTGATTAAAGTGTATTACATTGCATTAGCAAACACATACAGTAGCATTGTTTGCCTCCAGCTCTAGGGAGTTCTCACAGAGGTAACATATTAACAACAATATAAATGATAATCAGCTGGTAATTTGATATACCTGTTCTGTATTGCACTCCCCTTCGGTCCCCCCCCCTCTCCCTCTCTCCCTCTCTCCCTCTGCACCCTCTCTCTCTCTCTCTCTCTCTCTCTCTCTCTCTCTCTCTCTCTCTCTCTCTCTCTCTCTCTCCCCCCTCTCTCTCTCTCTCTCTCTCTCTCTCCCCCCCCTCTCTCTCTCTCTCTCTCTCTCTCTCTCTCTCTCTCTCTCTCCCCCCTCTCTCCTCTTACCTCATCTCCCCTCAGCCTAAACTAACCTTCTGTTAAAATCAAGCTAGCAGTCTGCTAAATCCAATTCAATTTCATTAAAGGATAATAATAATAATAATAATAATAATAATAATAATAATAATAATAATAATAATAATAAAACATTTATCCTTTAATCATATAGACTTACTGAGTGGCTTTCTACTAAACTTCTATCATAAGATCTTGTTTTTTGAAGCAGGTAATAATGATATCTTCCTGACTAGCAGCCTGCTAAGTACTGGCAGTGCTTTGTGAATCTGGCCCTGGCTTCTTTACTGAAACTGTGGGACTGGTGAATGCGCTGGGGAGTAATACCTTCGGACCAGCATGGAGGAACGGGCTGTGCAATAGTGCTGCACCTTCAGAGATGCTGTGAAAAAGGTTAACTGCGTCAGGGTTGCTGCAGCTTTGAGTCAACACAGCTGGAATGGAGTCAGGAGGCTGGGTGTGACAATGGCCCGATCGCCCTTTACATACCAAGGTAAGATATTGTGTGTCCTGTGCAAGATTACAGGCTACCAAAGAACTTGCAAAACCTGTCGGAGTCGTCATCAACCCTCCTACTGCACACAGTACAACCAATCAGCACTGACACACTCCTCATAGTACATTTGTAGTGATGCACAGCTCCCTTCGGTGTGATGAGGTCACTTTTACAGGGGAGGCAAGTAAAACAGCAGTTATGTTTTGTTTAGCTTGAATGCCAGTGGAATATGGTTGCTTCTGGGAATGTATAATGCAATGTCTTGAGTGGGCTGCTGCAGTTTATGAACTGAGCAACGCTTATTCCACATGTCTGTCTCCTCTCCTTGGTGCTCTTCATCAGCCTGATGTAGTTCTTTAACGCATGTCTAGCTCTCTGTCTCCACCTGCTGGTAGTTTTGTTAACTGACAGAGAAAAAGGAACTTATTAAATGCATGTAAATAAACCAGATGGATTGAAATGAAACGCATATAAACCTGCTGCGAAGTTAAGCACATGCTTCATATCGTCATTGATCTGGTTCTCAATCCTGGTCCTCGGGGACCCATGTGAAAACCAGAAGACAAAGCGGGTCCCCAGGACCGGGTTTGTAGAACCACTGGTCTAGACAGCGGTACTACTCAACTGTGGCCCCCGAGATCTGTTCCAGTCCTGGTCTTTATTCCAAGCAGGTCCTAAATTAGTTAATTGCTTCTTAGCAGCTTCAATTAACTACATTAGAACATGCTTGGAATAAAAACCTGGACTGGATCATATCTCGAGGACCAGAGTTGAGTACCATTGATCTAGGCTAGGATATACTTTGCTGGTTTGTATTGGATACGAGATTTATTTATTTATTTATTTATTTATTTTGTGATACCTTTTAATAAGATCACCTGAATTTCAGCTAATCCTATAATTTAAAACTTGGTAAAAAAATGATGGTCCCTACATATGATTTCACTGTACAGATAACACCGCTTTAGTAAACCACATTTGTCACAGTCCTGATCATTTTTAACATTAATTAAAAAATACATTTAAAAAGATGAAAATGAGGCTAAGTAGCTAACTATCGAGTGAGAAAATGTATCAAGAATGAACATTTAACTCTCATTTTTCGCAAACATGTTAACACTGGATGTGCCAAAAAAGGATAGATACCAAAATACCACGTACTAGCAAAGAAGATCTTTAGTACTAGTCTTGGTTTCTGATCTAGCCTTACACATCTGATGTCTATGCTCTCCTCAACAGCGCAGAGATTTTCTGATTGGCCAACCTAGCGTTCTTAAGCGGAGGCGGGGCCAGATAAAACCGTGAAAGACTACTTCAGTGTTTCAGTCTATGCTATTGAGTGTAAATAGCATGCAAAAGATGCTGACCATTATTTCTAATGTGTTGAAGGGCAGCGCCAGCAAAAATGTAAGTATTTATGTTATGAAGGAATGTAGTGCTAGCCGTGTCGGTGTTTTTCTATCAGGAAGGAGACGTGTTGTTTTCGCGTTGACCTTGCGAGAGACGAGGAGGCCTCTGGTATGGCTGTGTCAGTGACAGGTTTAGTTTTGCAGCATTCCACATTGAAAGCTAAGAATAAAACAAGATTAATAACACACTAACGTGCATTCTGAGTGTCGTGTGCTATGTGAAGTCAATTAGGCCACCATTTACCATTTCTTTAGCATGTGTAGAAAATTGCCCTCCAAAAAAAAATCTCACCTTTTCAGACTGTGTTTTAAAAAACACGAAATAAAGAATTATTATTAATAGTACAGCTTTTTAAAAAAACGTTTGGCTTAAATCCGTATGTGGAATATACTTTTGCTGTTTTCAAATGTATTTATCGGTCTGTAATATCGGGAGTAATTCAAATTGTATATACTGTTGGCATCCTTAGCATTGCACTTCTAAAGCAAAAGATTTTTGGTGTTTTTTATTTTATTAAATAATTAATAAGTGTGTGGTTTAGGATTTCGAGTCCTAAAAATTTAGCCACTCAAACATTTTGTTCTCTAATAAATTCATACGCACACACCCTGAGTTTTGCCCTTGATGCGACTTGGTGGTTGTGCTATATTATACTATTGCATAGCAGTTTCACCCATTCCCCAGGTGTTTTTAATAAATTAATATGCACTTGATTTAACCCCAGTGAATATGTGTGTCAATTATTGGGTACCAATAAGACGCACCTAAAACTGTTAGCTTTGTGCAGTTCAGATTTCTTATACACTTACTACAGTCTCTGCAAGTTGGGCTGCACCTGATAAGACTACCCTGTGCTTTATAGCTGGATGGAGACCCTTACTGTGCTGTCAAGGGGAGACATCTGATAGTGGTCTGGTGAACTGCACGTCATAAGTCGTGCAAGGTATTCGTTTTTTGAGAAGTCAGCTTTGTGAATTATTCAATTAGTCAATTAATTCAAGCCTTAACGTTATCAGCAAAAAGGCTTACTTTTCTTTTTTTTTAATCAAAATCCAGTGGTGGTATTTTGTTACAAGAAGTACAATGAACCTTAAATAGGAAGTCCAGATACTGATGAGCCCTTGATTGGCCTTAATGGTGAGCCTTCACTGTATTCATTTTTAGGTGTTCCAAAGCCCCCCTCAAATAGAGTAATGGTGTATTTTTATCTTGTATGTTTTGGGTACTATGTTTAACACCCCAGTCTCCTAAGTGATGAGATGGAAATCTAAAACATTTACTTGTTATGTTGACTTTGTCAGTTAAGTTGGCTGTGTTGGAACACGTGCCATTATTATAATGGGGAAAGTTGAAAATGGAAAGCCTGCATCTCATTCTGCCAAGCAAAAGTGAGAATTGTGAGGGTCTGGAACCAACTCCCCAGTAATGTTGTTGAAGCTGATACCCTGGGATCCTTCAAGAAGCTGCTTGAGATTCTGGGATCAATAAGCTACTAACAACCAAACGAGCAAGATGGGCTGGCTGAATGGCCTCCTCTCGTTTGTAAACTTTCTTAAGTTATTAATACAGTTTAAAAAAAAAAAAAAAAAAGCAGTTTCCCTGAACCTTTGCTGGGATTGAGATGTACAGTAGTTGCACTTGCATGTCCACTAATTCTCACATTTTTCTCCTTTTTTAATGATTGCTTTAAAGGGAGCTGCATCTGAGGTAAGAGATGGGTATCTTTCCTGCTTAGTAATGCGAGCACTTGTTAATCAGAGGAGCTAAATCGGTGGTTTCCAAGCAGGCTATGTTAGATTCATTATAACAATGCAGTGGAATTGCCTGCACTGCTCTGCTTTTTTTTTTAAGTGCTTTAACTTTGTGTTTCTGCTTGGGGCCCGATGCATATAACATGTAATAGCCATTGCAGTTGACATTTATTATTATTTTTTCTGGCCCTTGGGCTCAGTACAGACATTGATTTATTCCTCCCCCCCCCCCCCCCCCACAAATTAACAAAAGTTAACTTATTACCTTATTGAATCATGTGTTGTGGTAATGAAATCTGGTACTGTAGTTTCACAACAGTATCTTCCTACTAGTCAAACATTCACTACAAATCAGCCCATGTAGTTTCAGCTTGAGTTGCACTGAGTAATTGCAGATGAGTTAATTCTGGGTCACCTTGGTAAACGTTTGCAGCATGTTTCTTTATTCTTGACAAGGTTAGCACAGCACCTTTCCTTCATTTATACAGTAACTGCGTTCTCTGACACTGGGGTTCTGGGGAGGGGGGTTCAGAAAAGCAGATGGTCGGCACTATATATTCGGGTCAGTCGGGTTACCGGAAACACAGTTCTCTTGCATATGTTTATGAAAGGCAACTAAAACTGATGAACAGTTCCTGAACTCAAAGCACAGAATTATAAACAATACAGTGTTTGAGTAACCCACTCAGCAGGAGGAGTGCTGAAAATACCAACCCCCCCCTGTGGAAGCAAGTACTAACCTGAAGTTGGTCCAGATTTGGCGAGTGCGTGGGTCCATTCTGACAGAATGCTCTCTCCTCACAAGCCCTGCACTCCCTGGAGCGCTATCCTTGATATGCTGGCTTTAGTCAGAATTTGCAGACTTAACAATAGCAGACAATCCAGTGAGTACAGAGAGTTCCCATTTACACATGGCTTTGATATGGTGTTGCAGGAAGGTCATTTCCTTCTTTTTTGCACAGCACAGGTTTCTCTCAGAAGCCCCCACTTCAGCAGTAAACAATTAAGGATCCTTGTATGGGGGAGCTTAAATTAATTTACAAGACCTCTGTTGTGTATAAAAACTCACATTAACTGTTTCATATTTTCACCCTTAACTCTGACCTGTGACCTACAGTAAGTAGTACTCTACCAAGCTGTGTTAGATAACCCTAATTTACCTCGTAAGGCTGCTGTATTGTGGTCATGCGGCTTAAGATTATGCTGTATAGAGACAGTGCACTTTGAGTTACATTATTTTGGTATTTGGATTCTTTGATTTTCTTACCTGGGGGCGAGGGGGGTTGTTTTTTCGTTGTCACCCAGATATTAACAGTGAAGCTTGACACATTCTACATTTCAAGACTGTTGATGTACATTATACATTAACAGCTTGCCACAGTGACACCCAGTTATGTCCCTGGTCTCTGGGTAATGTTGACTCCTAATGGCCACAACATGCCCAGTGTTATTGTTGAAGCTTTATGCATGTAAGGGTATGCTTGTTGTGTGGTGGATTTTTTTTTTTTGTGGGTGGCCATATTGGTTGTGTGCTTCAGGAAAAAAAGTTTAAGATTGTCTCAAAAGTGAATTGACTTTCTCTGCTATTGCCAAAAGGGCTGTTTTAGGGGTCTTGAGTAGCAGCTGCAAAATCAACTAACTGCACTGACAATACAGCAAACTATGAACAAACTTGCTAAGATAACAGAACAAGTAGTACTCCTCGTCATGCTGTACCCACGTGGTTAACCTGCTGTCACGTTCCACTTGTATTGAATTGCAGTTTTGCTTTTCCCAACAGGTTGCCCGTGTTGTGGCGGCACGCACCTATGCTGATTTTACAGCCGAAGCGACCTTTGATGTGAAGGTGAGTTTCCTATTGTTTTTGTGGTGGTCAGGCATTGTTTTATAACTCGAATGGAAAAGATGACCCTAATTGGTTCTATGGAGGTCAGCCGTTTTTGTTATTACTCAGTAATGGAATGACAAAGCACCGCTGACGTGACCCTTATTAATGACCCCTGTTTCTGTGAACGCTTGAGCCCTGCTTGCAAAATCCTTTCAGTGGACAACTGTGCAGTGATTATTGCAGGCGAACCAAGGTAAATAACTTTAAAAATATTTAGTCAAATAGTGATAATGGTATATTCCGTATAATGAAATGTACCTTTCCTCAATGCAACTCGTTCAAATAGTATCTCGGTAGTTCTGTTATGACCTCTAAGCACGCCAAGGCGTTTTATTTTTCAATTGAAAGTCCGTGGATAGCAGCAGCCTGTGCATTTTCTTCTCTGCAGAAATGTGACACCCATCGTCTGGACGACGCCCCCCCCACCAAGTCGGTGCTGACCCGGGAGGATGCTCTGAAGTACTACAGGACCATGCAGGTGATCCGCCGCATGGAGCTCAAAGCAGACCAGCTCTACAAACAGAAGATCATCCGTGGATTCTGCCACTTGTCCGATGGCCAGGTGTGTGTGGTGTCCAGTATTACACTAGTCTTCAGTTAACTAAACAAGGGCCGTTCCAAGGGAGTGTAGCTTTTGTTGCATTGGATAAAGCATTAGAATCGGATTACCTCAAGACTTTCTGTATTGGGACAGATTTGCCTACAAAAATCTTTACCTTTTTGAGTTTATTTTGAAGTTGTTTGTTTGTTGTATTTAATTACAAGGTTATACATATTTATATGATTCTATGAAAGGATACAAGGAACTGAATGAGTGCGTTTCAGCGCTCCAGCAATAAATAAAGGCGTGTTTGCTGGTAGTGTTGCAGTGAACAAAGTGCATTTAATGAGAACATCATTATTAACCATGGAGTTTTATTAGAATATAATTAGGGCTTCTGATTTTTGATTTTAACTGAAATACAAAAAATTAAAATCGGAGGATAGCCAATAAACAGCGGAAAAACTGTGGAAATGGTTAATCAATTCACGCTGACTTTACCTTTTTCCCCATTTAAAAATAAATAAATAAAAAAACCTACTACAAAAATAAATACATTTCCCAGTGCTGCTGGGCAATGTCCCGCCTTCCTGACTTGCATCTATCATTGGTTCGTTCTGAATACTTTACTTTAAACACTCCCCAACTACTGAGTGACGGCACATTTCTATTGGAGGCTCCACTTGCGTGATTTAAAACCTGATTACAATCAGGATGGAGGCTTGTTAGCGAGATTTAAAACTGTATTGGTTAAGATACGGAGGATTTAAAACAGTTGTGGCGACATGTACAAAAATGCCTACACGCAAACCCCAGAAGAATGTGCCCGTGACCATAAGGATTTCATTGTGGAAGACAGCAAAAGAAAGAAGGTACAACTTTAAGTGTGCAAGTACTGTCGAGTTAATACTATACATATTTTGACAGAAAAAAAATGCTCAAGCATTTAGGAAAGTAACCAAACACTAATTTCATGCAGTATATCAAACGAAAGCCCTGAAACGATTTACATAACTCAAATAGCTCAAATTAAACAGAAATACAATTAGTAAAACTCGAAAAACAGAAGCCCTATATATAATGTACTCTCCTAGTAGTAGATCTAGTCATATTTGTAATGTGTGTTTAAAAGCTTGAATGTGAAAACGTGTGATTGTAAATACATCTACGTAGTTACTGAAAAGCAATGGAAATTCTTTAAATACTAAAAGTTGTTTTTGGTACTGTGTGCACATTGCATTTCTTAGTGCAAGCCTGACTGTGCCATTCTTATTTTTCCCCTGACAGGAAGCTTGCGCTGTTGGTATTGAGGCTGGGATTAAACCCACAGATCACTTGATCACATCATACCGAGCACATGGGTACACCTACACTCGTGGGGTGTCTGCCCGGGAGATCCTGGCTGAGCTCACTGGTGAGTATAGCATGGAGAGTGTGCTCTGTTGCATGGTTTACAGTGTTGTGTTGGGTGTGATCTGGGAGTCCAGGAAATGACCCCTCACTGTAAACAATCTTATTTGACTTTAATAACTAGACTGACTGGCTTTGAACCATTTACTTGTTTTTTCCTTTCAGGAAGAAGGGGAGGCTGTGCCAAAGGAAAGGGAGGCTCCATGCACATGTATGCCAATAACTTCTATGGTGGTAATGGCATTGTAGGAGCACAGGTAAATCAAACTGTTCTGTTTACTATATACTGTGCCCTCATCTGCATATCCCTAGTATGTGATTTTCTTTTTTATGCTTACTGACTATTTCAGCAAATCCCAAGGCTGATTGTAGGAAAACATAGTAGTGTTACACTGTACTCTGAGGCCTATATATGTAGCAGTGTGCACAGAGTCCTGTGCAGATGTATAATTCTTATCACAATCTGCATGAGGACTCTTCAGAAGCAGTAGTAATTTAGCATGACAAATGATCTGTGCAGAAATAACAGAATCGTACAAACGTAATAGCTTGTTATACAGGTAAGGAATTCAATATCGGCAAAACGTACAAACGATCTAAAGTATCCCAATAAGTGGTGCAGATAATGTTTCTTCTCTCGCCATGCCAGTGAAACCTCCATTTCCTTCTGATACAGGTACCCCTGGGGGCTGGTGTGGCGTTGGCTTGTAAATACCTGGACACTGACCAGGTCTGTGCGACTCTGTACGGAGACGGTGCAGCTAATCAGGTAAGGGCTGGTGTGACTAATACACATGCATGCTCATTCTCTACATAGACTTATGTATATGTATTGTTAAGTTGTTTGTTTGACAGCACCTTGCATTAAAGGGCACTATTGAAATGTGAACTGTGTACAGTACTAGAGGTTTTATTGAAAGCATTTGTCTATTTGCAGGGTCAGATCTTTGAAGCCTACAACATGGCATCTCTGTGGAAGCTGCCCTGTATCTTCATCTGTGAGAATAACAAGTATGCCATGGGCACATCCGTGGAGCGTTCCTCTGCCAGCACAGAGTACTACAAGAGAGGGGACTTCATCCCTGGACTCCGGGTGAGTAAGGCAGGCATGTCTGAGGGAGCAGGGCTATTACAGGACGTAACGGGTTTATTGCATTTAATCAAGCCACTGTCCTTGAACAGTTCAGTAATGAGATCTAGAAATGGGCTTTCACTTACGTGATGCAATTTCTTAATATGAATCGCTTACTGACTTGGTCCTTAATTGAGTATTGATGCGATTTCATTTAACAGAAATAAAACAGCATTTCTGTTTACAGGTGGATGGTATGGATATTCTCTGTGTAAAGGAAGCTACAAAATATGCTGCAGACCTCTGTAGAGCCGGGAAAGTAAGTCTAGACGACCGTAGAATAAATTACACAGTGTAAGACTTCCACTGCATAGCAGTTTGAGACGTTCAAGCTATTAGACACATGTGTTGTACAGGTAACTTACAATATGGGCTCACAAGGAAACCTGAAGTGGCACAAACTGCTTTGCAATTGGAGTCTTAAATTTATTGCATGGTTAAGCGGAAACTAAACAGTTGAATCTGTTTTCAAACAGTGAGAGCTGTCTGCACTGTAAATGTTTATGAAATGAAAGCTACTATACTTGAGCAGCATGGGGACACAAGATTCATACAGTAGATCAGGGTAGACCAATCCAGTTTAACTGTTTAATTCAACGATTTAAATAGTTCTGGACCTGGTCAAAGA
Organism: Acipenser ruthenus; assembly: GCF_902713425.1. Lineage (NCBI taxonomy): Eukaryota > Metazoa > Chordata > Actinopteri > Acipenseriformes > Acipenseridae > Acipenser > Acipenser ruthenus. The sequence goes on from NC_081196.1 coordinate 2,724,702, forward strand.
TTCCATTGCTTCATAACTTAAAAACCGGGCTAGCCTTGCAGTAGATCACAGTGCTGTTTTGAAATATCATCTGACAAAATGAACAGCCTTCTGTATTTGTTCATGTAGGGCCCTATTGTGATGGAACTGCAAACTTACCGTTACCATGGACACAGTATGAGTGACCCTGGGGTCAGGTGAGACTGCTGGAGATGCATTCATTCCTTCATTTTATTGATTTCAGTGATCATTTACAGCACTGATACCTTACACATAACCCTATTACAGCCTCATTGGTCCTATCTTTTTATAAAACCAAATTTGTGTTTTTCATCTTCAGTTACCGTACTAGAGAGGAGATTCAGGAAGTGAGAAGCAAGAGTGACCCCATCTCTCTGCTGAAGGACAGGATGTTGGCCAACAATATGGCCAGTGTGGAGGAACTGAAGGTATAGTCAGAGAGGCTTGGTAGTGTTCTGTGAATGTAGTCTTCATTCATAAGTCGGCATGCTGCATTTTACACACAAGAGCACTTGAATTCCAGTGCACAGGTTGTGTGTGTTAAAAAAAATAAAATATATAAATTTGATTTTTTAAACTCAAATTCAAGGTCAAAAGTGTCAGTATTTAGGGTCGATTTTACTGAAAAGGTGAAGGGGTTCATTCAAATCCTATTGTCCCTGGTAAAATGACCAAGGAAGTGCAAAACTACTTGAACATAACTTTCAAACAGCTTTGTTTTAAGAGTACCAGATCTCCTTTTTTTAAAAGGAAATGCATGATTTGCAGATTGAGATCTATACAATGAATAGAAGTGTGTGACTTCTAGATTATTTCAATAACTAGAACCCCTTTAACACTACCACACAGGGAGTTAATGAAACATACCTGTAAGAATTTAGTGTAGGAGTTTAAATGTTGGCGTAACTGTTTTAACCTTTAGAATTGTGCCTAAATGTTTAACTGCATATCCAAACCAAATATAGTTGTTGGCCTAAGTATGGAGCTTTAGCCAGTTTATTTCTTATTCAGTAGTTCTTCATGGTCTTGTGGACCTACAATCAAAATCTGTTACACCAATACATGTTGCAGCAATTTATAAAAAGTGACAGAGGGCTTCTTATGATGGCTTTTGTAATTTTGCTTTCACGCGTTCCCGATGTGTTAAAGTTTACACATTGAAACATGTTGCTTTTGTTTTTTTTTATTCCATAAGCTTTCAAACTTTAGGATTTCACTGAAATGGCGGCTCATCGTTTTTCTTTTCGCTGGTACAGCAAGGTGCTCAGTTGTTTGTGTGCTGCTCTCTCTTGTAGGAGATTGATGTTCAAGTGAGGAAGGAGATTGAAGAGGCTGCACAGTTTGCCACCACTGACCCCGAGCCTCCACTGGAGGAGCTGTGTAACCACATCTTCTACAACGACGCACCATTGGAAGTGCGCGGCACCCTGCCCTGGACGAAACTGAAATCCATCAGCTAAGCACGAAGGCACGCTCCCGCCCCGCAACTCTGTAGCAGTTATGGCCTTTTTGACCCTTTTTGAGGACTGAAAATAACATACAGTTCAAATTGTTATCAACTTATTTATGAAGAATGTTTTGTAAACGTTAAATTTACAGAGTTACCAATCATTGCTAAGACCTTTTAGAAATTCACCCCACTTTGCACAAACTGACTAACCTGCGATTTAGTCCTATACTTCCAGATATCCGTACAGCAACTCCAAATAACTGATTTGAATAATTAAAAACCTTTATATAATAAGGGACAATTGTCATCTGTGTGGCGCAGGCTACTAGCAACTTGATTCCTAATCTTTCTCTATGGTTTTGGTAGAACTTCCCTTTTTAAAGTTCAGTAACATGTTTAAAAATGGGACTAAAATATAACTTGTTTGTATGTCTGATATATGTTTTTTAGAGAACATTCTGATAACCAATTCATGAAGTGGTGGATATTAACTAAAGGGATGATTGATTAATGATTGGTTATTGCTTTACTTACTGGATGTAGGACTAAATTATAGGTAAGCAGACAAGGTGTGAAAAACTACTGCCCCTAATCATTGGATGTGTGATGCTGCAAAGTTCACAGGGTTGAGTACGATCGTGACATAATGTTACTTTCTATCGTAAGAAACAACTAACCTTGTGTGGGGAGGGGCAGTCCGATCTTGGACTGGTGTTTCCTGTAAATACACTGTTGTTGTTGTTATAAAGAAACTGCAAGTGTTTTGTGAAGGGAATGTTGAATGAAATGTTTATATTTAACAAACAAGTTTAATGGTGGTATACCTTGGTTAAGAGCCAACATGTCAGTTAAATATTAACCTTCATGTGACATTCCCAGCAGCTGTTATGGACACCTAGCTGACAAAATGTTACTTTTTATAGAAAAAGATATTGAATTTGGTGGGGGGAGATCGAGATGTAACACATGTTGGGTGCGTTCGGTTTCCAGTCTGTTTTGTTTGTACAGTCTGACACAAATAAAATGGTCAAAATAACATCTGCTGCTTGAAACCAGTTCTTACTGCTTCCTTGTAATTCATTCTTCATGTGGTTCTGTAACTAAAAATGCTTTTAAATTGATCATTAGAGTTGTGGCTTCATATTGCTAGCAAAATGTGTGGGCAAGATCTTTGACTGTAGCTTTTCGCTGTCCCATGTAACAAGACAGAGCATGTTCCAGCTCGTCTTATACCTCTTATATATAGCAAGGATGAAAACAGTGTAACTGACACACAATGGAATTTTTTTGTTCTTCAGTCACATTCCAATAAACGGATACTGAACTTCATTGAAACAAAGCAAAAACTTGTTTTGCATATAATTACTCTTTTATTTGGCAACTTAACATACAATCACAAACAAATACAGCACATAAATCAAGTACTGATTGGGGGGGGGGGATACTACAAACTATCATTAAACACTAGGTGGCAGTGTGGAATTCCATGTGAATTACCTCTAGATCATATTTAAAGTCCTCCCACATGTATTGAATGCATCTAGAAGGAAAAGTAAGCCATACTGTCAGCTACACTACGTTGTTCAGCTAGTGACTGGAAAAACATGAGGCTTTTGAAAACGGACAACACCAAAGTAGTTTTTAGCTTCTATGTAGTGTCAAAATTTGTCATTCTTTTTCGGGACTACAAAACATCCACAGGAATGGAATTCATGTGTTTCAGTAGCAAAGCTTGTGTACTATTCAAATTGCTTTTTTAGTGAAATGTTTATAGAGTACTCCTTTGCTGTATTGCTTGCATTGCATTAAAGGGCTTGGCAAACCCTGTAGTCTGGCCGGGCTTGCTTGTAAACTGCGTTGTCCTCCGACACTAGCTCTGAGGTGGCTGCACAGTGGGGCTGCAGTGTGAAAAAGAAGCGGGCGGCTGACAGCACACGCTTCGGAGGACAGCGTGTTCGTCTTTGCTGCTCCAGAGTCAGCGTGGGGGTGGCAGCGGTGAGCTGAGCCTAACAATAATTGTCCATTCCAAATTGGGAGAAAAAATTTAAAAAACGAACTGATACACACACACACACACACACACACTGGTATGTATATGGCTTCAGCTTGTATCCTACACAGCACCCTATATTATATATATTTTTTTACAATAAACATTAAATAAGCAATATCAAAGAGTATCACAAATCCTAATTCAACATCATTTTAATCTCATACTAACACATTTTAGATGACTCATATATAATATATACATTTTAAAATCTTTTTTTGGCTAAAAAATACTTCTTGTAAAAGAATTTTGAAATCAAAGGTTTAGACATTATTTGCCTTTGCAATTATTTTTGTATTTCATGATAGTGACAAATAGTAAGTACAGTAGGAATTTGTGATTGAATATAAATGGGACGTTCTATATATAGACATTCGTATGGATTGCAGTTAAATGTAGTTTTTAATCATAATCCATTTTAGTGCATTTTTAAGGTATATTTACCAAGTGGACTCCAAAGAAAATTAGCAACAGTGAAGTGGTAGAAAAAAAATTACAACAATAAAAACTATACATACAGAAGGTCTCGTTCTTTGCTTTTACGCACGCGTGAAATATGACAAACGAGCAGATAAAAAGGCACATTTCAAATTTTTGGGAGCACTTGAGGTCCTTTGGTCTTCCTTTGTACACGCCAGTGCAGGTCTGTTTCAGTTTTCCATCTTCTCCAGGGTTTCCTCTTGCTTTCTTCTCTCCTTGATCCTGTACCTCTGCACACCCCTCCATATCCTGCACAGCACACCACCCCTGGAACACAGCAACATTACAACCATATACCAGAGCATTCAAACACCTGCCACACTGATCACAATGCAATACAGCACACCACCCCTGGAACACAGCAACATTACAACCACATACCAGAGCATTCAAACACCTGCCACACCGATCACAATGCAATACACCATTTGTATAGCCACTTTCCTGAAAATGATCTTAAAACACTAGTTCTGCTGCCACCACGCTGTAGAGAGGATGGCAATAAAGCTCCTATTGCATTGCAGTTTGATCCATTCCTGGTTTACTATGAGCCTGATGAGCTTGTTACCGTACCTATAAAAACTGTGGTAAAAGCTTAACAAGACACACCTGAGCTTGTTACCTATACACTGTAGCTAAGCAAGCTCATATTAAAACCTGGTATGGGTTAAACTGCTATGCAATAGGAGTCTTATTTCCAGCCCTGCTATAGGTTTCTGTTTCTTTCCTGTACATCAGAAAAAAGGATACACCTGAGCTTTACACTCACTTTGTTGCACAGGTACAGCCTTTATGCCTGCTGCACAGGAATCTATAGCATGACTCATGAAACACACTGCTACAGAACATCATTAGAGAACAATGTGCCAGCATGTACAAACAATGCTCAAGCTAACTGGAATCAATGAATCACAACTTGCCAGGGTAGTGGCGGAGCTCAAAACGTTCTCTAAGAATGTTTTATTTCAATGCGTCGCCTTTATCAATCATTATTCACCTATAGTAATGTATGGTGGCAGGATACACGGACTTCACCAGAATCCAAAATAACGTCTCAAAACTAAACGGTCTAAGGACAGGTGGTAACAAAGTCCTAGTAATTGCATACAGTCGTGTGCAAAATTGATTCGAACACCCCATTGCTTCTGCAGTTTTGATTTGTTGGGCATATGAAATCAAACTGCTGGTATTGAAAATATTGGAAAACTGTCAAAATAGGCAAATTAGTGATTGTCTAACTGAACTGATGACTTTAATAGGCGATACATGCAATTCATTTAAAATAGCAAGGGGAAAGGAACGCAGTCGCACATGGTAACATGCAGGAGATTTTTTAGAACTTGTTTAAGATGCCTAATTGAATCACAAAGTGGTCTTAACATTTTCACATGAGTGCCTATTGTTTCTGTATCACTGATTACTGACCAGACATTGAAATTCTCACACCCTGAGGTTTTCAAGCAGGTAGGCATATAAAGGATATACATTTGCACACTACTGTATACCTGCACAAAGCCATGGACCTGGGGATCGACTCACCGTATTCTTAGGTATCTTAAATCCTCTTTGCTGATATCATTGAGAACATCATTTAGTGTGTAATCCTCTGCAACAAACTGAAAGAGAGGGCACAAGGAAAGAAAGGTAAACTCTGTGATAAACATAAGGTTCATCTAATTAATAGAGGCAAGGTCAGTTTAAAAAAATAAGATTGCTTTGCATAGGCGAGGGCATTGACAAGGAACAGTTTCACAGTGTTAGCAGTTATTCCTATTCAGTTCCATTGCTTTTATTTGGGACAGTAGACACTCTCTGTACCTAATACCACATGTACCAAACACAGCAGGTATACTAGCATCACCAACAGAGACTGCAGCACAGTTACCACGGTGGCAACCTACATAACCCAGAAGAGCATTATCACATGGAAGGGGAAAATACCCACAATGAAATAAAAACGTGTTACCCGTTCTATTGTCTGTGTGTCCGCTCCTTGTTCTTTCAACCAATCAGTGAGCTCTTTGTCGACTTCCTCGTCCGCGGGTATGTGAAATATTGAAGGGGGCGGGACATCTAGAGACACGAAACAAACAAACCAGACTTTTACAATGTCAGATTCCATCCAGACCAGCATAGTGTACAATGACGCGAGCTCGGCTGCTTGCTACAGTAAGTTCTGATATGCTGTAGTTTCTCTTTCTCTGCACTGTGCTCAGAAAAGAAGACACTCTTTATATTCCTCAAAGGTATCTCTCTGGGTTGCCGCCCCTCTGGGAAAATAAACCAGTAAATGATTGTAAATGATATATATATAGATATATATATATATATATATATATATATATATATATATATATATATATATTAGTATGTCTTTATAAGAAGTCCTAGGTAATCGGACTGGCTCGTTGGGCAGCTCTGGTTTAACTGGGTGGTCCAATGGGAGCTGCTCGCCTCGGCTGGTTACCTGCGTGTTTGCATTTCATCTTGATGAGCTCGAGGTCCTGACACCTCTGTTGGATAGTTTGTCGCAGGAGCTGCTGGTATTCCTTCTCTTTCTGCACCAAGTCTTCCAGTAACCTGCAACAAGGACAGCGAGGTTAAAGAGGAAAGCGAGACCTGGAAAGAAGCAGGGCTGCGGTCAACAACGACTGATGAAGGCACAAGCCCAAACGATGGTCTGCTTGACTCAGTTTCTTCTAGTTTCACCTCAAAGTCACTGAAGAAGGCACTAGTAAAAACGATGGTGGCAATTATTTCTTGTATTATTTTCTCCCAATTTAGAATATCCAATTATTTTTAGGCTCAGCTCACTGCTACCACCCCTGCGCTGACTCGGGAGGGCGAAGACAAACACACGCTGTCCCTCTGAAGTGTGTGTCGTCAGCCGACCGCATCTTTTCACTCTGCAGACCCACCATGCAGCCACCCAAGAGCTACAGTGTCGGAGGACAACGCAGCTCTGGGCAGCTTACAGGCAAGCCCGCAGGCGCCCGGCCAGACTACAGGGGTCACTGGTGCGCGGTGAGCCGAGGACACCCTGGCCGACCTAAGCCCTCCCCCCCCCCCCCACCCCACCCCACCCCGAGCGGCGCTCGGCCAATTGTGCGCTGCCCCCTGGGAGCTCCTATCCATGTTAGGCAGTGGAATAGCCTGGACTCGAACCGGCAACGTCCAGGCTATAGGGCGCATCCTGCACTCCACACAGAGCGCCTTTACCGGATGCACCACTCGGGAGCCCCAGTTTCATGTAGTTTTACTGTTAAGCAGCTACATTTATGTGCTGGTTAACAACATTCTTGTAAAAGACCTGTTAAAATGAAATAAAAGCGATATACAGCTGATGAGCAAAAAACAAGAGTGGTGTGCACTCCCTGGTGCATAGCAACACAACCAGACACTCCGAATTCTATCTATAGACATCAGCTGTTCCATTACTCCACGGCAACAGAACCGACATGTTGACATCACAGCTATTCTTAAACCCCAACTGAAAATAATTCCACACAGCTATATTAATAATATTCCTTGTATGTAAAATACAATTACTAATTAGTGAATGACTTGTTAATATATAAAAAAGAAAATTAAAACACAAAAAAGAGTGTGTGACTACTGACTAGGGGCCGCTTGGGGGTGCAGTCAACATTAAATTAAAGGAAACCCCGCAAGTCGCATATCTTTATTGGTCAAAAAACCTGAAGCGTTTGGAAAGTTTCTTTCAGTGTTTTAAGAACAAAAATGGTCAAGAATGGGGCGACCCCCTCTATCCTCCGTACCTGTGGGTCTCCTGTTTAAGCCTCCCGAGCTGCGTGCTGAGGGGGTGCTGCGGGGGTCTGGGGGTCTCGGACAGGACAGAGCTGAGGGTGCTGACCCCCGAGGTGAGCACCGGGTCCTCGGGCACCAGCTCCTCCCCCTCCCCCCTGAACTCCGTGTCCTCCACCACCTCGTCTGCGTCTTTATCAGCCCCCTCGCTCTCCGAGGCCGGCCCGAAGTGCGTCTGCAGCTCTGGGGAGGGACAACCAATAAATAGCACGGTCATTACGCAGTATTAACATTAGACTTTCTCCCCAATTTAGGAGACCTGACGGTTCAGTGGCGTCTTCCGATCCCACAGCCGAGCCAGCTTCCTCTTCTACACCCAGGAACGAGAGAGCGGATGTCGGCAAGCTACCGGCCTTCCAGTTTTGCCTCCCTAACCCGGGGGAGTGCCAGCCAATGTGACGCTCCCTTCGAAACCCCCAGCGAAGAACAGCGCCTTCGCACAGCCATGACGCTAACCTGCGCTCCCCTGACCATATGACTCACCCTGCACACTACGTGGCCGTGCTTTTACCAGGAGAGCCACTCAGGGACCCCCAACATGTGATTTTGAAATGCGTGTCATGCTACATATTCATATTGAAGAGGAAGTCTGTCTCAGTCTGTGGAAACAATAACTAGTCTCAACAGCTCAGCGATTAACAAGAACGTGTCCCAGCATGCACCTGAGAACAACAACATTGTGCAGTGGAGACAGTGCTTTGGGGCTGCAGAGGGACTGTGAAGTTATTCATATTGTGAACACCAGGGGGCAGACGGAAGAAGAATTGGAGACGCATTGGATAGAGATCAGCAGGCACACAAGCTGTAGTGCACCTTACCCGAGACGATGTGAAGAGAAACAATGTGACAGGACACGTGACAGTGCAGCAGCCAAGGCACTGCAGCGCTAAGCCTGGGCAGAGGGATCAGGCTACTGCAAACACATGGGGAGCGGACTGGAAGCTAATGAACAGCGAGTATAAAAACACAGCGCAAAGCAACAGCAACAACAAATTCTGACATTTTCGAGAAGCCTCAAAGCACTGCACCGTACACAGCCTAGTCCCGTAGTTCCATTTTCTAACATGCACGTCACAGAGTCAGGTACTTCTACAGTATGATTTAGCCCGCTGGTTAACCCACTCTACTCTGGATACATCCAAGGCACGTCTACACAGCTCTCCACCCTCCTCGGAACCGAGATATTACACAGAACCTGTAGGTGGCGCTGTAGACACACACACACACTCTTTCCAAAAACAAGGCTACCAATTCCAGAAACTGGCTACTTTCCAAAAAAGGGACTACGGTTCTAAAAAACAGGGTTTATTTCCAAAAATGAACAGTAACTAATTAGGGAAGGATCATTACAGATAGACAATTCACTCCAGGCTGGTTTCAGAGACCCAGATTAGCACTAGCCTACCTAATGTTATTTTATGTAAGGTAATCCAGTGCTAATTGGGTTCTGGTGAACCAAGCCGCCAGAGCATGTATATTTGAAGAGTTATTGAACAGAGAACAATGGCACAGAGAGGCACTGTAACTCTGGGCATGTACCTGGAATCAGTATTGTGACTGCAGCCTGGACTGCCCTGCGGATGATGTTATCCATAGCAAACATCCAGTGAGGCTTGATGTGATGGTTCCTCAGAACCTTGTTTACCTATAGAACAAAATAACATAAAAACGGACAAGAGTTCTGGGCATTTCAATAGCAGCATGGTGTGAAAGGTCAGTCCTGTGATGCAGCTTGTGGCCCTCAGTGTTGTATTCCTGTCCTAGACTCCTGTGCTTCACTCGCTGGGCTGCACAGATTAGCGGTGTGGCACCGGAGTTGTTCTTAAAAACAGTGATTATTTAGGTGGTCACAAATCTTCAGTAACAACTATTTCTGTAATTCTGTACTGTTAAAATGCACAGTATAATACGCAGTAGCAGTGAAGAGGTCTGTAAACAGTGGAGAATCTTTTATTTGCTTTTAAGTAATTAAAAGGAAAGTTCTATAAAATACAAGGCATGTGAACTGGAATAGAAAGGCAAACTGTGATTATTTGAAAACTATAAAAAGAACCCAGTCAGACATGCAGCAATACTAAAGGTACCTGGTACAGTTCTTACAAGCAGAGGGGGAGGCATCAGAATGATTGCTACAGAATGCTAGTTTCAATAGGGATTTACCGAGTCCTGGAATCCAAAGAGCACCAGCTGAATCTGGTTTATAGAAGTGCTGTCGAAGTCCAGGTCCAGCTTGAGCTTGGATATCGTGGAGGCCATCACCCTGCGCTCAGGGGAGCGGATGAAGTCCCGTAAGATACAGATGATCTGCTTGATGTGATCGACTGACAGCTTCAGCTCCTCCGTGCCCTGCAGAACACAAACACACACACACACAACGAAAATATTCAGCGTCACTTTACTGCATCGGTACGGCAGTAAACATGTCAGCACCCCGGATGACAGGAAAATTCACCTCCAAATCGGCTTTTAAAACAGTAAATGCGAAACTTAATTGCTACTGATTGGTAGTCAATTGTAAAGGTGAGGGAAGGACAGCTTTGTTTTGAAACACATTAATAAATGGATTTATTGAACACCTGCTGATAAATACTTCTTAAAGGGAACTACATGCACGAGCATCAGCACACCGCTATTAACAGAACACATAATAAAATAAATCCAGGAAACCATTCTCGACTGTTCTCGACTGCTGGTGTCTTTTTAATTAACAGTTAAAATTTGAATACCGTATATCGTATTAATACAAATGATTTAAATAACTCAAACTTGTCTGCATTTCTGAATATTCAGGAAAACGGTTCTAGGCTTTTATTTTGCGTGCCATTTCGAAAAACACATCTTGATCAGACGTGCATCATTTTGGGCAGACTAGGCGCATTTTAAAATCAGCCTTTTTTCCCCGTTGCTCAAGGGGAATTGTCGCTTTTTGGCTGCACTGTGCGTGCAGATGAAAACCTGCCTGTATGTGATTCTCCATGAGGTAAGCGCTGACTTTATCCTGGTCTTCGTTCAGGACCTTATAGAGAATAGCCCTGCGCTCGCTGTCCTTCCTCAACAGGAACAGCCCTGAGTCCCTGTCCTCCGGGGAGGGGGGGGCACTGCGGTCCTCCGACACCGAGTTCTCATCCGGGACACTGTGGGGGGGGGAGAGGAGAGAGGGGTCTTCACACCACTGGACAGGGCCTTCCCTACACCAGCGGCTCTCAAACTAATTACTCAGGGGGATCCTCAGAAAAATCACTAAACACAACCCTTATCTTTAACTCTCTCATCTCTGCGATGATTTCATATGCACAACAAATCAAAACCACAGAAGCGATTGGGTGTTCTAATAAATGAGCACAGTGCTGTATAAATCAAATGCATTGAAACTGAGAGTCATTCTGCAACGTGACTTAGTGTTGAAAGACTGCATGTACACAACAGCGTGTCTTTGACTGAGTTACAGACCCTTACGAGACGCTTAGCATTCATTCTGCATGGTCTTAGTAGAACGGTTTCCTTGAGGCTATTTATTCCCTCTCATAATCAGCACATCTGTGGTCACCACATAGCTTCATCTCTAGATACATTAGGCTGTTTAAGCAGAGCGGAGGAGAGGCTAATTGAAAAGGCTGTAGCTAATGCACATTCCCTGCTCGTGAAAGCACTGGCATTGCTCCCACTCAGAAATCACTCAGAAATTCACTTGTACACCGATTTTTATGGTAAAGCAAATAAAAAGATTAGTTGTATGGCTGCTTAACATAAATAAAACAGAACAAATGAATCAACTATTAAACTAACAGAGTGCAGGCAAAGTACACAGTATGCGCAGTGTCATTTACCTCAGAGCTTTTGTACTTCATTGATCAAACAGCCAACTCCAGGGTAATTTCTGGATGATAATGGACTGGATGATGGCTATGTACACCTGCCTGGTAAACTCCACACGGAGGACCGTTATCACAGACAGGCTCAGTGGAATCATCAGGGTTCAGCCAATGCTGCCTCCAGTTGATAGACTGTCATTTTCAACGGTAGTGTGAGGACAGCCTTTGCCATTTGAATTAGCCTTCCCCATTACAAAACTGAAATCCATTTTTATCAGTTTAATTTGTGTATGTGCAGCCTTAAGTATTTTGGAATGATTTTGAAAATAGAATCAAATTACATGTTAAATAAGGTAACGTTGAAATGTGTGAGGGAAAAGTAAATACAAGTATGCATGTTTTGAATTATTTGTATTGTATTTTGATAGCATTGTTTGCACTTCTGAATATTTGAATTGCTAATGTTCAATGACTGCATCGTTAACTAATTGAGGTCAGGTGTTACTGTATTTAATGCTGTGGGCAGTGTCTGTTCACTACGTCCTGAGGAAGGAAGTCTGACGAAACCTTGCTTTGTTTTTAACTTTGTTCTTTTTCAATAATAAATAGTAAAGAATGGAAATCACAATCTATTGTTATCAATTGTGATCTATTAAGTGCATACTGTGAGAAAACGTTAAGCCATACGTTTACACAGGAGGTGGACTAACGCCTAGTGTAAGCTGCATGTAAATGCATAACAAACACTTAAACACAGGACGACCATGCAATGTGTTCTTGGGGGTGAATCTGTGAGCGTCTGCAAGCACTGTGAGAAAAGGGCCAAGTCACAATAAAACACAGCTGCTTTTCAAGCACGCCCCTCCCTTCCTCCAGTCAGGGTCTCACCTGAGGAAGTTGGAGATGGGTGGTTTGATGAGGTTTTCAGAGCTGGATCGTTGCTTCTTCTCGAAGAAGATGTCTTGCTTGGCGTCAGAGTCGGGCGAGACCGAGCCGTGCTCACTGCTGCTGCTGCCGGCACTCTCCCCCTGCATCTGAATGGGCAGCGACACGCTCCGAATGTAATCTGAAAGGAGAGCACCCTGAGTCAGACACGGCTGCAGCAGAAAGACTAGGAGCCAGGAGAAGGGTCGGATCTGAAATGCTCATTTTGTTAGAACTTCCCTCTGTTGGGGCCCTGATCTGAGAATATGACTACTTCATGGAGGGTTGGTGGCTATCGTCTAAGCGTTAAAAGGGCCTGAAGTGTCCAAGCCTGGCTTTGAAACACAGACTGGAAATACCTGACTCCCTCGTTACAACCCTTGTTTCACTATCCGACTGGTTGAGATCAGCACATCAGCACAATGAACTGTGAACCTGGCCTAACGGGGTATGAAGCGACTTGTGAACTGATGAAGGAGTGCTGTGAGTAGCTTAGCACGACATTCTCAAAGCAGCAAGCAATGCATCCCCAGCATGTGGGGGCAAGGCAAAAGCCAAGCAATGCAGTCACTGTAGGGGCTGCAAAGCTACGGAAATGAGAGAGAGAGAGGAGAGAGAGGAGAGAGACAGAAGAGAGGAGGAGAGAGGCAAGGGAAGGAGATAGAGAGAAAAAAGAGACAAGAGAAAGAGGAGAGTTAGATCTGACTTAGTCAGCAGGGATGCATGCATGCAGGCAGTACAAATTCACAAACAATGAGACAGGTGAGACTGCAGTCATCCTGACAGTAAAGTGAACCAGGACGGGTATTGGAAAGGTGACAATGAGAAAGGAAGGGTAACCACAAGTTCAAACCAACCTTGCCACACTGTATTATACCACATCCAATTAGACCAGCAGAGACCCAGCGACAGTCCAGAATGCAACCAAGAAAAGGGACAAAGGGACAGCGTCATTAAGATCTAGTGCGGCAACTGAAACAACACTTCAGTAAAACACCAGCCACTGCTTTGGGGCGTCTCAGTTCAACAGCACTTCTATCACTGCACGTCAGCTCTGAGATTCATTCGCATTCATGTTCTTTGACTGTACGTTTCCATCCCGTCATCTTCTTCGAATACAGTCATCTACTCTGATGTCATAGCTGCTGCATTGGGAGTTTAACAGCCAGCAGAGTAGTTGCCTGGTTGTTCAAACTCCTGGCACCTACATGTGGAAAGGAATAAAATCCTTTATCCGGATTTAAAAAAAAAAAAAGTGTACAGTTAATAGAAAGTTTGAATTCTGGTACCACTATACTTCTGGCATTTATATACTTTATTTTTTTTTAAGACCCGGTAACAATTATTTAACAGTAACACATCAGTGCTCTCTGTATATTTAACAGTAACACATCAGTGCTCTCTGTATATTTAACAGTAACACATCAGTGCTCTCTGTATATTTAACAGTAACACATCAGTGCTCTCTGCATATTTAACAGTAACACATCAGTGCTCTCTGCATATTTAACAGTAACACATCAGTGCTCTCTGCATATTTAACAGTAACACATCAGTGCTCTCTGCATATTTAACAGTAACACATCAGTGCTCTCTGTATATTTAACAGTAACACATCGTGCTATCTGTATCACAGTTGTTGTATTTGTATTGTGTTTTGCTGATCTGTAATTACAATGTAATCCTGGGGTTAGCTGTATGTTTCATGCAGCTACAATTGTTTTTAACTTGTCCAATATATAAATGCTTTTGCACTTGGTCCTGTGCTTTAATGAAAGTGTGATTAACCCGGTCTCTCCTGACATCAGCGAACACAAATCTAGAATCATTCAAATTCAGTCACCGCTGCCCAGGGCTTCACAAGTAAAAACAGACAAAGCAATAACATACTGTAGATTAGGCCAGTTATAAAAAATAAAAACAACTACATGAAAGGAAATCCGCAAGGTATTACTGCAACATTATGAAACATTTGCATTTAGTTCTTGTTATTTATAATATTTTCACTCCCCTTTTTGATTTTGCCGTTAAGGAATCTGGTGGAAGTTGAGTTTGTGTAGATCACCAAATCACAAGAAAACGTGTTAAAAAAACAAACAAAAAAAAACACACAACAATCCAGGTCTTAACAAGCATCAGTGATTTGCACTTGTCCTATCTGAAATTAGAGCACCATGCAAAATCACGAGAGAAGCGTGCCTTGCAGAACCAAGACTTTAAACCCGAGCAGCTGAGAATGAAATTTGAGAAGGACCATTTGGAGAGTTCACTGGCATTCAAAATCATTAAGATTCAGAGAGAACGTTTCAAATGCCTGATTTTGTAAGTCAACAGAGTTAGAAGCTAGAAATGGAGAGAGGAGGGTATCAGATGAGTTATTTGTTTTATTGACACACCATACCACATCTTATTTAAGCTTTTCTGTATCAGAACCCCATTGGAAGCACAGGCTATACTCACCAGAGGGCTTGAATGCGATTTTATTCTTCTTCCCCTTGACGCCGTGCCTCACGAAAGAGTCCTTGAGCAGGTCCGCCGCAAGGGCTCGTTTGTTAGGGTCCGGCTCAAAACAGCGCAAGATGAAGGACTTGGCTTCAGTCGAAAGGGACTCCGGGATCTCGGGGTGGATTTTAAACATCCCGACCTGCGAACGGAACAATATCAATCCACTGTCTATTCAATGTTAGGGTTTGCTTTCACTATCAACTTCCCGGCTCCGTCGCGGACCTCTTTCCTGGTTCTTTCTACCTTAAACATGGCGGCTTGGGGTTCTCCCAGCTCGTGGAAAGGAGGTTTCCCAGTTGCCATCTCTATGATGGTGCAGCCCAGGGACCAGATATCAGCCGGGGCCCCGTAACCACGAGGGCCCTTGTCAATGATCTCTGGTGCCATGTACTGCAACGTACCTGCGGAAAGACACAATGGAAACGCCGTCAAACAGCGCAGGCTTAGAAACGCACTCCAGCCCCGGCACCCAGGAGCAGCGCACTCCCCTCAGTTAGGAATCATCAGGAGGCAGGAGTCTGAGCAGGCAATGCAGTCTATGTAGTGCAGCTTTGGAAACAGCGCAGAGTAGTGTCATGTAGTTTAATGCAGGGAATGATGTTCAGGAACACCTTCTACTATTTAGAGGGAGCAAATCTTCAAGAAGAAGCTGAATCTTTGAAATTTGTTAAGAGTTAGATCTATACTGTTATTGTTGTGTGTGTGTATATACATAGACACACACACATAGTATACAATATCGTGTGTGTCAAACTCTCACTAGCCCTGCTGCACCCAGTCCTGGGCTTCAGAACTCCCCGCAATGAAGTACAAAAATAGAATGATCAGGCGTCAGGAGTAATCATACCCCTGTTAAAAACAAATACAGAAATCAATATTGCTTTGTTGGGTATAAATTATGCAACCATCAAGACTTCTTGTGGAAACGTGCAATCTTCCATCAGCCGCTATCTTCCTGATGGCTTCAAATTTAAACACATTCTGTTTCGAGGTGTTCAGTCACTGGAAAGCAGCGGAGGTTCGTTCATATTTACCTTGCCTGAAAACCCATGCATCACTAACACCCTTGCATTGCAAGATTGCTTTCCCTGTGGTGGATTAGGATGGGATGCTGCTATAGTGCACTGCACACCTGACAAGTCGGCAGTGTTTACGCAAGCCTGCTTTCAAAACGCACTAAAAAGGAAAAAGAAGTGTTATGCAACACAGCCTGAGGACACTGCTGCCACAGAAAATGTCAGTGAAATAACCCATACATGCAGCCCCTGACACAGCTGTCAATGCAAAACTAGATCTGTATCAAAATACTGCCGCTTTCATTCTGCATGAACCCTGCCCTGCTTTCCCAGCATCTCAGGGCGGTGTCATTAGGATCTGTTTTAGGTGATTTAAACAGACCCATGTATCCTTAAAAAGTAAAATGAAAATATCAAAAATAAAAAGGTTTACAGGCAAATGTAATAATACATTGGTAACGCTTGTTTCCCAGTGTAAGCATTTCATTAATATGCAATGAGCCATTTGCTGAAGTTTAGTTCCATGTTAATAAACAGTCAATAGACATGCCATGCATGTGTGTATCTGTCATTAGACTGTCATTGGAGCTCATATTTCATATGCGTGTTGAGCAGGTTTTTTGAGACTTGCTAGTTTCCTGCTCCAGTAAAGATCACGTACAAAGACTGGTGTGTAAAGCTACTAATACCCTATTCACACGATCATCACAATCTGAATACATGATTGTGAATGGCAGTCGTGTGGTTTAAATGCGCACCATTTAGGTAGTGTGGATAGCTTACATAATAATATCAGTAACGCTACATGAGTAGTCTTTGCAAGTCTCAAAAAACCTGCTCAAAATGCATATGAAATATGAGCTCCAACAGCAGTCTAATGACAGATAGACACATGCATGGCGTATCTAGTGTTTATTAACATGGAACTGAACTTCAGCAAATGGTTAATTGCATATTAATGAAATGCTTATTTTTCCGACACTGGAAATAAAGCGTTACCAATACGCTTATGAAAGCCTGACGGCTCCTGTAGATTGATTAACATTTCATCTCCAGCTGTATAAATCCCAGTCACCCTGTTTTTAGTACCACGGGGGCGTGTTTCGAGCAGTAATGAAACTGAACACAGACAGCGGGACTGTTGTGCCAGGGAGAGTGGCAGCTGCACCCTGAGCCTCCAAAGTAGATTGCAGCACTGGCTCTATCCGAGTCTGCGGACACTCGTTACTAAAACAACCATATTTACCCACACCCATCACGGGACTCCCTCCGTAAACCCAGAGCTCATCCAGCCGCAGCACCTAAGAGCCAAGCAAGTGTTTGGGTGCCTGCCTGAGGCGGCCATTTGTTTGATTTGATAAGAGTGTTGATTTTGCATTGTTTGCTTCCTGCGCTTTATTGTTTGTTGTGTGATTCCTGCCTCGCGACTCGGCTACCCGGTGCCTGGGTTAGACTACAGCATGCAAGTCCTGGCTGGTGAAGGTCTTTAGTGTTCTAACCTTACCTGTGAATGTCTCAGTGCACGGGTTTACACCTGCAAGCCTCTTGGAGGTCCCGAAGTCTGAGATCTTCAGCACGCCGCTGTAGGTGTTCACCAGGACGTTGTCCCCCTGGAAATAAAAACCCCTGGTTACTGAGGTTTATTCTTTGCCGACAACAGTTTCCCACAGTAAAAGAATAGCAAAGTATAATAAAGCACAGTGAACGCATGGTAAAGCACAGAGGTAAGCATTGTAAAGAATAGCAAGGTATGGTATATTAATAAACATGGCAAGCCTGGGTAAGCGATGGTTAATGCATAGTATAAGCATGGGAACATTGCACAAATCCAGAGGTACCTGTGTATAAGGGCTCTAAAGATGTAATGAAACCACTGTCTCGTTTGAAAGAGTGTGAATTCACCTTAATGTCTCGGTGTACAATCTGGTTTTCATGAAGGTACCGCAGCCCTTCCAAGATCTGCCGTGTGTAAAATATTATCGTGGACTCCTTCAAGGGCCCCCACTTGGACCTCAGCAGAGCAGAAAGACTTCCTTTATTAAAACAAAACAAAAAAAGACTTGAATAACATCCAAACCCCTCCCCCATCTATATAAACCACCTGCTACAAGTCTCAATACAATGAAAAACACATGACCTAGCACGTGAATTGAATGACCTACAGCATGTGAACAGAATGACCTACAGCACTTGGAAATAGCCATGCACAGGCTCATAATAATTGGACAGATGATTCTAGAGATAGCTACAATAGCTATAGTCTACAATAGCTACAGTCTAACATTTCCGAGATACAGCCTGCCATATCTAGCTAGACCACAATCTAATGAGCTGTTCTCATTGGTTAATGTGGCACATGTACTATGCAGGGATGGACCCTCCCCTAGTTCCCCTGCTGCACTATTAAGATCCCTATCACCCTCCTCAATAGAAACACTGAATGGAAGAGTCTGTACACACCTCCAGGCACTTGCTCCATGAAGATCTTGATGTAGCCGTCCTCAGAGACAGAGCCCAGGTACTGCACAATGTTGCGGTGCTTCAGGTACTTGTGCAGAGCAATCTCCTCGTGAAGGGGCTGGGAGTACCTTCGGAATGCAATATGAAGCTCTGTTACGAGTGCACCAGGAATGACACTGAAATCGTGGGAGGATTTTGCTCCAGTACAGTACACAGTGCTTTGCCTCACCTGCTATCCCGCTCCGGAATCTCCTTGATAGCGATACGGACTTGATTGCTGAGGTCTCTTCCAGCGTAGACCACTCCGTACGTTCCTCTGCCCAGCACCACCCGGTCTCCATTCTCATTGTAGTCATACTCATACTGGAATAGACACACACACACAGAGACTCAGAGAGAGACACAGAGACACACACACAGAGACTCAGAGAGAGACACAGAGACTAAGAGACACACACAGAGACGCAGAGAGACACAGAGACTCAGAGAGAGACACACAGAGACTCAGAGAGAGACACACAGAGACTCAGACACAGAGACTCAGAGAGACACTCAGATTCCTGTTTTTCCAATCTATTTCTCTGTTGATACGTTACTACACACGAGGTGCAGGGATGTAACCCTTCCTCAGACCAGCACGTTGTACACAGGTGGGGAGTTATATATACACACACACACACACACACACACACAATATTGGATGGCCAGAGATACATCGTTTATACAGGTTTATTTCTTGAGTGAGGCAAAGGCCTTCTTGCATAGTGAGTATGGTTATAAATAACAAACTCAACCACTTCAATCTCATGTTTCATTAAGCCAGCCTTAATTCTTTAAATAGCCAATGTACTTAATGAACGTTTATGTGGTATCTGATTACATTATATATGTGTGTGTGTATACACACACACACACACACACACACACACACACAACCATCAAGGATTTCTCAATGCCATAAAGAACAGATGATGAATTCGATGATGGTCCCATCCTGTATACTCTGTAGTCGTTTAGAGGGGACTGTCCTTACCTCTAGCGTGTCTCCATCAGCTTCTCCCTCCAGCTCCACGGCATTGCCAGAGCCATCCGAAATAACCTCCTTCACCATGGAACAAAACCTGCCAGCAATGCACACTGTCAGGCGTTTCACTGTGCTCTGATAAACACGTTGTCTCGCTGCATTTCAGAAGGATTTCATTTGCAAAACCAAACTACTAACTGAACACCTTTAATGAATGCCAGTTATGCACATTAACATAACCTTTTTATTATGGACCCCACAATACAAGGACCAATAACCGATATCAATATAGTGACGTTATAGAGATGCTCAAAGCTGCACCTGCGATGCCATCAGCCATACAGTGATATGAAAGACTGATGCAGCACTACAGGAACTAAACACTTTACTTATATATGTTATGTGTCATTAATGTGCTTCTAACCTGCTCAGTGGCATTTCATAAATCTGCATTTTAATGTCATTTTATTGGACCTATTAGAAGAAATAGATACAGTAGTGTGCACATCATGTATTAGAACACCTCAAGATTTGTCATTTTTATCCTTTATATTATTATTATTTGTTTATTTAGCAGACGCCTTTATCCAAAGCAACTTACAGAGACTCGGGTGTGTGAACTATGCATCAGCTGCAGAGTCACTTACAATTACATCTCACCCGAAAGACGGAGCACAAGGAGGTTAAGTGACTTGCTCAGGGCCACACAATGAGTCAGTGGCCGAGGTGGGATTTGAACCGGGGACCTCCTGGTTACAAGCCCCTTTCTTTAACCACTGGACCACACAGCCTCCTTTATATACCTACCTGCATAAAAACCTTTGGGTGTGAAAATTTAAATCTCCGGTCAGTAATCAGTGATATAGAAACAATTGGGATTTGTGTGAAAATTAGGCATCTTAAACAACTTTGAAAAAGTCTCATGCATTTTACCATTTGTGGCTCTGTGTTACTTTTCTCTTACTATATTAGAAATGAACTGCAGGTGTGGCCTATTAAAGCCATCAATTCAATTAGACAATCACTAATTTGTTTATCATTTTCCCAGATTTTCAGTTCCAGTGGTTCGATTTCATGTGCACAACAAATCAAAACTACAGAAGCAATGGGGTGTTCTAATAAATGTGCACACAACTGTAGTTAATTGTTAAAGTATTAAGTATCCATCCTTTAGAAAAACACAAACGGTATGTGTCTGTGGTAAAAAAAAAAAAAAAAAAAAATTTTAACAAAACGTACAACACCTAGCAGGGGGGCTTGGTTGTGTGTCTGACCTCCTCATGCTTCTTTTATCTTCATCTCGCAATCCCCCCTCTCTCCCTCTCTCTCTCTCTCTCTCTCTCTCTCTCTCTCTCTCTCTCTCTCTCTCTCTCTCTCTCTCTCTCTCCCTCTCTCTCTCTCTCTCTCTCTCTCATTACCCACGCGCTGACATTGCTGTTTAACCCCTCACCTGCCGCACTGACACTCTGTAGAAAAGTAGATCTGGAAGTCATCAGAGTTGTCGTGAACGTACAAGAAACAGCAGCGCTCGTCAAACTTCGATATGCTAACAACGAAAAAAAAAAAAAATTCAAGAAAAGCAGTTAAAGCGATGGCCCGGGTTCGACAGTCTGACGAGAAGCAGCCTGTCTGAGAACTGACAAGACCATGATGAATACAGCCCGAAATATCACAAATGAGAACCTGAAAGAGCAGGTTAAATATGTCCCATACTGATGCCAGTAAGTTGTCACTTGGGGTACACCATGTAAATCAGTGTTACAGCAATGGCACAAGAGACAGTGTTACTGACAATGATACTACTGCAAAGAAGAAGAAGAAGAAGAAGGACATAATCATAATCCAGGATGGTAGTGTTTCATAATGCAAACAAATATTCCTCAGAAAATTACATTCCCATTCTGTGTAATAAAATGCTAACACTGAGTTCCCCCTCCGATCCACGACACTGATAACCATGCAGTGGGTTTAAATACCAAATGAACACAGAGGGGTAGGTATTGACACACACACAGGAACGCTTCTGCGCACAGGAAACCTCTTATATTGGACTTGTATATTTCTTTTAAGTGTAAAGAGAATTGTGAAGAGCTGCTGTTGATGAGAATTGTATAGATTCTGTTACAAAAAAAAAAAAACCACAATACATGACCGAACATGTTTTTGATCATGGGGAGTCATGTCAAAGTCTGTGGATGATTCAGAACTTCATGACTCATATTCTTACAACAGCTCCCTGTGGTCTTGAGACTCACAGCTATTTACTTTGGATCGTCATCAGCATTATTTTTGTCTGAAGATTAAAAACCCAGACGAATAAAGAGACAACTTCAGACAACTCCAGTTAAATGTTGCGTACTTAAATGTAGGAGTTGCATATTTAAATGTAGGAGTTGCATATTTATCATTTTATTGGGTGCACTTTTACTATCTGAAAAAAACAAACATCGACAGGGTTGACCAAAGGTTCCAAGACACAAAACATCATGATGTAATGGAAACCCTTCTCTCCATCTCTCTAACCTGTTCATCCACACCTACTGCTGGCTTTGTAATTAGCTGCTGTGTGTGAGTACGCTCCGCACCTCAGTGTTACGGTTATCACTGCTGGCTTTGTAATTAGCTGCTGTGTGTGAGTACGCTCCGCACCTCAGTGTTACGGTTATCACTGCTGGCCCTGGATTTCAATCAGCAGGTTGTCTAATGCACTAAAGATGTTCTGGAAGAGCTGTGAATTACATTTACTTTCCCAGTGATCTGCAATCTGTACTTACAATGAAGTAAAGGCTCTAAAAAGCATGGCACATCAGGGGAGACTTGGGGTTTGATACAGCAAAGTCACCTCAAACTAGATCTCCCGGTCTCCTGGAACCAGGTTTCAAACCACTGTTCCTGAAAAAGTGGCTTTGTGTTCCCTCTTTATAATATGTGATTAATAATGTATGTTTGTGTGTCTGTTGGTACCAACCTGATTCCCTTGATTGACGTGGCAGTGAAATTCCATTCGTGGATGCCTTTCTGAAAAGGAAACGTGGTCAAATTAACATATGCTTTGAGATTTCCTTCTTCACAGGAGAGATTCTTAAGCCTTTCCTTGAGCATTTCATCTTAAAATAAAGATCTGGTAGATGTCATTATGCACAAACCAGGAGTGTGGTCAACATGCCTAAGTTACCAACTCTTGTAACAGTTTGACAGTTTCACTATGCCTTATTACAACCCCTGTTAGTACATGACTCCAATAGACTAAGGAGTTTATTCAAGATCGAAAGAGCAGCGCATCTATTCTTTCAAATCTGAACCTGGGTGTTTTCACAATCGAAGAGTCTTTTCATAATCTTCGCTGCTTTAGTAAAGAGGAAGGAGCTAACATGTTTTATTATGATTGTCCCCTTTGTATAATATTTGCAATATTGCAATGTTTCTTCTTTTGTTTTTGATATAGTCTGTGTTAAGGTGTTCCTTGGTTGTAGTTCCCAGTCACAGGGACATGTACAGTAACACTGGAATACTGAACTCCCTCACCGTCTCTGCCGGGGAGACGTGCCATATAGAGACATTCTTCTCATCTGCTTCACTGTTGATTGAGACGTAGGATGGCTGGTATATCTTTGTGGGCTCAAGTATTAAAACCTACAAAGAAATGCGACAGGGAAAACAAAAGTAATGTATTAGCCCATGGCAACTGATTCAATGATGTCAGTGATTAGTGCTGCCCGAGCCGACTCAGCGATTACTTGATTATTCAGATCGAGCTACCCCTGGAAAGCAGGCGAGGAGCATTGGTGTTGATCAGGCTAATTTACCACTGCAAGCAAAACAAGCAAAGAAACAGCTGCTTGGATCTGTGTGGAGTGCTGGTTTTCTTAGACTCTGTGGAGAACAGCAGCCCACACAAATCCAAGCAGCTGTGTCTTCACTTGTTTCACTCTGATGTTAAATTAGCCTGATCAACAGCAATGACCCTCTTATCACCACTTCCATGCAACTCGGAGAATCCATTTGTGCCGCATTATCCCATTAAGTGCCATGGTCCTCATTTGAGGACAGGCTACTTTGTAATGTTTTGGAGCATTTTTAACTGGCATCTACTGTTACTTGAATTTTCTCTTTAACTATATTGTTATGATAACGTTACCCGTAACGTAAGTAAAGACACAAATACAGCTTGTGCTCCGATTGTGCTCAAGTAGGTATTTAGAGTTCAAAGGTTAGGGGCAATGTAAACGCAGCACTATTGTCACTACATACTGGGAAGCGCAGTCCGTTGGTGGTCTCTTTGGTGGCCTCCACTATGATGTCCATCCAGAAGTTGAGGCGCTCCCGCTGGGGAGAGTGCTCCAGGTTCTGCTTCTTGAAGCGCTGGATAAGCTGCAGGTTCTGCACCACAGACCGCAGGTACCTGAGAGAGAGAGAGAGAGAGAGAGAGAGAGAGAGAGAGAGAGAGAGAGAGAGAGAGAGAGAGAGAGAGAGAGAGAGAGAGAGAGAGAGAGAGAGAGAGAGAGAGAGAGAGAGAGAGAGAGAGAGAGTAACTGCCGCTACATCACAAAGGGAACTGTGGTGCATAGGGTTAAAACTCTCAAAATAAATTAAAGGAAACCCACAACTCACATATCAAAAAAATACTTTATTGCTTCAAAATAATGACGTGTTTCAGCTTAGCATTGTCTTCATCAGGTAGAGAGAGAGAGAGAGAGAGAGAGAGAGAAACACAGGAACACAGCTCCTAGCATTAACACCTCCCTGATAGGAAGATAGGAATCCTGGTTTCCAATTAGTAACACATTCTTGTTGTTCTTTATCATTCTTATGATGATCCATATTTAATCATCACTAATGCAGTCAGTAATAGATAGCGAAGTGCTGCTACTCGTAATTGCCTTTAAGAAGTATTTATTGGCAATTATTAAATAAATCCATCCATTGATGTGTTTATCTTAAAACAGTGTAGAAAATGTGCTTCCAATCTCCTTTTAAAACACAGAATTTAATTGTCATTGATTGGTACTCAATTGTAAAAGTTTGGTGGTGTTTTCAAATCAACACATTCATGAATAGATTTATTGGAAACCTGCCGATAAATACTTCTTAAAGGCAATTACGAGTAAGAGCAGCAGCACATCACTAGTTAACAATGATGTTGATAAAATACTTCAGAAGGTTTTTGCTTCCCTAGTGTTGCTTGACACACTGCGGTTAAGGATTCTGTCAGTGAGATGAGATTAAAAGCTATAAGCACTCCTGGCTGGTGTAGCGTGCGTGATTGCTGGTTCCTGCCCTGCCTCTGCCCGACGTATTCACATGCATTTTGACTACATTACATCATTTTTAAGCACATACTCTTCATAACATTGGTCAGCTGGTTTTATCGGCTACATGTGACAACCTGCTTTATAAAGAAATATAAGATGTGGAAAACCCCAGAGACAGCGAATGGATCTGAATAGTCGCCTCTTGCACTCAAGCAAGGGTTCTTAACAGTACCAAGCGGACAGAACACATTACTCCGGTCCTGAAGCATTTGCATTGGCTTCCTGTCCAGTCCTGGGTTTTCTTTAAAATATTGCTGCTGACCTACAAGGCTTTGCACGGTCAGGGTCCTAGTTATATAACGGACCTTCTTAGCCCTTACATCCCTGGGAGGCAGCTTAGATCCTCTCACTCTGGACTGTTCAAATGCATGCTTCCAAAACGTGTTACGCTTGGAGGGTGTAGTTTTAGCTGTGTTGCTCCTTTTATTTGGAACTCACTACCAACCTTTATAAGAGAATCAACAACAGTAGCCAAATTAAAAAAATCCCTTAAGACACACTTATTTTCTGTTGTTTTTTCTTAAACTCTTTCTTTACTGCAGTCTGCAATGTTTTTTTTATAATATATTGTACTTTGATTTTATTTTTACCTATTTTATTGTTCTTTATTTACGTATTTATAGATTTTTTTTTTTAATTAATTGTTGTTGATTGTTTTGTACATCACCTTGAGACACAGTGGTGTGAAAGGTGCTATAATAAATTAATAATTATTATTATTATTATTATTATTATTATTATTATTATTATTATTAATCCTAATTGGGAAAAGCAATTACCCCATGACCTAATGAAATAGATAGCCTCTCTCTCTTAAACACATGTTTCCATTACCTTTCTGAGATGGATTTATAGCTCAGATTAGCTTTACTGTTTATTCTAGGGCTGTTTGCACTTCTGTCTGTAATGATCTTTTATTGTTTTATGAGTCTTTGAATGGAGGCACATTGTAAATGTGTGAGACGGCTGCATTTCAATCTGCTCTCCTAGCATCCTCGCACAAGCGCTTTTAGGAAAGTGCTGTCCATAATGTACTGAATTCCCTGCACCTGCTCCCTATATGTTTATTCACTGGTAATTACAAGCTGGCTTACACGTTCACAGGTGTGCTTCAGCATTACGGGCAAGGTTCTCAAAGATATTTACTCTAAATTATCATTAAGACAATACTGTCTGAGAGTACAAACGCACTCACTACCAAACCAGAAGTAAACAGTCCTGCAGGGATGGGACTAACACTCCCGTTGCATAGCAGTTAGATCCATTCCCATGAGTTTAATCAGACACAGCTTGTTACCTACACACTGTGGCTAATCAAGCTCGTAGTAAAATGTGGAATGGGTGAAACAGCTATGCAATAGGAATTATTTCTTATTTCCATCCCAGCATTTATCAGTGGAATTAAACCTGGTACTTTTCCTGACTTAAATCAAGCATTTAAGATGTATAACACAGCTCTGCATCTCGTTGTTTGAATGCATCCAATTTTTGGTATGTTACCTAGAAAACAAGCGGCAGACAGCGGAAGAAGCGCCTTCCTTCTTCGTCTAGCCCTTTGCATTGTAGTGAAAGCTTGGGGATTTCCACAGCCACTCACCAGACAGGGGGTTTTAGTTTGAAGAGTTTCTCTGCAGCCTGCACAGCCTTGGGGATGTCACTAGCCAGCATGCCGACGGTGAAGAACTGACCTACGTCCCAGTAATTGTTCATTTTCTCCAAGCTGCCCTTCCTCCCCAGCAGGCTGTTCAGACGGACACCTAGAGGTGCAGCGAACGGGAGGGGAGATTTCATTAGGAGCCCCGAGGCGCGACGCAGCCCTCTCAAGCAGCACCAGTGCACGCTCCTTACCTATCTTCCTCAGTTCCATTGAGCTTTCGAATTGCTGACCGGAAACAATGAGCAGAACTGCCAGGTTGATGCCTGAATACAAAGTTGGCTGGAGTTCAAATCCTTTACGATACCTGGAGGAAAGGAAAAGAAAACAAAAGATTGTTTGCTAGCAGTGAATCTGCAGCTGACCTTGAATGTCCTCTCGCCAGCACTAAGCCGACAACGTCAACTGTACATATTAACTTATTATAAATCATGCTTTAATTAAAAAAAAATACAATATATAGTAATGTCTTTAGAATTTGTCAGCTGGTAATCAAACCTCAGTATGAGGTGCTGAAAAGTTCTGAAATCTGGAGTTTTATTTAAGTGAGAGGAGTGGCTTTCTGACTTCTAAAACATTTTACGGGGTCTGGAAATGTCACAGTGAAACAAAGAAGTTATTTTTACTGTTGTTTCTGGAGCTGATTAATGATACGTTTCATTAGTAATCCTTGCACATCTTGAGATCATTCTTCTTATTAAATGCTCTGTGTTTGGCTGTGTACTGTGGTGTGATTCCATTGGGAGTAGTGGGCTGGAGGGACCCCTCTCTCTACACAATCCTGTTTCACTCTCATTTCACTGCAGCACTATGGCAAGGACTTAATTGCCATTCGCTTTATCTACCTCCAGCACATCCCTCATAAAAGTTTGCCATGGTAGTTCTGCAGCTTCCCCGTGCTTTTCCTGTGGTTATACTAAGAGATTTCCATAATTCACCCTGGTTTGCCATGTTTAGTAATGTGCTTTGCCGCCCTCGCTGCCTTGCTTTATTACACTTTGCTGTGCTTTCACTATTCACTTTTATAAGGGACGGGCCATGACCTTGCTAATCAGTCTTTAAAATCTCTCATGCAAAACTCTTAACAGGCTTTACGCCAATAACGAAAGTAAGAAGAAATATTTGGGGAATTTTCTCCATGGATGACATGCATGCAAGAGGCTTTGTGACATTCCTCAGCACATGTCATTCTGAGGGCCAGTGCAGGACTTGTTGGAGGGACAGGGTCTCACTCTGGAAACTCCAGCAACAGTACAATGATGTCTGCACATTATTCTTACTGAATTCTATTTCTACCCCAGAATAGAAGTTGACCACAGCAAATCTGCACAGTCACTGTCCAGTTTTCTCTTGCTCTTCTCATGGCTATACTACGCATTTACCATAGGTTTGTTTTTTATATGATTTAAATGACCTCTCCAAGCTTTACAATGCTTACATATGCTTTATTACAATGCTTAGGTATGCTTTAGTACACTTTGCTATGCTTTTACTATGGACAACTGTTATAAGGAATTCATTATATATCTCACAGCTGTTCGGGTATTAATGTGTCATTTCTTTTAAAAAGTCATATGATTTTAGCAAGTTTGGATCCACTCACTGCTGGTTCTGTTCTGTACATTCAGTTCAGAGAAAACGTAGCTGTCGCTGCCTGTGCTTTAAATAGTTAAAATGACATTGAATGCTGCTCCTGATCGGCACATGCAGACAGCAGGTGTGAAAAGAAATCGAAGGAGCCGGTGTGATTAGTACAGTGGCCTAGCTGGTTACCACTGAATGGCGTTCTCGCGGTTCTTTGTGTCTTTGCAGTCCGAGTCCAGGAATATGTCCTTGTATATCCGGCCACACAGGCAGAACATGTCGGGGGCAGGGTGATCGCAGGACTGCAGGACCTGGAGCATCACTCTCAGAGCTTTCTCCCTGTCTCCGGGGCTGTTCCTCCTGAAGAACACAGAACCAGAACCAGACAGAATAACACAAAATCAAAAAGAACCAAAAAGAATCAAAACGAATAGAACAGAATCAAATAGAACCAAAAAGAATCAAAACGAATAGAACAGAATCAAATAGAATGAAACAGAACCAGATAGAACCAGACAGAATGACAGAGAACCAAATAGAACCAAAAAGAATCAAAACGAATAGAACAGAATCAAATAGAACCAAAAAGAATCAAAACGAATAGAACAGAATCAAATAGAACCAAAAAGAATCAAAACGAATAGAACAGAATCAAATAGAAGCCGATAGAATGAAATAAAATCAAATAGAACCTAATAGAATCAAATAGAACCCAACAGAATCCGATAGAATCAGATAGAATAAAACACGCGCTTTAGCAAGGCTTTTTCTGACATTACCTGAAAAGACACAACCTTAATTACTGGGATCAAAAGCGGACTGCTTTTTAACTGCATCTCAAGCACGGCTCTGACGCGTCACCGCTCGAGGGAACTGTTTTAAATCAGATTAAGAAACCTCTGTAAACTGATTCATGGGCGACACAACCTTCCGAAAGTGTGTAGGTAGCGTAGATCAACATAAGGGCAGGAAGTGATAGTGATCTTGCTGCCTTCCAGGTCCTGGTGTGTTTGAAGCAGAGTGCACAGTCTGGATTTGCTTCACCACAGAACCGCCGTGTTGGAGTAAATGGGTTACTTTAACTAACAAAGCAATCCCAGAAATCTAGCCTGTTGTGTATTTCTATTCCTCGTATGCATCTCAAATGTGCAGTTTTGAAAGAAACACAGTAAAACACGTATTTGTATTTTAAAACGCAATAGCTGGTACTACTACACTTGGTTAACAAAACCTCTATGTGTTTCTTTCAGAACTGCACATTTGATACCTATGTAGCTAACGGAAGTGTGGAATAGGTCAAATCTATGGTATTATTTTATTAGCTACATGCTAACAGAACATGCTAACAGAACCCTGCATCTCGTTTAGTGGTAATTACCAAGTAAGTACATGAAACACACACTACACAGCGTTTCCACAAAGCTGGAAGAAGCACAGATTTTAAAAGCAGCCAGTGCATGGTGCCTATCCCCAGCTGGAACACACACCTGATCCCGTTTCATTTCTTTAGCAATCCATTCATCAGGAAATGTCATGTCCCCGCATTGATAGAAAAACTGCTCCCATATGTGAAAAGCAAATAGCTTAAAAGCCTACTCAAAAAGGCTCTTACTGTTATTTAACAAATACACCTGTGGACATGCCCAGCTCAAGAAAGCAGAGCATGTGCATTGGATCAAGATTCTTGTGTTCACACGGTCTGCAGGGATGGAAATAAGACTCCCATTCCACAGCAGTCTGATTTAGTCCAGGTTTTACAATGAGTTTAATAAGACACACCCGAGCTTGTTACCTATACACTGTGGCTAATCAAGCTCATAATAAAATCTGGAATGGGTGAAACTGATATGCAAAAGGAGTCTTATTTCCATCCCTGTGTCTTACAGTATATAGGCATTTTTATCTTCATTAAGCCGAATAAGGGCCGTCAGATTTTAAAAACTGTTCCAGACGCAAGGCCAACAGCCCTGGAGGCAAACTAACTCGCAAATCAGATGGGAACGCTTTTAAGCTCTCATGAAAAACTGATCCAATATAAAGATTACGATGCAGTTGTTTCCAATACTGCTAATATAGCATCGAGAGTGCTCCATTCTGCACAGTTAAGATCAGTGCATCATCTTCTACACTGTCACCAAGGCTTTGTTTCTTTTGCCTCCATACACAGTGACGCACTCTGCAAGCCTACCTCTATAAACTGTTGAAAAGGTTTTAGCAAAAATGTTTGGTTCCATGACTGATTATTCGCTATTGCGCACTCAAATGAGTACCTCGCTAATTTAGAATGTCGAA
Organism: Acipenser ruthenus; assembly: GCF_902713425.1. Taxonomy (NCBI): domain Eukaryota; kingdom Metazoa; phylum Chordata; class Actinopteri; order Acipenseriformes; family Acipenseridae; genus Acipenser; species Acipenser ruthenus. The sequence continues at coordinate 2,755,090 of NC_081196.1, forward strand.
TGTTGTTCCCTCATCGCAGCAACTCCCCACAACATCTCTGGATAACTGAGGGTCAGTGGGCGTCCTCTGACCCCACCGCCAAGCCAATCTCCAAACACTCAGCAGCTCTACAGTGGATTTCAGCACTCTACCAGCCTCTGGAGGACAAAGGCCAGCCCTGCCGGTATCTGCTTTGAATTCACCAGGCGCCTGGCCAGTAGGGGCCAGCAGGAGAAGACAGTCCATGATGATTTTGCCTCCCTAACCCATCAGAGCCAATAAAACGTTGCCTGTGGAATCCCCAGCAAAGACCAACAACTTGGCACAGCCAGGATGCAAACCTGCGCTCTCCTGACTGTATGACTCACCCTGCACTCCATGTGGCCGTGCTGTCACCAGATGAGCCACTTAGAAATGAAACTGGCATTACAAACATTACACAGCTCTGTACCTTCTCAAAGGGATCCCTTAATCTAATACCATTACACAGCTCTGCACCTTCTCAAAGGGATCCCTTAACCTAATACCATTACACAGCTCTGCACCTTCTCAAAGGGATCCCTTAATCTAATACCATTACACAGCTCTGCACCTTCTCAAAGGGATCCCTTAAGCTAATACCATTACACAGCTCTGCACCTTCTCAAAGGGATCCCTTAAGCTAATACCATTACACAGCTCTGCACCTTCTCAAAGGGATCCCTTAAGCTAATACCATTACACAGCTCTGCACCTTCTCAAAGGGATCCCTTAATCTAATACCATTACACAGCTCTACACCTTCTCAAAGGGATCCTTTAACCTAATACCATTACACAGCTCTGCACCTTCTCAAAGGGATCCCTTAATCTAATACCATTACACAGCTCTGCACCTTCTCAAAGGGATCCCTTAACCTAATACCATTACACAGCTCTGCACCTTCTCAAAGGGATCCCTTAACCTAATACCATTACACAGCTCTGCACCTTCTCAAAGGGATCCCTTAATCTAATACCATTACGACTGGATGAGTAGTGCAGGCTTCAGACATCTAGAACAATGTCGCCAGAAAACAAAGCTCTGGGCTGCAGAAATAGTTTATACAGCTGAGCCACTCTCCTGGGTCATTGCCAGATAAGAGCCATTGAAATATGCTGAGTGTAAACAGTATTAGTTCAGCTAAGACAGCATGCAAAAACAAAATACAGATGTTTTTTTTGTTTGCTTCTCCGGTGCAAAAACAACCAAAACAAGTGATGGTTTATTTAAGGACTTTTAAGAAAGAAAAAATAAATTAAAAAAATTGCGACGGCACTGCACGTCAAGTTCTTTCTGAATGCTAAAGTCATAACATCATACCATAAGAGCAGCACATGTGCTTTCAACAGCTTCAATCACAGCCCACGAGATATTCCAGCTGCTTAGAGACTGTCAGCAGCACCAGCACATTGCGTTCAGCTACTGTACTGTGTTGAGTGCCATCAAAAGTAAGTGAATACAAGCAGGTAAATCTGTCACTTCAGAACCAGCACTAGCAGGTGCTGGTCTTCTCACCCTTGTGTCTTCTGCGATCCGCTTGTGTTCCAGACTTCATTTGGTAGCATCATGCAGGGGAAGAACTGACTCTCTGTGTACACAGAATGCGTCTTGCAAATTCAATACTGATTTGTTGCTAAATTACTACATAGATCATGCATGCTGTTCATCTGTGAGCTGCCAAGATAAATAGCATGCGGTGTGGAGCACGGAAACACAGTATATGTATTCACTGTTGTATGGTGCAAGGTGGTACACCTGGTTTTTAAAGGATGAGACCATGCCGTCCACTCCATTAATACAGGTTTCCCATGCAAGTGGCTACTTTAGTTCCGCTGAAGGCTTCTCATTAAACAGGTGCCCTGGCAGCTAGCATGGTCCCTCCTAACAGGCGACATTCAAGCTATGTTTAGCAGACGAAGTATTCATCATATGGGGCAGCTGCACCATGCTTTTACAATGCATGAGTCATTTCCACCAACATCTGCTTTTAAGAGGTCAGCAACCTACTGCATGGCTGCTTTAACATTCGACAAAGAACCTGGTGCAAGACCTTGAACACTGTGACCCAGAAATGAACACCCACTTCTTCAATTCTGCATACTGTACTCCCAAACTACTGTATATAAAAACACAGTTACATACAATGACCTTGAGCACTGTGACCCAGAAATGAACATCCACACACACAATGCAGTTGTGCACTTAAATCAAATGTTAAAAATGTTCACTGTTCAAAAACAACACACCAGTATCAGACAATGGGCAAGAGAAAACAAAACATTGATTTTCCAGAGTTTCAAACAGAAATCTCACAAGGTGAGCTTTAAGAACTGCAACATGCACCATAGTTGTTTTTTTAGTCCTGTAACAGTTTATCGTGTTCATTTTACAAAAAAAGGGGAGCAAACTTCCAGCTGGTAAAGATTTTGTGAAACATTATTAAACAGAGACCATGAAGAGGCGGTCTTAGATTTTGCTATCGATTTGAAAGCCGCAGTTTGAGTGGTTCACGAAGAGCTATTGATGTCAGCACAGCACTACACACAAGGGTATGGAGAGAGCAGCTTGTTTGTCACACATCATTCCCTGATTTGCTACTGCTGCCCTGCTGTTTTTCCTGTGTGTGTGTGTTTGCATATATCTGTAGCACCCAGTCAAGCAGGCACACTCAGTTTCTACTGACCTATATCCACAAGCCCCTTTGAAAACTCAACACACTGAAGCAGAGTGTGAACAGTTACCCTCTGCAGAGTGCAGCAGCTATGGTCTGTGGTAGAAATACATGCGGTTTATTGTTTTGTTAACCCTTTCAGTCCTTAATTACTTTTGTTGAGCTGAAAAATAAAGTGCTTTATGGAGTATAAATGAGATACATGAGTCCCGTGAGGTTCCAGTGTGATTCCTACACTACATCAGACTGGGACCGAGGAGTCCTGTGAGGTTCCAGCGTGATTCCTACACTACATCAGACTGGGACCGAGGAGTCCCGTGAGGTTCCAGTGTGATTTCTACACTAGTTCAGACTGGGACCGAGGAGTCCCGTGAGGTTCCAGTGTGATTCCTACACTACATCAGACTGGGACCGAGGAGTCCTATGAGGTTCCAGTATGGGTTCCAGTATGATTTGACAGCATATGTTAACATACGGTGCCAAGAACAAGCCTCACCAGGACTAAAACGGTTATACAGTGCTTGAAAAATGAAAATAAACCGTCTCTAAAACAGCTGAGAAAGGCTTCCTGAAAGGCCAATGAGCTTTCAAAAAACATTCCTTACATTTTTGTGACTAGCACCAAAAGCCTTTAATAATCCAACTAACCAAAGGCCAGAACTCCTGCAGAAGCAGGTCAACGTGATCTAGATATTTCAAGAACACTTAAACGAGAGGCTCTCAAGATATAGCTAAAAAATAAACATTCATTCCTGCATTGAGAAACAGATCACACATAAAACTTACTGGTTCAAATATACAGGTCTCAACAAACAGACTTCTCAAAAATACAGGTCTCAACAAAATTTCAATTCATTTTTCAGTGTTAGGTTCTCTGTTAGGTTCAGACTGAACACGTAACAGGTATGTATTACATTTCAAAAGCCCAGAATCTGGAGGCTTACCTGTTGAGTGCGAAGGCGTAGTGAAACTGAATCATGTGCTGGTTAGCCAGGTCACAGGTAGGTAGCATTTCCAGGGTCTCGACCAGCTTCACCATCGCATCATAGTCCTGCAGCCAAACACAAGGCAAAGAACAAAGACCAATGAGGAGGGTCTTGACTCAAGTCTTTAAAATCCTAAAAGGTGGAGTTGACAAAGTGAACCCGAACCAACACTATGCGCAACACAGAAACCAGGACCATAGAAATGAAGTGGAAATAGACTTTTGACTGAGGTGGGAGACACTTCCACAGAGAGTGGTGAGGGGATGGAATGAGCTACCTAGCCATGTTGTTGATGCTGAATCCATGGGATCCTTTAAGACACAGCTTGACAAAGTTTTGAGATCAATCAGCTGCTAGGAGCCAGACGGGTTTAGATGCAATTTTCCACAAAGAGACTACAGAGTATGCCAGTTTACCTCTGATTGTCCAGGAACCATGTAGAAAGATTTGTTATCTGTACAGCAGATACATCATCCTTAGATGGCATGATACACTGTTTTCAAGGAGGTAAAACTACAAAGCAGTATGTAATTCAATATGTAGCGTGACTCAGGGGGTTTCATTAGTTTACTTAATTCTATATAGGGTGATGCAAAACATCTGGATGTAGCTGTACCTGTTATCTAACTGTATTGCTTAATGATTGCCATTGTACATGGTATGAAAATTGTTAAGATAAAATAAAAATAAGTTTAAAAATAAATAAATAAAAATAAACATTTAAATCAGCATTTATTGCAAGTGAAGTAAGAGTTAAAAAGGCCCAATCTGCACCTGAATATCCCTGTATGAAAAGAGCAGGTTCATGACAATATCCTGGGTCAGCATCTCGGTGTTGTCAATGCGCAGTTTAATACGGGTCAGCTCCTTCGCCAGCTCCTCTCCTTGATACTTGTCCCTGGCTTTGCGGATGTCGTTCAGTAGAGTGTCCTTGTAGGAAGCACTGTGGACAGAGAGACAGAGAGTGAGACACACACACACAATGACTCGTAGATACTGCTGGACACCAGCTGTGTGCCGACGGGCAGAATTCACTTTCAGCATGCTAGCAAAACTGAAAGAGAACTCCAGGTTTGTTCCAGGATGCTAAGCATTGATCTATCATCCTCATCATCATCATCCTCCTCCTCCTCATCATCCTCATCCTCAGTCTGTTGGCACACGCTATGTACAGTGTGTTACTCGAAAATAAAGAGAGATGTGAATGCTGTTTTGAACTGATGTGGAGGCAGCAGGGAACTAAGATCAGCTTGGTCAACTAACGTCAGTATTACCACGGCAGGTAAGCATTGTTATGTAAAATGCAGAACTTGGAAATATAAATGCCACGTGATTATTACACTACTTCAAAATTATGTGAGCACAATACAACTCATTTACTTATGAGAATTTTATTTTGTGTCTGTCGTTCTTTAAACTACTTACATACTGTGCCTATCAACAGCACACTGCATCTGGTAGTCAGAAATTCACAGCAAAATAAACCAGTTTATATTATGGTATTGTCCATGGTGTGTCACTGTTAAAAGGTATAGCTAGTAGTCTTTGCTGGATAATTCTAGAATAGTTCTCAGAATTAATTTCTGACAACATATAGTAGAGAAATAGCAGTGGTCAAGGCGTCTTCCATGAAGTCTCAAGTTTCCATGGCAGCCCTCCTGGCTTGTGTCTCAGAATGCCCTGCAAGCATGTCGAGAAGGTTCTGTGTGGTCCCTGTGTGCTGCCATGTAATCTTTGTTGGAAAGCATTCCAGGTGGACTATTAAAAAGCAGCTGACTCACTGTCATGTAGTGTTTCAAGGTATCCATACTGTAACCGAACCCCTGTGCTGGCTGAGATCCTGAAACAGGAAGCTCGTATGAACCGAGATTACGTTTTCACTGGAGAGCTCGTAACAGCAGCCATGTAGCTGGCACTCAATTAAAACTTATATGACAGCCAGGGTGCATACACTATTAAGAGTCTGATTAAGGGTGGAAAGTACATTATCAGCTTTCTAGCCACCCCAGCGTACAACACATACACAAAATACATCTTTCACAGTAAATGTAGTCTTGTAGTTCGAACAGAGCAGGACAACCACCCTTATGTAAATGATTTACTGTACTTACAACTGTACTTATAGTGCTGTACCTACCTGCATCCATGCATTCACTGTCACTCATGCGTGAGCTTCCACAACGCACCCGCCCTAAAAAATGTGTCTGTGCATGCAGAGCTGGATTCTTGTATGGGGGGGAGGGGGAGGGGCTCATCACTCACCCCCAGCCCATTCATCTTTCTAGGCTCACATTCAGACGAGGGCAACAAATCTGTACCCCTCAGCCTTCACCTTCAGACTCGGTGTCACGGCTCATCTTGATCTGTAACCCTCAGCCTTCACCTTCAGACTCGGTGTCATGGCTCATCTTGTTCTGTAACCCTCAGCCTTCACCTTCAGACTCGGTGTCACGGCTCATCTTGATCTGTAACCCTCAGCCTTCACCTTCAGACTCGGTGTCACGGCTCATCTTGTTCTGTACCCCTCAGCCTTCACCTTCAGACTCGGTGTCACGGCTCATCTTGATCTGTACCCCTCAGCCTTCACCTTCAGACTCGGTGTCACGGCTCATCTTGTTCTGTAACCCTCAGCCTTCACCTTCAGACTCGGTGACAGAGTTGACCATCCAGAGGCTGGTCGCAGAGAGCCCCATGTGCTTGGTGGAGGCCTATTATGTATGTTTTATGATGTATATAAAAATCAGTCAATAAAATTGATCTGCTCTACGGGTGAACTACAAATCACACGTGACGGAAACTTACGGATAAGCAGAACGTGTTTTTCCAAACTCTGCTTTGCCTCAATCTGCAGCCACACTTACATTACTGCCAGGTAGTGACATTGACCACAGGACTCCACACAAAAGCCTGAGAAAGCCATGTGTACGGATTGCCATACGTGGTCCCTTTCCCGATGCCTGACTTACCACGAGGTCACGTGGATGTCCTTGATGAGGCTGATGAAGCGGTCCGCCAGGGGCAGGCACAGGGGTCCCAGCAGGTTGTCCCAGTTGGGCTGCATGTACTCCGAGGCCCTCCTCTGCGCATCGTTCTCACAGCACATGTACTCGTTGTTGGGGGTCATGATGTACGGAATAAAGTAGTAGTTTCCGCTGGACGCCTGAAAAGAGGAACAAAACATTCCCCCAACTGTTACCGTGGTTATGTTAGATTTTACCCAGAACGGATAAGAGCACTTCAGCACGTCAATTCAAGCATGTTATACAAAGAAAGAGGTTCATACTGTACAGGCTGTTAAACACTGCAACACACAGCAACAGCAAGACTCTCCTCCTGCCTAAAAAGCAGCGTGATACTGATATGAAATACAGAGTCTTCTTAACTAACTAAAAAAATAAAAAATAGAAGGAAAACATACATTCCTGCCTTTAAGAAAAAAAAAAAATCCTTCACAAATCAGCCAACCCCGTCTTTAAATCTATAATCAGTTTGGCATGCTGATTTAGTGAGAGGGTCGGAAGTGTGTAGGAGGAACACATTGCACTGTGCGGGTAATACCTCAGTATTGTACAGAGTAAAACGCAGGCTGATTAATAATACAAATGCATTCTGCAGCTGATTAGCACTAGCATCCTCACACAGGCTGCCAAGCCACAGGATACCTACTTTCACTCTTAAACAACTGTGGTACTCAGGAGGCAACTGGACCCAGGGGCGGCCTATGGTGCTCCAAATAAGACACAGGGAAAATATACAAAATGAAGAATGCAGGGAAACTTAGGAGAGACACAGAGCAGACAATCCACAACCCCAGTACGAGAACGAGAGGGAAACGAAATCCACAACCCCAGTGCGAGAACGAGAGGGAAACGAAATCCACAACCCCAGTGCGAGAACGAGAGGGACGACATCACTGGCTACATGTTCCTGATGCTTCAATTCTGACAATCCACACCTCGCTTTAGAAAAAAAAAAGTGGGCTTTGGGGAGTCTTTTCAGAAGCATATATTTTGCTGGAATAGTTAACAAGCATGCCCCCTCATAGACTCCTAAAGAACTCACATAATAGGATGTTAAAGAGGTAGGTACTTCAATATTAGAAACAATGATCTTATATACCGTGAAGTGTAATCTTGTTTGGCTCAGGCAGTAAACGTAACCCAGAAGATATTCCGACCAACCACAGCAAAAAATGATCTTTCGATTGCAAATCTTTTCAAGCTCTAACCAGCTGTGTCATCTCAAAGTGCGGGACGAGTCTTTTTTGAGGGGGCGCTCCAAAATGAAAAGCGGTCCAGGGTGTCTGCTGTGGATTCTGCTGAGTATAACAGGTTAGCAATGCACACGGTGTGGAGTGCAGGATACCTGTTATGGAAGGAGAACTCAAGGACCAATCACTCCCTGGCTCGCTTTGTAACATGACAACCCCGCTGCAGCTCAGACCAGACTAGAGAGGCAGTCTGTGGGAATAGGTCCCGAGGTTAAACTTTATTGGGAATCTGTGAACTCGAGCTGCCCTCCAAAGCAAAACACTGACACCATGGGAACAAAACTCCTTAATCAACTCTGAGCTCCAGAGAGGGGAGAGGAGAGAGGGGAGAGGGGAGATCATTCACAAGAGAAGTTGTGTGCTTGTGCGGGCATGACTGTGTGTTTTTGTGTGTGACAGAGTGTGTGTTCCACTGTTTCCCAAGCTATATTATGTTTTTCTTTTAATGGGAGTGATGTTGTTCTTTTTTACTTATCTCTACAAGAATAGCTTGGCAGCTTCAGTGTGCTCGTTGTAATGACAGAGGAAACGGCAGGGAGGTTACAGCTCACCCGAGTCATGTCTCCCCCACCTCTTTGTTCGTTCTTGTTGCTCTAATTTAATACTTACTGTGTTTTTTTGGGAAACCATGTCCTGTAAAGACAAGATGACAAAAGGAGGCATTAGGGTGATCAAAGTAACTTTGTTACATTTAGTATTGATGCGGTTCATTCTGGTTCATGGTTTATTAGTCTAAAAGGTGTCCGGCAACGAGCTCCATTCAGCAGCTGCATCTCGATCAAAGGTTATCTTTAGTTCAGGAAATCTAATCTGAGACCCCATAAAGTTAGCTTGGTAAACTTGACAATTTAAGGGTTGTCTTGACATTGGATTTTACACCAAAACATCTTTCATTGTATTAACCCTTTCTGGCAATACATTTAAATGAAGGCACCTGCAAAACCTTTTATAATACCAGCGTCTGGTCTCACAGACCCGGATTAGTAATCCAAGAATATCAGATTTAAAAAAAAAAAAAAAAGTATTTTATATTATATATATATATATATATATATATATATATATATATATATATATATATATATATATATATATATATATACTTCCTGATGCTCGCCTCTGTACTTTATATGTACTCTTAAGGGTTATCCTCTCTGAATCAATCATATCAGTGACAAAGGGACACATTTGTAAAGTCACATTTGTATAGCATGCACACAGTACATGAAGACATTACTGAGAATGGCTATGGAATCAGACTGCCCTTTTGAACAGCAATAGCTTAAAGCACAATAGTCCTGTAGCATCCACCTCAGTACACACAGACGAATCCATACCCAGCACAACCTGACCCTGCTGCAGTTACCTGCAGTACCCAGAGGCCCCTTCAGTCCAACGAATAGACTGTTCAGATAGACTCTGGCCATCATGGGAAGTGAGGAGACGGACTGACTGTGCTTCTACACTACACTAGCGTCTCTTTGTGATGGGGTGAAAAACCTGCACTTGTAAATAGTGTTAATTTTAGGGATTTTACTTTTTGTGTTGCATTTATGACTTTATAACTGTCCCAGGAAAGAGTTAATTTGGAGCCTTACTGATCTGTCAATGCTCATGTGAATGCAGCTGGTCAGGCTGAATTGCTTAATTGATTGCCAATTCAGCCTGTCTCTCCTGTATTTAAGCCTGTCCCTGTGTGCTTCAGTTAGTTCTGTTTGGACTCCACAGACAGGCTGGCTACCTGTGTTCTGTTAGAAGCCTGTTAGGAAGCTTTTGCTTTTCCATGTTCCAGGGAGAAGGGCTCGATATCCACACCCAGGGGCGCCACGCTGCTGCTGTTGTTGAAACAAGCGTGGTGTGAATTCCAACCCGGCATTACACAGTGACAGCAGTCACACGAGACCCAAAGGCTACAGCACTGCGAACGCAGCACAGGAACAAGCACTGTGAAGCGGCACTGGACTGGACAGGATTAGTGTGCTTCACGGTGCTACTCCTTACTGCTTAGTTCAGCATTTGTAATACATCAAAGTGATTGTAGTGAAGTACTTAGCTGTACTGCGCTTCCACCAGTTATGTACTGTAAGTCTCACATGTGCAGGTTTGAGAGGAGCACATGTTACAGGAAACAGGATTGTGAAAACACGATATCCGCTAATACGCTTGGTTAATGAAATCTCCGTTTGCAAGTCATGCTTTCTGTACTGTTGCACTTGCTTGGTCATTTCAACTGGAGGGTAAAACTTGCTCCATCTGTTTAATGGATTCTTTCCTGTCATTAACTAACCAGCTGCTTCCAAGTATGAAAAACAAAGGTAGAAAAAGCGTTCCTTAACCTTGTGTAGGACAAGACAGCATGTTTTTAAAGGAACGTGCACGTTTGCACATAACATGCACGTTTCAAACACATGTGGCTAGTGGAAGTGTTGTGAAAGCAGCCTGACCTTGAGGGACTGGGCAGTGTCGGGGTCGGTGTCGTGGTACAGGATGACGTTATTCGCCATGTCGAAGCTCTCTCGAACCCCCAGGTGATAGAAGAGCGAAGGCTGTCGGAAAACATCGCTCATGTCCACCACAGCAATGTCTGGAAAGAAAAAGGGACAAACACAGGAACATACCATATAACTTGTGTTGATTTTATTCAAACAAATGGGGTCACAAGAATAACGATCGAATGACATCGCAATTAATTAGGAATTGCACAATTACAACTGGACTTGACCCCGGTCTGGCATCAAACAGATCAACAATAAGGGACTTGCGAGTGGCCGAGCAGATGGTCTGAAATACCAAGTCCAAGGAGCCTTCCTTTAATACGGACTGTGGACTCAGCGTGGATCGGATCAGAGAAGAGGGAGCTAATTAAACAATCAGCAATCAGAACCGGACGAGGCTGTGTTTCCACCTGCGCGTCAAACCGGGATGACGGGCCAAAAAAAAAAGTTCTGTCTGGGGGAGGGATTAGCCGGGATTGCAGCTATTTTGTCAGGGATATTCATGTTCCCATTGGCTATTCCCAATACCTACACAGGAACAGTGTGTTCAGGCTGCTGCACACTGCTGCCCTAAGAAAACTGCACAATAATTTAAAAATGTCCCCATGCTTTTCTTATACATTTACTCTAGTTTACCACGGTTTGCCTCTCCGGCCTTTGCATTGCTTAACTATGCTTTATGCTTTCACAAGGCTTTATTACACTTTGCTATGCTTTTACACAGAGCTGCAGATTTGTATTGCACTTTGACCACAGTGAATCGCTGCTGTTTCATTCTGGATTAACAATGGTATAAAAAAAGAAGGCTGGTGGTTAAGGAGTTAATGCTGCTGCACTTCTTACAGTGAATTTAAAGAAGTAACAAATAACAAAATATCAAAGATAATTGGAAATCCTTTCTGCTGAGACTGCCAAGGACATTTACAGCAGTATTTATTGACAGCAGTATTTATTTAAAGTACGGCTATGGGGCTAGGGACACCGTGGTGAGAACAGAAACAAAATAAATGGTCTTACTGTACATTTTATTTATTTGCAAAAAGCCAGGCCCCTGAGGTCAAGGGAGCCCTGCAATTTATTTATTTCTCTCTCTCTCTCTCTCTCTCTCTCTCTCTCTCTCTCTCTCTCTCTCTCTCTCTCTCTCTCTCTCTCTCTCTCTCTCTCTCTCTCTCTCTTCATATTTAGAAGGCACATGCTAGCTGTATGAGTTACACAGCAGATAAAGGGCTCTTCTTATAACACCATTCACATTCATTTGTGATATTTCCGACCCCCTTTTCAAGAATAATCTTGTCACTTACTGCAGCTAAATAAAAAGTCACTCCCTTCACTGGCCTTTTTTGTTTCGCCCCCAATTGCTATTGGATCTCTCTCTCACACACACACACACACACACACAGGCAGAAGTTGTTCTGAGAAAATTGAAAAGCGAGATTTGACTAATCCAACATCAAAAGATTGTAATGATTTTCAATGAGGTGTAAAGAGTTTCAGTGATATCAGGAACACATCAGCTCCTATATGCTTTAATAAGGTTTATATTCATCTTGTGGTGCATTGATCAAAGTATAGTCTTCGCAGCTAAGCGCTCAGAAGCATAAGGAGGATCTGAACTCCAGCCACGGAGTTCAAGGCAGGACAGACGCTTATAGGAAACGGCTTGCTTATTTTAGATCTGCTTCTTTGATTATTTTCCCAGGTACATGGGGTACGCCATCCAGGGTACACTTGAAATAACGGGCACAATAAATCCCAGGGGAAACATTTGGGCTCTGGGTTTGCTGTGGTTTTCCCAGGTTCTGATTGTCATCACACAACTAACATGGCTGGTACCACAACATGTGCCAGAGCCCACAGCAGACTGAAGGCTAAACACTGAGCGTTCCTTTCAGCCAGGCCGTGTCTAAAACAATACTCAGAGAGCACACTTACTGTGCCAGCTCTTATTCCGTAGCAAGAACACAAAATCTTTTTCAACACTGCTGGAAAGCACAGCAGAGCTCTCGTTCTCTTTCTCTAGTCGTGTGGTTGGACACGACGCAATTATTATTTCCATAATGGGCCAGACTCTCAAAGCTATTTACTCCAAAATGGTATTAGCATGTTAGCCATGCCCTGTGCCCAGCACTGCTGCCCGGTGCAACGCAAAGGAAACCAGGACAGCACAGTACAGAAGCACTCAAACTAGACTACAGGTTATAATGTAACCCTGCTGACAAATAGCAGCAACAAGCCTGGCAGCACATAGGAAACTGTTGCACAACACTTTGCAATGAGAGTTAGTTATTTAAAATGCATGAAGTGTACAAGATCACATGATTTCCTATTGAACAGTATACACTTTACACAAGCCAACAATCTATTCCTGACACTACAAATCACCATAGCATAAACACAATGGTCTAGATTCTCAAAGCTTTGTACGTCACAGTAAAAACACACCAAATAAAGCTACCAAATCCAAAATAAACAACTCAGATATTTAATATAAAGACTTGTGAGTAGCGTGAAGCAGAGGTGCAGTCCTAAACCGGAACGCCACTAAAATACTGATTTCCTTAACAAGAATTATTATACAAATTTGCATTGCTACAGCGCTGTGCTGTTCCAGTTGTTCCAGTTGTTCCAGTGACCCCCTCCCCTTGTTCTGTGAGCATTCTGAACCCCACTCTCCATGAGTGCTACAGCGCTGTGCTGTTCCAGTGACCCCCTCCCCTCGCTCTGTGAGCATTCTGAACCCCACTCTCCATGAGCTCTGCACTGTGCTGTTCCAGTGACCCCCTCCCCTCGCTCTGTGAGCATTCCGAACCCGCTCTCCATGAGCTCTGTGCTGTGCTGTTCCAGTGACCCCCTCCCCTCGCTCTGTGAGCATTCCGAACCCGCTCTCCATGAGCTCTGTGCTGTTCCAGTGACCGCCCTCCCCTCGCTCTGTGAGCATGCTCATGCAGGTTTATGTAGAATAGTTTGTAAACTATGACAGCTCTGACTCCTCCAGTCCTCTCAGGGCAGGTTGAGACAGCACACAGCACAGCTCAAAACAGGAAATCAAGTCATAGGAGATTGGGGTCAAAATCATTCTTTTGAGAAGCAAAGATGTAACCTTCTCTAGATAGATAGATAGATAGATAGATAGATAGATAGATAGATAGATAAAATGTATGTTATTTAATATATATATATATATATATATATATATATATATATATATATATATATATATATAATATTTGTATTATTAATATTAGTAAATATAACTACTCCTCCTCCTCCTAATAATAATAATAATAATAATAATAATAATAATAATAATAATAATAATAATAATAATACAGGGATGGAACTAAGACACCCAATTGCATAGCAGCTTTATCCATTCCTGGTTTTACTATCAGTTTAACAGAACACATCTGAGCTTGTTACCTCTACACTGTGGCTAATCAAGCTTGCAGTAAAACGTGGAATGGGTGAAACTGCTATAAATAGCAGTCTTGTTTCCATCTCTATAATAATAATAATAATAATAATAATAATAATAATAATAATTAGTGTTACATGCAACTTCCAATTCTTCACTCAGGTTTCTAAATAAATGAAGTTTGAATCTCACTGTCAAATCTAATCGATCAGATAAAGTGCCCCGTGCTCAATGGGAACTCGTGTCAGAACGGCAGCGCATTGTCTTTCCCTTGCGCTACGGTATTGGTGGACACGGCAGAAGCACTAGCTGGAAAAGCTCCCCTCTGCCCACCAAAGCAGCAGTGGAGGGTACTGGTCATGTAGCGACGAGAGGAGACTGGAGCTCCTCTATCGTGTTGACCCGCTAGTTTTTAAAGTTCAGCACATGCCTGCTCATTGTACTGTAATATCCCACTTGGTTTGCTTATTTGTTTGTGTTTTCTTTTTTCTCTAGTCAATAAACACATCCCACGTGGTGAGAAATCATCACAAAGTATACAATTGTATTTAAGATATATAATAATAATAATAATAATAATAATAATAATAATAATAATAATAATAGCTAGGCATTTGCACGACTATAGAGTCTCTTGACTTGCCTGCATCGTAAAATGTGTCGAGCACAGAAGTCTCCCCGAAGTCTAACGTGCCGAAGGTAACCGTGGCAAGGATGGCGCTTTCTGCATCGCACGCCCGCTGCAGGCACTGGAGGGCTCCGGATTCTGGGCTGTTCGCCTGCACGGCTTTCAAGCCATCGTTGAGGACGTAGACTACTCGGAGGGACCTCTGTTTGGGCTGGGGGAAAGGGCTGTTGATTTCAGATCGCTCCAAAGCCCCAGCCCCGGCAGTCGAGGCATGATCGCCCCCAGACTCCACGGCAGACTGAGAGGAACTTGCCTCCATCGCAGATCTTGAGCAGTTTTTTTTCTTTCTTATCTTTTATTTTATGTCAACAGAACTTTTTTTCCTTGCACGTCAGTGCGTTTTCTAGTTATTTACCTTGCAGGTACATACTACCTCTCCACCTCATACAAGCACTACTTTTGTCCCGGGTATAACAATCACAATATGTTGTTGATGCCGATTGTCACTTGATAAAAAAGACTATGCAAAATACTGTACCTCAAAACCGATTAATTAAACAGTTTTATTTTTGTCCTGGTTTCTGCTGGATTACCATGCTTTCCAAACTGCAAGTCGTGCACGAATATTTTAAAACTGCAATCTCTTTTTTTAATCTGTCTCTCTCCAGAATGTATGCAGCGTTCTGTTTTCCCACTGTCCTCAGCAGCGCAAGGCAGAGTGCGTCTGAAAAATCAACAACTCCGAATTGGGAAACTACATTACAGGCTAGTTTTGCGCTTCCAAGTAGTTTCCATAGAAGCAGCGTTGAGCGTACATTAAAAAATGTCTCAGCAGCAAATTTCGATCACCTGTGTGTCAAAAAAAGATCATTGTTTAGGGAAGCTTTTATTTATCCGCGTGAAGAGGTCTTTGCGGTGACGTCTTTGGAATATGCGGAAGCGGGTGGTAATTCCCTTGGTGGTTGCTGAGTTGTTGCAATAAAACACATTATAAAATAAGACGCTTCCCAGCTCTATTTTCTCAGAAGGAAGAAACTTTACAGAGAATAAGAAGTCGAGCCAGACAGAGCACACGACGCATCTCTGTTTATTATCCTCGCCAGCGATAGACTTTCTGCTACGGAGAGGTGTTCAATGAATTGGCTCCTGTAAACTGCTTCAGCGCAATGCTCGTTTTTCGAGTCGCTTGTCTTGGCAGTCGGTCGTGTAGCTGCTGCTCATCATCATGATGAGTGAATATAAACGTGTCTCAATGCATGACGATGACAGCCGCGAGCACAATTACAGCAGTCAGCCCGGGGTGTTCAGTTTGCGAGTCTGTGGCCAGGGCTGCACCTCCGTTCAGGTGTTTGACCCGACCTGTGGCACCCGCGGAGTATTGTTCAAATGTGCCAAAAGTTTCACAGGTGCCAGACTGGCGCCGTTGCAGCAGCCCATTGCATTGAGTGTAGGACGGTGCAGTATAGCAGTTTGGCTTGTTACAGGTGTAATTTCGTGGTACACGTTAAAAAGTAGTACACCGTGTACTGCACTTGCCCAGGCATGTGCTAATTATTTTAGTTCAGAAAACAAGGCAACGCCAATCTGAAAGGGGTTACGACTATGGCTCTTAAAGTTTAACAGTCCGTACTGATTTGTGCAGTAGTTAGTCAGAGCATTGGCAGCATTACCTTTTTCTGGCGTGCCATGGGTCAAGTCTTGGTACGCGTACCACATTCTGACAATGTACCAGTTATGCAGCTGTGTAGCTGTCCTGTTTTATCCTCTTCTGCACTGGGTGTCTTTAATATGTTCATTGTTATTTATTACAAACATAGCGAGTTACATGTTCAATATGTATTTCTAGTGATTGAAAAGTATCCTGTTAGATCCCAGTTCTCCTTTGATGCAGTGATGGTGGCTGTCGTCTCTATAATAACATATCTTTTTGTTTTTTTACCCCCATTTAAAATAAAAATATGAATACATATCATGTAAATAAATTACCACATGAAGTTTTTTTATTGTTAATTTCTTTTAGAAGAAAATAAGCAAAGTACACTTTAGACTGAAGTAGTTTAAAAGTATTACCATAAAAGTGAACCTTTTATCTTTTTATAGCTCTTTTTTTGGTATTTATAATATATAAACGTGCATGTAGAAATAAATGTACAGATCCAGTCTCTCTCATTAAGGAGACGGTATAGCCTTGCGGTTAGAGAGCAAACCCTTTCCACTGTAACAAATGAAACTATTCCAATCATATCTGCTTCTGTTAGAATCACTCACACTGTACATATTGATAAGTAGAAGGTTCTGTCAAGAACCAAGACAGAGATGGATAGAACCATCGAGGGTTCCGTGCTACAGTGATGCTTTCGGGTCAGAGTTGAGCGGGAAACTGTATCTGAAACCACCAATTGCTTTTCCTTTTCGAAAAAACAGATGATTGTAGTGACTGTTTAGCGAATATTAATTGCTCGTCTAAGTTCGTCCATGTGGCATTCTCAAATATTTCCTTTTGGTGTGTTCACTCCCTTCCTGCTGGTCAAACATTGCTCTTGCCGGATTCCCTAATGCCTGTGATGTGTGGTGTGTACTCTTCTGACTTTGTACTGGCTTTCTCTGTGCTGTTGCTTGGTGTGCAGGGTATTCCTGAACCTCCAATGGGAGTCATTTCAGCATCATTCCGTCCTGCAGAGTGCCTCACTCTCCTCTGATTGACAGCTGTTATAATGCCCATTATACTAGAAAGCTCTTTTTGACTTGCTCATGCCTATCAGAGTGTGTTAAATTAACCAAGGCTTTCCAATTAGTCAATATCCTATAGCTGTGGCCAAAAGTTTAGCATCACCTAGAATTTTAGGACTGAGACATATATATTTTTTGTAACTATATGAATATAATTTAGGTCATTTATGTAACATTATGTAATCAAAGAAACTACAAAATTATATTGCTAAAGTCTACTCCAAGCCATACTAGTAGTACAGTATTTCATGTTAGATTTTAAAATGTAACAATTAATGTTGTTTGTTAAGGATCTGTAAAACTACAAAGTGCTCTTTAATTTAATATGTTAACACAACATTATTCAGCAGGCAAAATTAGTTAACTCTACAGGGTGATGCAAAATGTTTGGCCATAGTTGTATAGTCCTGGAAATTGCAGATTTAATGGAAAAATACACATCTGCATTCATACAAGTGCATATATGTATGCTGAAGAAGGCAAGTTAAAACAGTAATACCTTGTGGATTGTCTCAACCCCACAGCTGCACAGTGTAAGTGACGAGGGGTTGGATGATTGTGCATACAAAGTAACTGTCTCAGGCATCTCATCCTCCTCCAGTACAATAGACTCGTGTACACTATGAGGCTGAATTGTGCAAAGTGCTTAACTTTCACAAACAATTAGTCATGCTTACTGCATCTCAGTAACATATTCAAAAACCATGCAGCGAGCTTTGAGGAAACATGCCGGGATTGTTTATGCAAGAGGCACAGATTTCATAATTGAGTGTTAATTCAGGAATGGCAAGTGTTTCAAATACTGTAGCATCCTCCTGCCTACCTTTGCTATGGGTCACGTTTAATGAATTGAACCCGGTGAACAGCCTTCGTAGTTTTACCACATCCTGAAATCCGTCCCTATGCTGTAAAGTTTTTAAAATGACACAGAGAGATGACCCATTGTACAGTACAAGGGGATGCTGGTCAGATTCTGGAGATGATCTCATCAAAGGTGACTGGCTGGTGACCCTCTTTGCCCTGTTACTTGGTAGGTGACCTTGTCCTGTAATATTAATGGAACTGGTCTAAAAGGCCAGATCTGAATTAGATTTAAAAAGCTGCTGGCTGCATCTGCATCCCTGATCTCCCTGGGAACTGAATTCCAGAGACTGTGGAGGAGAGGAGGGAGGGAGGGAGGGGGGTTATTACAGCTAAAAGCCCCAGCCCAGCTCAACCATGCAAACAGCTAATTGCAGTGCTTCATTATGTCATTTTAATGGCATGCCCTTGTATTTGTCAATAGAAGAGAGAACTCCCGGTGCAAATAGCAGAGGTTAAGCAAGTGAAGCCGGTGGACTGATCCAGGCAGCAGATGCCTAATAGGTACTGAGAAGTTCATTTATTACTTCACTAAACTGATTGCATGCACACACTGCACCGTCGTTCTTTGGCAGCCATGGTACTGCTTGCTTGTGTTTGTGCTCTTAATTGTTGCATTTCCATTCCTCTTGCTTTTATCTTTTATAATAAACTTCCAGAGAACACTTATTTACAAACCCTTAATTACCAATAAAGGTAATAAACTGCAGCCGACTGCTATGTAAAAAACGAATCACTTAGCAACTGATCTCGCCATGTGTGGGGGCTGCTATTGAAAATAATGTGCGCTGTAATTAACCCTTCATCGATACTGTGACCTCATGGGATCAGGTCATTCGTTAGCCAGTGTTTATTTTGTTTAAAGACACTTCGCAATCTCACAAGCTGCAAATAAGACAAAAATCATTGTCATCGGCACAATCTTATTTTGAAAGTTGGCAAAGAAACAAAAAAAATTACAGTTCTCAAACTAGTAAAAATGCAAAACTGCAAGCCACTAGATTAATGTCTGGGTTTTTTCTTTCTGTTTTGGTAACTTTATTTGGCGAATTGTTCCTTCCTGAAATGATTATTTGGAGTGAGGATCTTGTAGAAACCACCCTGAGGGTTTCAAGATACTGCTTTAGAAAAGTGTTTTTGTTTAACTTAACATACCTACCCCTGTTGAAAGAACTAGAGATCAAAAGAATGAAATAGAACACATACAACACCATTACATTTTTGGCTTTTAACATATTGTAAGTATAGTGTAGTTTCAGAATTTGTTACTGTCATACCATTTACTGAGAAAATATTAATTATAGCATTGTGTGTTTTTCGTGTTCAGATCCATATTGTACCCAAAAGATAATCAAGTACGATGTTGGTCCTCACAACCTACATGTTTTAATGTAGATTTTAAAATTGGCACCAATAGAGTCCCTGACATGTTTTGGCAGAGAATTCCATAGTTTGGGAGCGCGGTACCTGAATGCCCTCCCCACCTCCCACAGTCCTGAATGCCCTCCTCACCTCCCACAGTCCTGAATGCCCTCCCCACCTCTCCCAGTCCTGAATGCCCTCCCCACCTCTCACAGTTCTGAATGCGCTCCCCACCTCTCACAGTCCTGAATGCCCTCCCCACCTCTCACAGTCCTGAATGCACTCCCCACCTCCCACAGTTCTGAGCTGAGCCGTCAGGATGGTCAGTAGTCCTGCAGTAGAGAACAGGTTGGATCGTATTCAGACAGCATGTCTGAGGAGCTAGCCCATGAAGATCTTATACAGGTCAACAACAAGATCTTAGTCAATCCAAAACGAAACAGGCAGCCAATGAAGGCTTCTCAAGACTGGTGTAATGTGCTCTGCATACACAGTACGAGTCAAGGCTCGGGCAGCAGATTACACATGTAATACAAGAAAGGAATTGTTTATGGTAGACGTGTTTAAACCCTGGTGAGGATGCTAATCTACTGTGTGCTTTTTTAATGTATTTTCTTAAGCATGATTTATGATTAGTAAATATGTACAGTTGACCCAGCTTCCTCTGGTATAAGAGTTTGGGGGAGGAAGGAGGTTATTTTCTCTTGTATCACGAGACACAGGGTTAGCTGTATATGTTTAACCTATAGAGGACGCTGTTAAGTAAGCTCTATGCTGTGTGAACCTTGAACAGGACACGGTAGCAGATGCCCATAATGTTCCTGAAGTGACTTATGACATTTAAAATGATTTAGGGTGATGACACAATGCGATCGCTTCCATGTAATTACTGTACTGGAGCGCAGCGGCAAACCTCTTCAGCACACTGCTGGGGGGAGACCTCTAGTGGACAAACAACAAACAAACACACACAAAACAAGCAGTCACTCCCGCGTTACACACAGTGGAGCACAATGTACTCAAGGGTTACTAAAGAGCTGAATTTGAGTTCTAAAAAGGGAAAAGCAAACCTGGACTATTACAAATCAAGGCAAACAGCGACCTCCTCAGGGAGGTCTATTCAATGAAACACTGCCACTGCGTTTCAATGTTAAATTAGGAACACTGCGATCATCTGAATTACTTTTGAAGACAAAAATACACCAGAAGAGACTTGGTCTTGCTGATGCTAGTTTTCTTTCAATGGATTATTTAGATCGGCCTCCACTTAGATCAGCTGAATAGTCGGGGTGTGCACAAACTCGCTGCTCATGCTCGGAGTTGTCTTTAAGAAGTATTTAAATCGGCAGCTATTCAATATATCCATTCACTACCGTGTTGATTTTAAAACAAGAAAGGCTGTCCTTCCCTCACCTTTACAATTGAGTACCAATCAATGGCAATTGACTTCCACACTGAGTGTTTCCAAAGCCGACTGGAAGAGTATTTTCCTCTCATCCGGGGCGGTGACAGTTTTACTGCTGTGCTGGCATACCGAGGCTTTTAAACTTGGGTTAAACCCCAAAATGAGCTAGTTTCAATTCTGCAACCCCACCTGTTTGTGTTCCTATTTGAACAAAGCCCTGGTGCAGGTGCAGCCCTGGTATGAATGCTTAGTGAATCGGGCCTCGTGATACGTCTAACAGCTTTTAATAACACTCTTGTAAACAAAATATCATGTCTCAAACCGTCTACTTTAGTGCATAACATAAAATGCATAAATCAAATACATAAATACCATTGTCTCCTGTGTATTATGTGTTGTTGGGAATATTCATTTCACAATAGCAATTGTCTTACTTCCTGTCTGGAACTCTGGTTTCCCAGTGTAAATACAAGGACCAGCACTACCTACATAAAAGCTTTTTTAATCAAACAGGAGCGCTCTGCAATTATGTGGTTCAGACAGCAAACTGGAGATTGTGTCTAAAAGGGTGCTCAATACTTTGGGAGGGCCACTCCAGTTGGTTAATGGGCTACGACATGGGGATAAACACATCAAACCATCCCCAGCATCTCTTTTATGGACATGTCGGCTGTCTACAGGAAGTGGGGGACAAATCATCTCTGTAGCAGTGTGGCGTCCTCTTTAGCTTTACAATCATGAAAGTTACAGGGGCTAAAGGAAATACTGCTGCATTTCTATATAAAAAAATATCTGCTTAAACATTACAGAGACGTGGCTGGTGTCCTCATAGTGTAGGTACTGTCAGTGTTTGTGGGGTCTTTTTTTAACCCAGCAAGCACTATAAAAGAGTACACACACGCACGCACTCGCTCACACACCCCAGTAAGGAATTATTCATGCACTGAATATACAGTATTGAACATTATAGAAATGTGTTCATATCTTTGCTTTTTAATAAAAATGTCCACACATAATAGTATTTAGAACATTGAAATATAAAAAGGTATATAGAGAATATTTTGCAAAAGAACAAACCAAGTTAGAAAACACACAGGTCTCCTTCAACTTTGAAACAATCTCAACACTTGAACAGTAAGTGTCAATGTCACACTGGCAAACCATGTATGTGAACCCAGACTGGGACCCGGGACCCGGGAGCCAATGCCGTCGTCGCTATGAAACCCCAGAGCACAGGAATCACTTGCAACCACAAAAAAGCACAAATATTCCCCCACAAAAGTGGTAAAGCACATGATATAACTTGTAAACTTATATTGTGAAATACATTTTTTTTTTAAATGAAAAATATAATCAAAATAGTACCAGGATGGGCAGAGCAGCCTGTCATTTCATTCACCAGCCGTGCACAATGACCCCTCCGCTAGAGAGCGAGGGCTGGGCATACAGAGGAGGCATCGCTCAGCAACTTCCCCATCGGCTACAGTTCGTCTCATGCATTTAAAAAAAATTAGATTTCATCTTTTTTTTTCTTATATAAAAAGGACAACAAGGGAAAGTTTACAAAAAAAAGTTGTTGTGTTTTTTTTTTTTGTCACAAAACTAAATTTGGCTGTGGCAGAACTGCAAGACTCGTAAGGTGAGCGAGCGCTGGTTCTGCTGCTCGAGCGCTCATTTCGAATGAAGGAATTTCTTTATGTGTTCTACTTCCATCTGAAAAGGAGAGAAAAGAAGCAGCGTTATCTTACAGCCAGACCTGGGCTCTATCACAATTACAGTTACAATCACAGCAGCACTGCAATTACTGCAATTACGATTACAGGTACAAACACTGAAACATGCTACAGAATCTTTTTTTTTTTTTCAAACAAATGGGGTCACCAAAAGCAGTTGCTAATACAAAAATAACGATCGAATGACAAATAAATGTGTAATTGAACTGCAAACGATCAATTACATGGTAGAATTACAATTACAATTTCCGCAGGTGTGCCAAGGTTCAACTCCAATTACGAATTGCCCAGTTACAATTGTGATTGACCCCAGGTCTGCTTCCAGCTGGTATCACTGTTCTTATAAGAAATGTACCCTTCTCTTATGTTAACCCTAGAGAATACTTCAAGAACAGCAGAGAACTCAGGACAGGACCAACCCATTCTTTTATTGAACCAGCTGGCCTGGCAGGGATTATATGCAGTGATTTCTTTCTAGCCAACCGGATCGCTGCATTGCAGAACACTGTCACCAATCACTGCTAGCCTAATAAAAAAAACATTCCGAATTGGGATTTCTTAGTGTCTGCTGTGCCGGAGTGACGCTCACATACCTGTAAGGATAAACGGATTTTCTTTTCTTCATCCAGTTCATTTATTAACTGTCTAATCTCTTTCCTAGGAAACAGGCAAAAAGAAAGAATTAAAAACCATTTCCCTTTATCAAGACCAAAGCTGGCAGTACTCGTATTCTTCGCAATGTCTTTTTTTAGATTTTGGATATTGGTTTCACCTTTAGAACTGGGATACTGTATATCAAGTTCTTTTTGTGCAATTTGCAGTTCGTGAGTGAAAGGAAGAAATGGGCTACAAGAAATCCCATGGATTTCAAGTCAGTCTACTTCTAGTGATGCAGTGAGAAGCACACTTTAAGATTACTGGAAGCTCTGGAAAATCTATTTTACTCCACATTGCTCCCTGTGTAGTAAGCAACACATGAATGTACTCAAATAAACAGTTCCGGTATTAACCAAGCAAATGAATAACATTCTGAATTAATTATGGGGCCAGTAAAAAACTCTTTCACTGGAGTGCTCTGAATTGAAGTCCCTGTACTCACTTGTGATGGCTCTGAATTGAAGCCCCTGTACTCACTTGTGCTGGCTCTGAATTGAAGCCCCTGTACTCACTTGTGCTGGCTCTGAATTGAAGCTCCTGTACTCACTTGTGATGGCTCTGAATTGAAGCCCCTGTACTCACTTGTGATGTCTCTGAATTGAAGTCCCTGTACTCACTTGTGATGGCTCTGAATTGAAGCCCCTGTACTCACTTGTGATGGCTCTGAATTGAAGTCCCTGTACTCACTTGTGATGGCTCTGAATTGAAGCCCCTGTACTCACTTGTGATGTCTCTGAATTGAAGCCCCTGTACTCACTTGTGATGTCTCTGAATTGAAGTCCCTGTACTCACTTGTGATGGCTCTGAATTGAAGCCCCTGTACTCACTTGTGATGTCTCTGAATTGAAGCTCCTGTACTCACTTGTGATGGCTCTGAATTGAAGCCCCTGTACTCACTTGAGCTGGCTCTGAATTGAAGCCCCTGTACTCACTTGTGATGGCTCTGAATTGAAGCCCCTGTACTCACTTGTGATGTCTCTGAATTGAAGCCCCTGTACTCACTTGTGCTGGCTCTTCATGAGGTCAATGATGGTCCGCAGGTCCATCACCTGTGACCGCAGCTCCTCCAAGGGTTGCTGGCTATGGCTGGCTCGGTCGTTCTTTGGCTTTGCTTCGTGGCCTACGTGGGAAGGGGAATTGGGTCTGTGTCCTGTGGCCGCCCCCCCTGGGTGCAGGGCTGACTGGTTACCACCTCCGCTGGAAGACAGGGCTGGCACTGGCGCTGCCGGCTTCGGGGGCAATCCGGCTTTCAGATCGGCTCCCTGGAGACGGAGCATTATAAACAGTGAGGTTCGGTACCTGAGAAACACTCGCTGTTCAGGAAACAGGGATGCTCAAATGACTCATGAGTTAAAGCTTTGTGAATACGACCCTTTAGATATAAACTCCACTCACCACTGCATAACGCTCTAGCAGTATAGGAAAGAGAACTCCACTCAACACTGCAGAGCACTAGCAGTATAGGAAAGAGAACTCCACTCAACACTGCATAGTGCTCTAGCAGTATAGGAAAGAGAACTCCACTCAACACTGCAGAGCGCTCTAGTAGTATTGAAAAGATAATGTAAGTGACTCAAAATTGCTCCAGTAGTATTGAAAAGTTAACTCAACCAGAAAACTGTGATATTTATCCTAGGTTAGTATTTCTGTAAAGCGTAACTGACCATGTGGTGTTTGAATCCAGGGCTTGAGTCTCCAGCCCTGCCTCTACAGCACCGTTCCTGATTCTCAAAGGCTTTTAAAGGAAGTAAAAAGAAATGCATCCCAGCTTAGTAGCAATACCTGGATAGGCCTTGGGGCTCTCTTTCCTGCTTCGTGTCGTTTCAGGGAGGGAGAATCCTGCCCTTCTCTCCCTCTGTCCTTCTCATGCTTGTCTTCTTCCGGAGGTGGAGAATCTGCTAAATCTGAACTGGAAAGCGAGGACTGCAAACAGAAAGTCAGCTTTTTAGAATTACAATAAAAGAACACTGCATGCAAACAAAGGAACAGGAAGGGTACACAGATACTGAGGCAAGGTCTTACCAAATACACATTTGTCTACTTGACTTTTAAACTTGAATCTTACTTCCCAAACCTAGCCTGTTACAGCATGGATAACATAAGAATAATTTACGAACGAGAGGATGCCATTCGGCACATCAATGTTCGTCCGGTTCCTAGAAGCTGGTTGATCTCAAAACTCTGTCAAGTTGTGTCTTAAAGGTTCCCAGCGAGTCAGCATCAACAGTGTGGCTAGGGATCTGATTCCATCCCCTCCTCCAGTCACCTTAAAGCCAGCAGGAAAAGGAGCATACAGTGCACATGCGGGGTCTTAATGTCATTGCATGGCTGGCAGCACATCTCTTTTCTCAGCTGCCAGCTCACTGTGGACCCTGTAGGGTCTGTGCAGCCGTATATGAGGAATCACACCCTCCTGCACAGGGAGCCCCTGCTCAGATCAGGCATGCAGTCCTGGAAGGAGATCAAACACAAGACCTTCCAACCCAAACATACCAGAGAGGGGAGGGGAGGAGCAGGAAGGGGAGGAGAGGGGAGGGGCAGCTTCAACAGCAGGCTGGCAGCCAGCAGAGACTGGGTGTGAATCCCAGCCAAGACACGCTGTGTGACCTTGAGGGTGGATCACGGGACTTTGTGGTGCCTCAGAGCAATACTATGACAATGTGGGAATAAGCTTTCGCCCTTGAGCTGTGGAAGACGTTTGGTTTTTTTTTTCTGTAATGGATTTGGTCTCCTTTGTGTGTTCACTTTTAAGTTCTAATTGAGTCTACATGCTAATGCTGTCATAAGTTTACCGCTGTATTTTTGCAGTTTTGCCCCATGCTTTTCCTATGGTTATACTGTTCTAGGTATTTCCCATAGTGCACCCTGGTTTGCCATGTTTAATAATATGCTTTACCATACCTTGCTATTCTTGACAATGCTTACCTTATTCTTTGCCTTGTTTTCGCTATGCTTCATTACACTTTGCAATGTTTTTACTATGGGACACTTATATGAGGGATACTATCACTTAAACAAACGTTGTTACAGAAAAACTTAGTGTACTTCACATTCACTTTGATGCGTTTTAACTGTATTCCTTCATACCAAGTCTAGCTTGCAGTCTATGCAAACTCCTGAACACTGCTGAATGGGATCCTTCGCCCCTTGGAGCTCAGTGATCTCTATACGGCTCAAGAGCTCTCTGCTGCACAGCCCTGCTCTAGGCAGTCAGTAGTGAGGGCTTGTGAAAGGGAAGGACCCAGAGATGCTTACAGAAGTGAAGATCTGAGAGCGAGGCCGTCTGTCTGTGACTCTGGGTCTGGTGGTGGTCGGGTGGCAGAGCTTCTCAGAAGTCGGTACTACCGTGTCGAAATCTTCGATATCTTAAAAATATACGTAAAACATTCATTTTAACAGCATGAGCGAGTCACCCACATTACAAACTGCACCAAGATACCGCAGTTACCTGATACAGTACAATATTTTAAGTCCTCTTCTTTTCATAGAAAAATCAGTATACACCACGGGCTAGATTCTCAAAGCTCTTTAAGCCAAATCTTTATCAGCAAGATTTTTCTAAAACGGGTACAATGCACCCAATACAACTGACCACATCAGGGCTTGCAAGTAATCATACATGGTTTCTATTAGTTTCAGAATTGCATATTTTTTTTTCTTTATTTATAAAAAAGAGACATAAAATGTGGTATAATTTTGGAGTAAAACGCTTTGAGAATCCTGCAGCAAGCCCTGAAGTCTACTGGCTGATTCCCTGTTGGTCAGAAATGAAGGAAGAAAGCATATGATAAGGGGCTCGTTAGGAACACAAACGCATCATCAGTTAGGCAAAAAATACAGAAAGAGAAAGAAAGAAGGAGAAAATGTTTGCTGCTTCATTGAAACACTGCCGGCCGGTCACTGCAGCACCTACAGCATGTACTGTGCAGACACCAGCTACGAGACATGGATTTCTGCAGCAGCATGTGGGAACCGCATACAGAACTGCAACACAACAGCACCATCTAGCAGACATAGGGACACATTTTCAATGCTACAGACCTTAATTAACTGGCCCAGTAATCACTATTTACGAGAACAGATTAGTTCAGGATGAGACCAAATAATTCAATAGGGAGTTTTTATTTTATTTTATTATGTTCTTCAAAAGTTGCTGCAGATCACACACTTGTAGCATTTCCGTCCAATTGTATCACAGGAACAATCAACTGCAAATCCCCTTCACCTGATACAGTACAGAACCTGCATGTTGAGGGCTCATTAACTGACACGTGCCGTTTACGAAAGCCCTTTCAACTGTTTAAGAGTGGATTACAAGTTCATTCTCATTTTCAAAGCGCTGTTGAACTTAAAGCTGAGGGAAATCAAAGCCACTTTTTCAGGCGTGAAACCTGGTTCCTGGAGAACTAGTTTGAGGCAACTTTGTGCAGTGGCCTGAAACGTAGTCTCCAAACCATGTTCCAAGCCACAACGCGGCTTCATGTCCCCTCAGCTTAAGAGGGTGTTATTAATGCACTCTTTCAAAAATCATTCCTTAATAAAAAAAATATAGAAAAAAGGGGAAATTCGAGCAAAAAAACAATGTTCCAATAAATAAATAAATCAGCAGAAAATCGACCACAACAAACACTATCTACTTCCATTGCCTGCCCCTGTACTGCATGTGCAGTAAAATCAATTGCACATACTCTACTGCGTTTCGCTTGTGTCAGGACAGGCGATACACACACACACACACATTATAATAATGAATGAAATGCTTCAGCATGCACTCAGTACACCGCAGACAGAGATGTGAAGAGACACAAGGCACCTGAAGGCACATGCATTGAACAGAGTAAGAACCACAATGAGCATGCAGTGTCAAGCCTGCAGCCTTACCAGCGGTGAGGGCCGAGGTGTAGCTACCCATGGCAAAGAGAACACAGAGTTAGGAGACTGACGAGAGATGAATTGAAAGGAAAAGAAAGCAAAGCCTGAAAGCAATGACAAAAGAATAAAAAGGTTATGTTCCTCCTCGGACTCGCTGGGTAAGTATGATGACTGAAACAACAGACCAGCACAGGAGTGAAGAATACATGAGTTACTGTAATAGCAAGAGGATATGCAGCGACCCTGCGTCTTACTAAAGTATATTACATGGGTATTACTTAGCATTGCATCTTCACCCATACATTAAATTAAACCATGCAATAGGACGTTCTCTGTCCATAAACAGTAGTGGGCACATTTATTGGAACACCCCATTGCTTTTATAAGTTGTTTAAGATGCCTAATTAAAGCACAAAGTGGTCTAACATTTTCATACATGAGTGCCTATTGTTTCTATATCACTGATTACTGACAGGAGATTGAAATTCTCACACCCAGAGGTTTTCATGCAGGTAGGTATATAAAGGATGTAAATGACAACTATTGAGATGTTCTAATACATTTGATTTGCACACTAATGTATAGTGTAACACTGTGAATTCCATGTAAAATAATGCAATTTATTTGCTTGAAATTCAGTGCAGCCAATGTATTATTCTATATTATATATATTCAGGGGTTCATCTGTAAACAGTAAGGTACTGGATCTGATCATTAAGGAAGAGGGATTGCATTTTTGTTTCCAGACCTATTTGTCCTGACCTTGATTTACAGCAGCTCCCACGTATGCTTCAAATGCTTTAGTGGATCAGAGTTTCGTGTCTTATTGTTGGTTTCAGTAGCTGCATTTGAAAACTGTTTTAATTCTCAAATTTAAAAAGATACCGGACCTGGGATCTGGTGCGATCGACCACAAATAAACCCCTGAATATACTGAAGGTTGTCATATGAATACTTCTATTGCAGGTGAGGTCAGTTTTCAAAATGACTCTGAAAGATTCTGAGCAAGTAGTCTTTCCGAAGTTGTCAATTGAAATAAAGCATTACCAATTCAAGAAATCTTTAGACAATATCAACATTATTCCATTCAGTAAAAAAAACTTTGCACTACAGTAAAAATATCTGTCTATTGAAATCCAAGCTACCAGTGGAAACCATTTTCAGGCCAGATATTTTATAATTAAGGTGGTGAATCAATCCATTTCAAATAACATGTTTGTACCATAACTGTGCAGAGAGCAGTTTACACACACACACACACACACACACACACACACACACATATACACACACAAAAACTACCTGAAGACACCATCGAACAAAGTAAAGGCAGCTCAAACCAAACACATCCCAAAGTGATCTTGCTTGGCTTGCTTATCCAGAGCTTGTGCAGTATTAAATGTCATGTTTTTAGCAGCTCAGAGTGATAAACCACAGAGAGATGTGATTGTAACGAGACCTGGAGTTTCTAATCTGAGTAGTAACAGGACTCCTGGTGGCAGGACCTCAGCTCTCTCAAGTGGAGGAGTGGTTGTGCCAGATGGTAAAACCACAAGCCAACAAAGGACAGGACTGAGGAACTCATCAGCCCATTGAAGACATTAAAAACCCACAGACATTTGCCTTATCAAGCCCTATTTTTAAATCCCAAGCACTGTAGTTCTCAATAAACCACGCTAAATGAAAATAGCAAGCCATGCATAATAAAGCAGTGTTGTGTGCAAGCTCTCGTTGCTACTGTACTGTGCATCTTGCAGCAGTTTCAAACATGCTTAAGAAATAGCTTAGTATTTCACTCCCTATTCCCCAAATCCTGCTGCTGAAATCCAAATAGCACTCTGTAAGTGGCAGGCACTGGCATCAATTCTAAGCAGGTTATTTTTAATTGTCCTACAGAGTTCTCTCACCAATGTCATTCGATTTCTCAGCGGAGTCCCTCTCCGGGGTGCTTGCTAACGTACCACTTCCTGCTTCGGACTTCGGGCTCTCACACCTGCAAAGAAACAGCAACAGCAAAATCAAAACCTGAGAAGAAAAAAGGTTCTCTCAACGCATGGCAGTGCCGCTGCTGGATGTATAAACACTGAACAGCGTGTGTCTGCTATCTAGAGTGGCCAGAGAGACTGCACTTTCACGTCGGGCAGCTATTGGGTTTCACAGCTGACAAAAGCCATTCCTTCGTTGCAAACCTGCTGTTGTCGCTTTTGCTGTTAATCAAGTACTTTTTTTTTTTCGTCCCAGGACAAATGAGCAATTCCTGCAGCTGTCCAACTCAGTGCCTTAAATAGCATGCTAGAGAAGCAGTACTGTATCTCTGCTGTGAAACTGGACCAGGAATACTAAACAAGCCTGGTCTAAAGTGAAATCACACCAAGGACACCAAGTGTATCATAAAACACTAATATTACAGAGCATTTTACACACAGCCTGCTATAAACTTCAGAGGAATTCCTGCGTGTTAAAAGCAGGTTTTGTAGGCTATACTACACAGCATACTATGGTATTCTTTCGGGTGTAGTATACTGGAGGCACACGCTGTACTAGGGATGTAACTCCCAGCTGCTCTCAGTCATGCTTGTTGTGCACAGGGTGAGCGCAAAACATTTTGGAAGTGTGTCCAGTAAATTACGCATGGGTCAACACAAGCACATTTCTTTTAACACCTCCCAGTGCAATATTACCCAGATGAAATAATTACAAACTAAACACTGCAGAATAAAAAAAAAATACATGATAAACCTAGGCTTTATAAGCAAAGAACTACTAAAGCCAAATAAAAGTAATATCTAACTTATTATTTAAAATGACTTTTTAAAAATGACTACACACTTGTCTGTTCTGCAAGAACATAAGACAATGTACGAACGAGAGGAGGTCACTTGGCCCATCAGTGCTCGTCTGGTTCCAAGTAGCTGACTGATCTCAAAAATGATCTCAGTGATTCAGTATGAACACCATGGCTAGGTAACCCATTCCATACCCGCCCCACTCTCTGTGTGAAGATGGCTCTCCACTTAATGCTTGAACACCAAGCTATGTTGAAGGCTGGTGGAGTCTCACTGGCTGTGCCGCTCTGCCTTGCTGAGCCTACCTGATGTTTGGCACCGGCCCCACTGGCCGCTCGGGTCTCTTGGGGGGGAAGGAGGTCGGTCTGCTCAGGGAGTTGCTTTTGGGAGGCAGAGGTTTCTTTGGAGGGATGGCTGGCAAGGTGGGCTTCGATAAGTCTTTCACATCCTTGTCTTGCTTATCTTCTAATATAAACGGAAAAAATGAAAAAAAGGAAGTGCAAAATTGCAATCATGTGCTTTTTAACAACAAATAAGAACACAAATTTTAGCGGCCAGTAAATGATGTGTTTTTTTTTCAAAATAATTTGGAAATACTCCAACAAGAAAATCCACATGGCAGCAACTGTGCAACAAGTTCAATATTCTGAACTGATGTCATAATGAAGGGAACCAATGAATGAAATCCAAGAGGAATAAGCAGAGTGAATAGTGTTATTCATGGGCACAGCCCAGAATCGGGGAATGGTACAGCATCACAGTAAGAACAAGGCTTTAAGAGGGGAATTTAACTTCTGAGAAGCTCAAGAGATCCTATGTACTGTGCTACTGTATAATGCAAGTGCATGCAGCTCTGTGCACGATCATTTTTATTTTGAAGGTTCTCTTTAAAAAATGGGGGCCCTTACGTGCTGATCATGTCCGTCTGTCCATCCATCAGTCTGTCTGTCACACTCTACAATGCTCCGATAAACTCCCCATTTTATACAAACATTTTGAACCTTTCAGAAACTGTGTGTAATTATGAGGACCCTCTATATGTGCGTGCACTAAACAAACAGGATATAGAAAAACAGAGCTATCAGTATTCTAAAAGACCATGACCTACGTCCACACTATGTACAATTAAAAACGCAAGCGTGTCATACAGTACCTATCTATAGACAGACAGAACGAGAGGTTCCTCCTTATAGACACAGATCATTTGCTATGTGGTTCTGCAGATATACGCAAGTGTGACATGTATATACAGTAAGTACATAAGGACAGATGGTCAGGCATCTCCTTACCCGCAGATTCTGATGCTCTCCAGAACTAAAGAATGTTCCAAACAAGTCTCACCACAAATGGAAAAGAAGTTCCCAGGATATGTAAAACTCTGTTAATGTTGCCTCCACTATATACATCCGCAACAGGGATGAGAAGAACAGAAATAACAAAATATACTGTACATGCTCACTTTCTTTGCCCTGATCATAATCTGTACAATGCATATATCCTGTATATTAATATAGTGTACATCCACCAGTATTGAAGCAGGCTGTTTCCTGCACCTGCATGCTCTTATATTGGCAGTAACACAGCATGCCTGCCATCAGCTACTGAGCAGCCACAGCAATAACAACAACAGCTAGACTAAACCATTCCCCTTTCATTATCAACTGTGGCAGGAATGTAAGCCAGGGAAGTAAAACACAATCAAACTGAGAGCTCGTCTGAGGAGGTTTTATATAAAACAGGAAGAGCATTTCAGTTTTGTATTGGTGTGTCTGAGTGTGTCTGTCTGTGTGTCTGTCTGCGTCTGTCTGTATGTCTGTATGTATGTGTGTCTGTCTGTGTGTGTGTCTGTCCGTGTGTGTGTCTGTCTGCGTGTGTGTCTGTGTGTGTGTGTGTGTCTGTGTGTGTGTGTCTGTGTGTATAGACACAGTGCACACTTAAAGAGTTTAAACATCATTCACGTCATACCTTTCTCCTCTACTTTGCTTGGAAGAGACTCCGGTCTTTCTGGTGGTGCCTTTTTAACTTCTGGCTTTTTCTCTACGAGAGTCGGTACAACGGCATTATACACAGTGTCTGTCACAGGTGTTCAAATCAGTTTAGTACACTGTGAGTACATGGTTAGGGTTATCTAGTGTCTGTCAGAGGTGTTCAAATCAGTTTAGTACACTGTGAGTACATGGTTAGGGTTATCCAGTGTCTGTCAGAGGTGTTCAAATCAGTTTAGTACACTGTGAGTACATGGTTAGGGTTATCCAGTGTTAGTGTCGGTAACGCAACCTCATGCCTTGATAAAACGACAGGAGCGAGAACAAAGCCTTGACGACCGTTCACATTCGGATTAGTGGCAAGCAGGGGGTCATGTGTTACTGGGTAAGAGACAGACGTCTATTTGATTAAAATGTAGTTTATTGGCAGGAAAATGATGAGACAGAAGAAATGCGGACAGGTAGTCATCAATCCTGTAAACTGGTCTTCAGGGCAGAAAGAAACTTGAGCATTGAAATAGATACACACAACAGCAACGCATGTATATAATGTTAATATAGGAAAACAGAAATGGGTTATCAAGACAGGTAGAACTCAATATGTAGCAAGAGAACTGATGGAAGTACATCAAGAGTAATACAAGTAGATCCAGTACATATATCTCAGTGAACCTGCATAAGTGAATGACAATGATGAACCGATCAGTAAGTTCCCATACAAACAGCATTGTGAATTCATTCCACTCCAGTACTCTAGAGTACTCATCATGTCCCTGGTGGTGATCCCCAGCACACCAGCCCATGTTTACACAATGGACTCTGCAGCATGTTCAGTATGCATGGAGATGCACATGTTCATTGGCCCACTGAAGGAGTCCCAGTTAATGAGAGAAGAGGTGCAATTTAATTGGCAAGCGCTCGGGTCTGAATGTTATCAAGGCGTGTTGCTGTCAACGCAGCAGAAGAGCAGACAAGCAGAGCAGTGAAGTAGCGAGACAAACAACTCCAACCACAGCACCAGCCCTGTATATCTAAGATCTTATATCTTAGTGTGTTTGTCCCAGCGCTGTTACAAAGGGAATTTGATTCAAATAGAAATGACAGAAACAAGGTGTACTGCCTGGTGAACTGAAGTGGTCAGTAGAGTTCAGAGCTACTCGAAACAGTGAAAACAATGCAAAGACATGGCAGGAGAAGCACAAGGGTTCATTCCAGCCAATTCCAGTGCATGCTTTTACTTGAAACCAAAGCTGTGAATTTGTAGAATGACGTAACTGCATTCAAGCATTCGCAACCTCCTGCATAGCATTCACACCTCTTCCTGTTTCTGCAGCTCTGAGGTCAACTGCCACTTTTCTATTCGACTAGAACCCTACACAGAAGGCTATGGAAGGAAGGGGTTTGTTTTAAACAGTATGAGTAAAATGGAAGCTATTACCCAGTGTGCCAAGGCGGTGTAATGTGTGTGTGTGTCTATGTGTGTGTCTGTCTGTGTCTGTGTGTGTGTATGCGTCTGTCTGTCTGTCTGTATGTGTCTGTGTCTGTGTGTGTGTGTGTGTGTGTGTGTGTCTGTGTACGTGTGTGTGTGTGTGTCTGTGTGGGTGGGTGTGTGTGTCTGTGTACGTGTGTGTCTGTCTGTGTGTGTGTGTGTGGGTGTGTGTGGGGGGGGGGTATTGGGATGGCAGGGAGGGGGTTAAATTCCTCCCTGCAAAAACACGTGGGAATTTGGCTGGAGCCGTAAATTGAATAAATGATTAATTAGGCCACAGGTGTATAAAAAAGTGTGATCACGGGTGTTAATGTTAGGATTAGTGATGGTGACGGTATGGTGCTGTGCTGTGCTGTGCTGTGCTGTGCTGTGTCATGTTTGGTGGTTGTTTGTATTGTGAATAAAATGCACATGAGCAATTAAACTGCAGCTTTCTGGTCTCATTGATAACTCTACCCGGTCACACCCAGTTACAAAAAAAAAAAAAAACTGTCACGATGTTCAAGAGATACAGTATCTACACATGTGGTGCAGGCTGCAAGAAGAAGCAACAGCAAGCTGTGTTGCTTCAGCAAGCCCTTGACAGCTATGCCCAGCTGTGTTATTAATTGCAGGTGACAATGAAAGACATTTACCTGGAGTCTGTCTACCAGTAGGAGCTGCAGGAGGGGGTGGCTTCTTCGGTCTCTACATAGGCAAGAGAAACGCATACAGTTTAACAATCACACATAAAATGAGAATAAATGAATAGCTTCTTTATAGCAGTACGTGCCAGCTCCGTCGAGCACACAGCTGTGTATTACCAGAAATATAACTTATTAGCAGGGTGTGTGTGTCAAATGCATGGACTGGGAGTCTGTTTATCAAAGAACATTAGAAGTGACCGAGAGAGAGAGAGAGAGAGAGAAGGTATGAGAGGATACCAAGCTGTGCTGGAGAACAGGTACAAAAAGAAAGAATCGTTGAAGAATGATGTCACCACAGGTTAGGTATAAAGAGGCTTGTTTAGAGCTCTGTTGTTAGACCAGAGGAAGAAGAGAAGACTGTCACACTCTGAGATTGGTATCTATGTGCATTAATTCCTTTTTCGTATTGCAAGCTGATATCGAAGTTTAATAAAGCATTAGTATTAAACTGACTAATTGTTGTAATGAGTGAATCACTGGGTTAATCCACTAGATAAGACTCCCAGCAGTGAGACACTTAATAACAATTCATTCAACACTTAGATCTGCTTTTAAAAGAAAAGCGGTTTATTGATACCCGGCACGTTTTGATGCAGAACTCACCTCTTTTTCAACATCCGGGGGGAGCAGCTTCACAAAGTTATCAGGAAACACTCCCCGCCGGCTCCCTAACTCCCCTCTCCACCAGCCTGCGTCGGCACAGTCCTGCAGAACACACAGCAACGGGAGGCATTCATGGTGAATGGAGGAGTGGTGCATTGGAATACAAGAGGGCACGAGGTGTCAGTTCACTAGCGTGCCAAACAGATCATCTGCACAGAACCTCAACACTACAAACACTCCCGGAATGGCTGGGAGAAAAGTGGAGTGAAACGTTTGGCTACTGCCCTGAGGATGACAGGAGTCCTGTTGGGTCCAATCAGAGCAAACAGTCACAGGAACGTTACAGCAAGAGAAGACAAGCAGAGGAAATGGATGAGACACAGCCGCTTGAACAGGAAACGCTTTAGAAGAGTCACAGGAAGTTAAAGAGCTTCTCAAAGAAGCAAACCAAGATTAGGGTTACCATACGACTCCGTGTACACTAGGACAGCTTGGGCCAGTTCAACCTTTTCAACTCAAATCGCAATGCATTCTGGTACGTTTTACCTGTCTCAGGTACCTTTCACAGCAGGACTACACTTACCAGAATGCACTGGGGTGCGAGTTGAAAAGCCTGAACTGTCCCAAACTGTCCTAGTGTACACTGGAGTCACATGGTAACCCTAACCAAGACCCCTCTGACCCTAGGCCAGCAAATGTATTTTAGAGGTTCATCTGAGAAGCATCCAGATCCTCCGACGCCGTGTCCGTTGTTTCTGTCAGAAACTGCCACCGTTGCTTAATTTCTGCTAATACCTCGTGGCCTCATTATTGTGTCTAATGATAATGATTATGCTGTAAAGTTTAACTTTGATTACTGGGATGAATAAATCCTTGATGTGGCAGCACATGTTTCTGAGCCCGGCTTGAATAAGAACAGCTCCAGCATCTCATGTAAACTTTGCACTAGCTGCACTCTCCTCTGGTGACGGTTACTAGGTGTGGCTGAATTGAAGGCGGAAACTACTACTGGGTGGGTGGCTCCGAAAACAAACAGCGATCACACAACCTGATCATCCCAAACCAAACTGGAACACATTACACTGGCAGCCATGAATGTTCCACCGCATTTCCATCTGTTCTTAATGAGTTTTACCGTCAAAACACACTTTATGAGGAGCAACAAGTAACTGTTTGTTTTTCTGTTTTCATTACAACGCCACTGAAGTAGAAATTGGCACATTGAAAGCATTTAGTTGGTCCATTAATAACAACACTTGTTTGGAACACTTTCCAACAGTGTTTAAAGCAGGTTTGTTTCACTTTACTATGAAGTGAAACATGTATTGAAGTAAATGGCTACTTCTCAGTAATCGAATGCATGCTATAAAGTAAGAATTGAATTGCTATGTATTATTCATTTCTGCAAAGTGACGGAACACATTAGTCATGGGACAGTTAACAGATTTCAATAACAACCAAATGTTTAATGTGCTTGAGTCACAATGCATGTGTGTTTGTTTCAGGTTTTATAGGTTTCAAGTTTACTTCCCTTGCAGTTGAACTAAGGTGACCTGGTTTGTATTGTAAACAATGGCGGCTGGGCAACAAACCAAGCCTCAATCCACCTGCTATCCAGTACTGCAACCCCAATCCTAATCAAGGTATTGAATTCTCTGAGCAAACCAAACCACACTTAAAAATGCAACTGAAAAACAGCAGATTGCTGGTGTCAGCATCATGCAAACTAGGATTCTAGTACACGCCCACATCACACACTGAGCTCACCTTACTGATGATAGCAACAACATCCCCTTCTTTGATTGTCAACTCGTCTTCGTTTTGTGCTTCATATGGGAATGTTACTTTGCAATATTCCTTTGCTAAAGAGAAACACAGCCGTTAGCATCATTAAAACAAGTACACTGGAGGACTTATCTACCAAACACAAATGGAACCCCAACTTAATGTACAGACACCCTTTGAAGAAGCATATTGCATGTGTGCTTGCTGCTGTATTCACAGTTAAATGCAGCGTACATCCATGCATTATACCCCCTTTCCACAAAGCCTTAACTACCCGTATAATGTTATTTTAAACGCATAATTACAACGTTACAACAGGACGAAGGTCACCTAACGGATTTACACACAAAATAAAACACATAAATACAGTTCTGGTGGATAACTCAAATGTGCAGCTAAACTGGAACAACACCATCACCAAAACAGGAACAGGAAAACTGGAAGTGGACCACGAACAACAAGGCTGGGGGTGGGGAGAACACATTTCTGATTCCATACAGGGAGAGGGCATCACTAATATTGAAAAAGGCCATGGTGAGTCCTACTGAATCTCACCGATATGCTATTAAACAGTATGGAGCATCAAGTTTTTTTTTTTTTTTTTAATGCCTCCTTACCCTTTTATAATGTTTTCAATCAAGGAGGTTTATTGTCGTAAAGCTTTTTGATATTTTCTTTTAAGGCGCTTTGCCCTCAGCTCAGGAGCTGCTCCTCTGTTCCAGTTGGGTATGATAGACGTATGTAAGGTGCTTTGCCCTCAGCTCAGGAGCTGCTCCTCTGTTCCAGTTGGGTATGATAGACGTATGTAAGGTGCTTTGCCCTCAGCTCAGGAGCTGCTCCTCTGTTCCAGTTGGGTATGATAGACGTATGTAAGGTGCTCTGCTCTCAGCTCAGGAGCTGCTCCTCTGTTCCAGTTGGGTATGATAGATGTATGTAAGGTGCTTTGCCCTCAGCTCAGGAGCTGCTCCTCTGTTTCAGTTGGGTATGACAGAGGTATGTAAACCAGTCTAGATCAGCTGAAGTGTCTTTATAGAAGTAAGAGCCTGCGCTATCCATTCAACAGGCATTAATGATCACGTTTTTGCTGGTAACACAGCTGTTGACGAGATGGCGTTGGCTCTTACCTTTATAGAGACACTTACAGTTCATACATCTATGACAGGCCACTAGAACAGCAGCTTCTGAAATCAGGTGAAAGCATCGGAAAACAAAATATAAGAAAAACAATTGCAATCAGAACCAG
Organism: Acipenser ruthenus; assembly: GCF_902713425.1. NCBI lineage: Eukaryota > Metazoa > Chordata > Actinopteri > Acipenseriformes > Acipenseridae > Acipenser > Acipenser ruthenus. The sequence goes on from NC_081196.1 coordinate 2,793,752, forward strand.
TGTAAATCTGAGAGAGATTGCAAGTATCATTAAAAGGCTCGGGGACAGTAAAACAAATAAACCGTTGAACTTGTATTGAAATACTTTGCCTACATCTCTCAGCTGCGTGTGCTTGGGGCTCAATTGCTCGTGAATGAAGAGAGGAGTCAGGCAGGGTGATTAAACACACAGCTGCACTGTGCACTTACCCGTCGCTTTGGCTCTGCTGTCAGAGTCTGCTTTCACAGGCTCCTGGGGTCCAGCGGAGGAGGGGACCTTCCTTGCCGTTGACTGTCCAATAAAAAAAATAAATAAATAAAATAGTGGAAAACAAATGAACAGAAATAACAACCAATAAGAACCACTCAAGGAGGAGAAAACTGCAAACATACAAGCCATTCTTCTCCTGTCCCGTTTAAATCCTGCACTCGTGGAACCTGCATCTGAACTAAGATGTAGCAGTCCCAGTACTCAAGGGCTACAGAATATTACAATCCAGACCAACTGCTTGGCAATCTGTCATGACAAACAAGTATTCTACTTTAACACATTTATGTTCTTTTTCTTGAGCATGATGATAGAGATGCAACAAGTAATCGAATAATCAATTATTTCTGGTGCCCTATTCTGAGCCTCACGTAAATACTTTATATTACAAGCACATGCAAGTTTTCAGTTGTGTTTGAAGGCTTTCCTGAAGTTTATTTTTAGTTTTTGATTAAACATTGATTACTGATGTCTATTACCTGTCTGATATTCAATTAGGAAATTGGTTTCTGATTGCACCTTTGCAAAATGTTTTTTTTTTTTTTTTGCAATACAATGAGTGAAGCATACAACTTCACTAAAGCACATAGTTACCAGCTTCACTAAAGATCTCTAGTAAAACTTTCCGGATAACAACTACACTAGCTAGCAAGCAAACAAGCAGGTATTAAACAAGCACCTAATACCAGTGGTGTGCCTTTACCCCCAGCTTAAACATCATTTTAAAAAAAACAAGATCAAACCTGTTGCATGTTCTTAATTCATCAACTTGTCTGTAGTCCTGCCTTCTACGATGGAGCACCCAGATCTCCCCCTGTACATGAGGGACTGCAGAACCCAGGAACAGCAAGCGTCTGCCCCTCTGACATCACAGACACAAGCCAGGACGTCAACTAGACTGTACACAGCCTGGGAGCACTTAAATACAATCATTGTCTAGCACCAGGCTTCAAGCTATGCAAAGCTGATGATTCAAATGCAACAAATAAGTTGCTTGCATTTCAGCAGAATTCACAGCTTTGAAACTTTTAATAAGTTTTTTTGTTTTTGTTTTTACCCGTACATAAAAACTAGTGCAGGTTTCATGCAATGTATTTCCAAACACATGGAGAACCTCAATTGAAACCATGTGTGGAATGATACACAGCAGGGAAACAGGAAAACGCCAAGCTAAACAGACGCCAGGACAACATAAGATCACTTCCATGTTTTACAGCTGCATCCAAACTCACCGAATTCATTCAACCTTTGCAGTCTCAATTTGTTTAAGACTCCCTTCTGAGTTCCCCTAAACGATACGACTCGCTTGACTGCAGCGTTCGAAATGCAACAGCTCGTTGAAAACTCTTACACAAACCATGACGTTTTAAAACATGACCTTGTCTTCCGTTAGGCCAAGTTTTACTTCTCCTGTGTCTTAAAACATTCAGCCAGAGCCTTCACAACCGCCTCCTCAACTTCCCCTTAAATCGACAAGCAAAGTGAAAGAGAGAAAAAAATTGCTCGGAGGCTGGGCCGAGCAGAGAGTCACACTGAGAGCCACACGGCTCAAGTGGAAAACAAAGCTGCCATTTGTTTATTACTTAGGAGACCAAGTTATTTTTGGAAGAAATGTCAGAGGTTTTCCCCTCCCAGGACACTGGCCCTGACATCCACTGACCACTCCCCATGGAATCCACACATAAGCAATGCATTCATCTCCAGTGTTTATCTTTTGTGAAGACAAGCCCTCATAGAAAATACTGTACAGTACACATTACAAAAATGTAAACGTTGCATTAATGAAAACAGCTGAGGAACTTTTTTCCCCCTGCTACAGTTATTGGGATGAGTTAGTATTCAGGATTTCCACTAAAGCGCTCTCAAAAAACTACTATTCCGCCACTCCATCAGAACAGTACGCTGATAAGCCAGGGGTACCAGTGCAGGGCTGTGGTTCAAACTCTTATAATTACAACATTCATTCTATTATTGGCATTATCAAGGATTAGCAATAAAGTGTAAGACTCGATTGACTCATAACTGAAACTTAACCAGATTACATTTCTGTGATTCCAAAGCATAAACGTACACGTCTTAAACTTCCGTTACACTGAGTTATGTAAGGCACTCACAAGCACCAAACAGGCAACTCCTTCAGGGGGTGGATAGGAGATCTGGAGATGTTGGAATCGCAGCTCGGTGTTGCCTATAACTACCTTTCTATTTACACAGAAAACATATCGTTTAAAATACAATGGGCCCCTGAACTACTCTCTTTTATCTGTTCTTATGAAATTGGCCACAAACCAATTTCCATCAAACAGGCCACTATGCTTCTCACCCAGTCATCACCTTACAATGTATACTATGGGTTAAATATAGGTCAGAACATATCTATTCCCTTGCCAAAGCTTGATATAATACATTTGTGGGAACCAAGTCTTTGAACTTCTCTTTCGTACACTCAGTCATTTCCACTTGACATTACCTTCTATATTCTATAGTTCACTGACCACATCATTCAAACTCCCACTTATTCTCCACTCAGAGCTATACAACTATCTCACTCCAGGTGCTGGTCCACTTGGAAAACATGATCATCACATCTCTCTACAGCAAACTCTTACACACAATCCCATGCTTTTTATGGCGAGGAGTCTAGAAGTTTGATCAAAAAGTTTTGACTTGCTAGTATTCTGATAATGAGGACTTACCCAAAGTTAAAAACATTGTATTTTCATGGAATGACCCTGTTTTATAAACAACTTTATACAGTATGTGACTATAGGGTAATACAGTACATGAAATGTAAATGGTTTGCACAAGCTGTTATTGTTGCATACTTAGGAGAAAACAATTACTGACTGTGTCTTTTGGGCTTGTTTGTATCTCATGACATCATATAACATGCAGCTCTACCCTCTGCTTGTGCTTGATGCACTGCCAGGGCGAGAGCTCATATTAGCTCATGTGTTTCTTGGGTAATCAGTTCATTACAAACGGGTGTTAGTTACTCTCTAAGGGCAGAACGATTTTCTGTGCGGCCCCTTCTCAAAGTGCACCGTCTGCAGAATTGTCGTTCCTTTCAGAATTACACCTAAGCTTTAATGGGCTATCTTTACAGCGTGGTACAGCATTTTATGATGTTTCTGTGGTTTTCCATGTTCACGCTACATGCTGACAAAGCTCATTTTGCCCTTGGAGCTACAAACACACTGGAGATGCCAGCTTTTCCTTTCAAAGCAGCATGCGACCGGATATATAAACAACAAATATTAAAAGGTCCATCATTTCTTTACTAGGATTTAAACGGCACGATCCGCTTCTGTAAGAAGGGTTTCAGCATTTCACAACGCATTCTTTTAGGATTGGAACTCCGCCTCAGAACTGTCTGTGTCACCGTGTTCTTAGAACATTCATCTGCAGGTCACTGTGCAACTTTCGAGCTTAAACAACAACAAAAAAATCATCACTTTCTTATCGACTGCTTGTGCACCAAGTTGTTACAGGTACATAATGTGGTGCAAGACAGTGAACATTTGCAAAAAACACCTTTAACAAATCCATACAATTATACAAAACTCAAGTCAAGTAGACCAGCATTTTGTGTTTGTTTTTAATTTGTACACTGAAAGCAGCACTAGACGAAACGTTTGTCTACTTGACTGAATTTCTTATAAGTTTTGCTTAAGAATTCTGATTGACAAACATTTGTTGCTACCCCTACATGGAGATCCTAATGAAACAGCGCAGAATCTAAAAGTTACAGACTTCTTTTCTGAAAGCTTAGTTCCGAGTTATTACCAGAAAGGCACAACATTCCTTGCATTTTGGTTTAGTGTGACATGGGTTACAAAAGTGTTTACTGAAACCAAGCTAGTAGTGTTACACACTTGTATTTCTCTTGTGATTTGGCTGGGAGCAGTGTGCACAATCAGCACCTTCAGGGCCAAAAAGCAGATCTCAAGTTTCACACACAGTTGCAACAGCCATATGCATGAACATTTCTTATTCTGTATGCAAAAAAAACAAAAAAGTGTACTCTCCACAAAATACAACTGAAAAATAAGCATGTGCATATTACTATATGTAGTAATATAATACGTGCATTGGAAAAACCTTACTATTCTTTATTCTGATTCTTCAATATCTCATCACAAAACTAATAAAAAGGAGCTTCAGTCTGGCAACATGCGAGGGAAGCACGTGTTACTGGGTAGCTAGCTGCATGAGGCTCCAGAGGGCACCAAGCTGAATTACTGATCAATTAATGTTTAATTGAGGCTCGCAACATATAAGCATTGGTGATCAATAATCAATTTATCGATGCATCTCTAATGACATTGCTTCACTAATCATCTTCTCTGAGCGAGGGTAGGAGTGATGGAGGGAGGGCAATTGTGGTCTAGGAGAAGGATTACTGTACTAATAGGCAGGTTGGGGTTCTGGCTGTCCACTCTGGCCTTATTTTACCCAAAGCCCCCATTTGGTTAAATGGATGTGGACACACAGTAAGCCTGCCATGGAGCTTGAACACCCCCACATGCAGCCCCAGACTCTGCACTTCATGGCAGCGCTCCGGCCACTGACCCTCTGCTTCCTGTCTGCAGTCATCACAACGCCTGAAACCGAGAACGCCGGACTCATTTCACTTCCGAATCGGCTTCAAAGGGTTTCTTTACAAATTAGGAGCGCATTAACTAAAGGTCTTAGGAAGAAGATCATTTATAGTTAGTGGGAGAGAGCAGTTTTTTCATGATGAATTTAAATGTTTAAACTTTACAGCCTTAATATAAACGGGACACACCCCCACACATTTCTTTGTATCATGCACTTTTGTACTGGAGGCTTGCCAAAATGCACAACAAATATTATTCCAAAGAATAAAAATGCCTTGTATGAAAACTCTTGGCAAAGACGTCCTGCCTCCTGATTACCAGTTGCACAACTTCCTCTGTCCTCAGAACAGCAAACTGATTTACAGGACAGACTTCTCATGTCTGCACAGAAATATAAAACCGAAACAAAACTACCCTTCAGGATGTTACAAAATAAAACGAATACAACCCCTGGCTAAAAAAGGAACTGTATATATATTTTTAATTGCAACTTTGGAAGTAGTAGCATTACTGCAGAGTTTATTTCCTAAAAATAAAAGCTGTATTTCCTCAAAGAAAAGTTGAACTCCCTGATAAACAATTATGAAACAGTTGGGTCTCTATGCTCCTGTCGGGTTAGGGGGGAAACTGGACTGAGGATAGTTCACCTCGTCCCACTCTAGTGACTCCTACTGGTCCAGGAAGAGACTAGCTTGGCTGGAACTCGGCTCCAAGATTCAGCAGCTTTTAAATCTCCAAAAAACATGTGAGATCATCATTAACAAAACCCATAGAGAGCTCCCACCAGCAGGGCGCAAACAGGAGAACTGCTCTGGATATTCCAGCCCTCCAGTCAGCCAGGAAACTGACAACCTGCACGTGGATCAGGAAACACAGAGGCTAAAGGGGGAGGAGAGATGCCAAAGCAAATCAGAAAAATGACTGACCATTTCAATAATACTGCATTACAAAACCCTGAACACACAATAAGATATCCACCCTGCGTGAGCATTTCAATAATACTGCATTACAAAACCCTGAACACACAATAAGATATCCACCCTGCGTGAGCATTTCAATAATACTGCATTACAAAACCCTGAACACACAATAAGATATCCACCCTGCGTGAGCATTTCAATAATACTGCATTACAAAACCCTGAACACACAATAAGATATCCACCCTGCGAGAGCATTTCAATAATACTGCATTACAAAACCCTGAACACACAATAAGATATCCACCCTGCGAGAGCATTTCAATAATACTGCATTACAAAACCCTGAACACACAATAAGATATCCACCCTACGAGAGCATTTCAATAATACTGCATTACAAAACCCTGAACACACAATAAGATATCCACCCTGCGAGAGCATTTCAATAATATTGCATTACAAAACCCTGAACACACAATAAGATATCCACCCTGCGAGAGCATTTCAATAATACTGCATTACAAAACCCTGAACCCACAATAAGATATCCACCCTGCGAGAGCATTTCAATAATACTGCATTACAAAACCCTGAACACACAATAAGATATCCACCCTGCGAGAGCATTTCAATAATACTGCATTACAAAACCCTGAACACACAATAAGATATCCACCCTGCGAGAGCATTTCAATAATACTGCATTACAAAACCCTGAACACACAATAAGATATCCGCCCGGGGAAAGCAGAGCTTGCTCCCTCATTTCAGGCTGCTTGTTGCTCACAGGACATGTGAACATGACTGGTGATCCCTCCTTAGTCTAGGTCAGTGACATACTGTACACCCACTCACAGGCACAAAAGAAAAACACAACTACACTCAGAAAACCGTTTCCTAATCAAATGCTGTAGCCGATGCACTGAGAAGACTATTCAAAGCAAGAAGCAAAAAAAATGTGGTGATTCTTCACAAAAGCCTTAAAATACAACTGGAGCATGCATGAGCAATATCATATAATATTGTGTGAGGCTCCAAAATTGGACACTAATGAATGTTTATTTGAGGTTTGAAAAATAAAGCCCTGGCGATCAATAATCCAGCATATGATAAATAAATGCCACCTAACTGTGGCACACTGACACATTACTGTACAGCAGACCGGGGTCAATTAGAATTGTAATTGTGTAATCCGTAATGAACTGCAATTGCAATGCTGTTGTAATTGCAGTTGAACCTCAACACACCTGCGGAATTATAACTGTACCATATCACTGATCGATTACAGTTCAATTACGCAATGATTTGTCATCTGATCATTATTTCTGTATTTTCAACCACTTTTGGTCATCCCATTTGTTATATAGTATGTTTCTGTACTTGTAGCTGTGATTTATTAATGCTTGGTTATTTAGAATACATGAGTAAACATGTGAATGTGTGCAGTTGTTTATGTTACTTTACAATTGTAATTACTGCAGCATAATTGTAACTGTAATTGTAATTGAATAAAACAGCATTGTAACTGTAATTATAATTGAATAAAACAGCATTGCAACTGTAATTGTAATTGAATAAAACAGCATTGCAACTGTAACTGTAATTGAATAAAACAGCATTGTAATTGTAATTGAATAAAACAGCATTGTAACTGTAATTGTAATTGAATAAAACAGCATTGCAACTGTAATTGCAATGTCAGCTAACAATTCTTGTGTGATCGTACTTGTAATTCCAGTTGACCCCAGGTTTGCTGTACAATGCTAACTCATAACTGTATAGCGCTGCTGCTACCTTTTCCGAGGGGGTCCCCAGTTCACTGTCCACGTCCATCGACCTGGGTCTCAGTTTGATGGCCTTGTCTTTGAAGATATCCCCGAAGCCGATTCCTTTCACCTTCTTGGGCTGGATCTCGGACGCGGACGTGACGCTTCCCCCGTCGGACTTGGTGCTGCAGGAGTCCCCTCCGTCGCTCTCCGAGCCCGTGCTGTCCTTTATATCTGCAGGGAGGAAGAAGAGGAGCAGGAAGCTGATTAACGAAGCCCTGGCAGTGAGGAGAGAGACTGTGCAGCCGGCCAGACTGAGCACAACTCGACTCTGGAGTTCAATTTAGGGACAAAACTGGCCTCTTCTGCAGCTATTTGTATGCTGTATAGTCTACACACTAAACAGCATCTGGAGGTCTCTCTCCTACCATGGTGCCTGTTCCACTTGTGCATGTTTAAGACTGGTGTTTCAGCTTCTTCCGAGGGTAAATAAAGAAACTGGTTTCTGGTGTTCTGCCCCCGAAGCCTCCAGGGAGGGATTTGTCTTTCTCTTCCTCATTATTTTTTTCTTTTCTTTTTTTTGAGGTCTAAGCTGCTGCTGTTGCTGTTTCTATTTCTCCATGTGTTTCATTAGCAATTACCAACATGGTCATTTAAATCTTGCTACAGTATCACTTGTCGTAAAAAAGAAAGTCATCCGATAAAATGGATTTTATACAAACTAAACAAATATCTGCAAGACTGCGTGTGCCCTGGTTACCTATATCAGGATTAAGTTTCCAGACACTTTCCACCTCACTTAATATGTGGCATTGGTCCCTATTCACAAAACTTCATGGACTATTTTAAAGAATGTTTTTTTAAGGACTGTTTTTTTACATAAATAAAATCTGAACACTTTTGTTAAATTAAATCCAAACACTTCGTGGCACGAGAGCACAACCTCTTTCTTTGAAGTCCAAACACAATTAGTGTCTGTGGCAGGCCCTCCAATGAGCCCGGAAACACAGCTTCAAACTGCCACTAACAGCTGTTTTCTCTTTTTAAGCAGTTTCTAAAAGGAAACCCTTAGCCCTGGCCGATCAAAACTCATTTAATCAATGATTGTGGTTTATGAGATTTCAGCCTCCTGTGTCACTGCTATGGTAACCAGGATCAGAAGCCCCAGGCCGCTCTGGCGAGCCTCTCCCTGGCAGGGTTGGGAGCGTTGTGTTTTGTGTTTTAATCAATGATTGTGGTTTATGAGATTTCAGCCTCCTGTGTCACTGCTATGGTAACCAGGATCAGAAGCCCCAGGCCGCTCTGGCGAGCCTCTCCCTGGCAGGGTTGGGAGCGTTGTGTTTTGTGTTTTAATCAATGATTGTGGTTTATGAGATTTCAGCCTCCTGTGTCACTGCTATGGTAACCAGGATCAGAAGCCCCAGGCCGCTCTGGCGAGCCTCTCCCTGGCAGGGTTGGGAGCGTTGTGTTTTGTGTTTTAATCAATGATTGTGGTTTATGAGATTTCAGCCTCCTGTGTCACTGCTATGGTAACCAGGATCAGAAGCCCCAGGCCGCTCTGGCGAGCCTCTCCCTGGCAGGGTTGGGAGCGTTGTGTTTTGTGTTTTTGTCACACCCACTTGTTCTTGTGCTCTTTTCCTCCTGTGTGGCAGCGGTGTCCTCTGGCTCTACAGGAAGTTCCTTAATGAAGTTGGAGGGAAATATCCCGGTCTTCCCGTTCAGTGTCCCTTCCCACCAGCCTTCCTCAACCTACAGAAAGAGGAAAAATAACAGTCGGGCTGTCTCTCCCTCTTCTCTCGACTGGAGATCCCGAGTTTATTACTGTTTCACTTTTTAAAACACATTCACGGTATATCCTCAGTTAAAGCTGTTATTAATGGTACGACCACGCATGTTTTCAGTAGTGTTTGCAATGTTGCGTCTTGCATCTGAATAATAAAGTTTTGTCCATGCCCAATATCCATTATTACTGTACCTAACCAATATTTGATTAGGAGACTGCTTGCTGACCCCAAGTAAAGTCCAGTTTTTGCTTGTTCAGTTTAGCAAGATCCCACTAGCTTTGCAGTCGGCAGGGTCGGGGTCAATCCCAGTTTTTTAATTCCAATTCCTTTTTAGAATCAATTCACAATTCCAATTCACATTCCCATTCTCTTTTAATCAATTCCACTGATCCAAATTGCAATTTGCAGTATTCTGGTTATAACGAGCTTCTCACAGTGGCAACAAATTACTTAAATTGAAGTCACTGTAGCCAATTAAACTGGCTTTAAATGAAAGCAGTTGAATAAATCACAGGAATTATTAATGTCTCTAAAATATGAATTCCAATTCCTTCTAAGGAATTGGAATCGAAAGACAGGAATTGCCCCCAACCCTGGCAGTCAGGCCAGTCATGTTCATTCATGAGTGCTGTATGTATTCAGTTATACTACAAAAGTGACTTTCAAAAATGGTTTTATAACACTTTTTGCACTAGCGGAATGAATTCAATTAATAATATAGGCTGTGCATGATTAAACGCCTAACAAGCACATCAATATGCATGCAGGAGGCAAAACGATCCCTTTAAAAAGGTCAAAGAAACAAGCATAGGAATGGTGTCAACCTGATATAAAGACAGCACATTATTATTATCTGTGCTAAATGAAGCAAGCTAACTTCTTCTGTTGTTGAGGAAAGACCTGCCATAACACTGTCAACAGGTACAGAAACGGAAGGCAGTCATTTGTTGTTAGCAGCATCAGCTATGCTGCACACACATCAGTAAAAAAAAAAACATTTTCAGACAACTGTTTCACTGAAGACGGAGTCGCTTAGCGGTAGGAGCTTCGATCAAGGAGGCATAGGTCCCTAGTGAGTGATTTAATTAAATAATGTATTTGTATTGAAAATTCAGGAAACTGTTCAAGAGTGTTGTTGAATAAGCCAACAGCCTAAAATATCAAACTGCGCATTATTAATAAAAACAGACTTCTTCTTTCGATACTGCGCAAATTAAAGCTGTGAATAGAGCCCACAGTTTCAAATCTCGGTTTTCTACAAACAGTATTTTATTAAGTAACCCTGAGCAAGTCCCTGGCAAGTCCCTGTCTCCTCGTGACTCATATAGTTACACACTGATTAGTCATGCCATTGAGAGCTTTAGAATCCAGACTGACATCTTCCTTACATTTCAAAACACTGTAACCCCACACCACATCTGCAATTACAAACAGCCCAGCCCTCCACGCCAAGTTTAACCTTACAGCCTCACAAAGGAACAGTGATCTACCTAGAGTGGAGAGAATGCAGCTCCCAGCTGTCAGCTGGCACTTACCTCCCGGGAAACTTCAATGATATCTCCAACCTTCAGCTCCAGCTCATCATCATTTTGAGGGGCGTAGCTGAAAGCCGCTTTGCATCTTTTTTTCCTAATTTTCTCTCCTTTTAAAAAAAGAAAGAAAAAAAATCGCTGATCTCTGCTTAATGCAAAATAAATAAAAGGAAAAACAGGTCAGTACTAAAAACAAAAAAGCAGCATTCCTTTTACATCGCAAAGACTAGAGTCTCTCACACTTATTTTTAAACTTTCCCAGAGATGGGCTTATCAGATACACCAAGCTCCACCCGCTGCCCTTCAGCCAACATGCTGGTTTGCATTAGCTACGCACTTTCACAGAGTGCAAAATCACAAACACATGCTTCCTGGTGCAGGCAGCACAGGCTGCAGGCAGTGGAAGTAAGTGTAGCTAACAAAACAGCTCCATAAAACTTCTCCTGCATGCACATCTATTCATTACATAGGTCTCAAATGTGCAGTTCTGAAAGAAACACATGTTATAGCAAACATGTATTTTCATTGTAGACCATGATAGCCGGTGCTACACTAGGTTAAAGACACCTCTGTTTGGAAGCCATGCTTTGTGATTGTTTCATCAGAGTGTAATTGTCCCTTCTCCGGCTGCTTCCCCTACTGACTGGCATGCGTTGACCCTGAAGAGAGTGCTGAGGTGACACAGCCCAGGGTGAACAAGTGCTAACAGACAGCCCAGGAATTGCTTAAAGGAAACTCAGTTAGTACCAGATACTCTGTTTCAAAATGAAAATGCATGTGTGCTGTAACCGGTGTTTCTGTACATCTGAGAAGCATGTAGATAATGGGAGTGTAAAGTGGCTAGGATTTATGGAATTATTTTGTTACCTACAATTGCTTTAAAAGCCACAATCCCCTCTGTGTGTGTGTCTACTGCGGAGACAAAAATATTGAGACTACTGAAGAGATGGCCTTTCCTGCTGCTACCCCACATTACAATGGCAATGGTCTGATCGATTTGCATGTATTTGACAGTTAAAGTCTTTGAATTGCAGGGCTTGTTTTGTAGCAGAGGGGAAACAGATTTAACAAGATCATAAACTGTAGATTTATATTGCACTTCATAGTATATTAATATATATATTAAACCTTTATATATATATATATATATATATATATTATAATTACTTGCCAGCATACCGTGCCATCTTACAGTATGGTGCTGAACAGTAAACCCATTCTGAAATCTCTGGCAGCCAGGAATGAGTTTACATGTCTAGTGCAGCGAGAGATGATGTTGTATTTACAGCAAGGTTCTGCTTGGATTCACCTGCCAATAAGTGGAACGTTGCAAAGCACACCAATCTCCAATACCTTTTAAACTTAAAAAGCGTGTTTGGAATTAGCTCCTCTGGGCTCACTTTGTCTTTTGATAACCCGTGGTTCCCAATCCGCTCCTCAAGAGCCACTCCAGGTATTTTTCCCAACCAGGTCCTAAGTTAGTCAACTGAACCAGACCGGCGGTCAGTTACAATTGTGACTGTGCAATTGACTAACTGTGACTGTAGTGGAACCTTGGCACACTGTTAGTCAATTCCATTGGCTTCAAATGAAAGCACTTGAACAAACACAGCAACTATCATGTCTCTAAAATATCAATTCCAATTCCACTTTCCTTTGAAGGAATTGTTGTGTTTGTTCAAGTGCTTTCATTTGATACCCATTTCATTGACTGACAGTGATTTCAAATGAAGTAATGTGTTGCCACATTTTAACAGAATACTGCTAATTGCAATGTTGATCAATGGCGTGTTGGAATTGATTAAAAGGAAATTGGAAATGGAATTGGAATTGAAACCAGGAATTGCCCCCGACCCTGGCTATCAGCGCCACCGTCCCTGACAGACAAGAGAGCCCGAGGAGGACATGCAGCAGGCAGGCTGTCAGCTGGCTGGAGGTGCCCTGATCTCAAGACCACTGCAGGGGCACTGCAGAGGAGTGGAAAGCTGAGTGGTCGTCACATGAAACAGCTCCAATGTGTCAGCTCGGCTGAACCCTTCCTCTCCCCGGACTGCTGGGAATGCCTGGTGGCAGCAGCTGTTTGTAACACCACATGCTCCCGCAGTGCTGTACTCCTAGATCGTTAACAAGGCAGGCCACTGCATTGCTTTAAGTGTAACTGGTGAATCCATCCTATTCAGATTGCCTACCATACAAGGTTGAGGTAGTATCTCAGTGTTCTATACAGCATGGGGCATTCTCTGTGTATCCTCTGTGCTTGACCAAAATGCAAACAGATGCTTATTAAGAAAACAACTTCTCATAAATGACCGAACATTGGATTAAAATATACAATGATCAGTAAGAAAACAAAATGCATACATTGTTTCTGCAGATCAAATGTTTTTTTTTTCTTCTAGTTATGGATGCAGCACACGATAAAACCTGGTTCTGACACAAGATAAACGGTCTCAGTTTAAAAAAAGATACCAGTTTAAATGCATTTCTCTTTAATTGAGAGATCATTCAGATTTGCTCATGAACGTTTTAGATCATGCATGTGTGGTACATTTGACACACTGGTTTTGTACCCCTATAGCAGAGATGACCCACATTTAAAACTCTCAAATTTAACAGCATTTGCACCGTTTCGCTTGCTTTAGGTTTTGACTTTGTTTACAGGGTTCTCAGTCCTGAGCATTTTCATCTCTCTCCAACAGAGGGCGCTCCTTTCCTGCATTTAATTCAGCAGCTTGCCATGCCAGAGTGAGCTTTCCTGTTACCCTGTGGAAATTGAGTTCACATTTTTATCATTAAAGGGCTTAACCGCACATTAGCATGATGTCTCCAGGCAGAAAATGTGCTTTTAAGTGCCATATGGATGCTGCTGTAATGGAAATCTGACACTAACAGCATCTTCTATAAAATATTTTCAACAAATCATTCAGTGTTTTATTAGTGTATCCAACAATTACTAAGAACTCACAGCAGAAAGAGAACATTAACAGCACATTGAGATCCAAGTGCAGTCCTTTTGCAAATCCCTCACAATAACACACACACATATATAGCATTGCAATGGAAAACATTTCATAACTAGATTCTTTTTATAGTAATTGCTAAACAATTCTACTTATCTTCTCAGTTGATCGGAATAGAATGGAGAAAGCTGCATAAATAAGGACACACAGTAGCAATGGCAGTAATTTAGCATACTCCTGATGCTGATGCATACATACATAGATGCATTTCACCAAGCCGATTTCATTAGACAATTGATTACATGCGGTACTAAACTGCCACGTCAGCATCCTCACTGTGGAAACAGGTCAGAAATATCGACTCATGTACTCCCTTGTGCAAGAGATTTAATGAATGGATTTATTACTTGCATTTTTAATAACCTGTCGTGATTTAGTGATGAAAAGAGATTTATTTATTTTTGTTTAAATTAATAATTACATCCTTAAAATATGTGCAAAATGCAGAGCACTGCTTTATAAATGTATAACGTATATCTGTGTTGACATGTATCTGTTGCTGACGGTTGCTGTCATAAAGGTTCTCTGCTGCTGCAGTTGCTTTCCTTGACCACAAAGCATTAGAGTGGGGAGGAGAGTAGCGTAAAAGTACAATGAAGACAGAGTGAAAGCTGCAGGAAAGCAGTGTGGTGGTGGTGCGAGTTAGCGTGAATCACTCTACCTTCACAGTGCATGTGCTGGACTGTATTCTTCACAGTGCATGTGCTGGACTGTATTCTTCACAGTGCATGTGCTGGTCTATTCTTCACAGTGCATGTGCTGGACTGTATTCTTCACAGTGCATGTGCTGGACTGTATTCTTCACAGTGCATGTGCTGGACTGTATTCTTCACAGTGCATGTGCTGGACTGTATTCTTCACAGTGCATGTGCTGGTCTGTATTCTTCACAGTGCATGTGCTGGACTGTATTCTTCACAGTGCATGTGCTGGACTGTATTCTTCACAGTGCATGTGCTGGACTGTATTCTTCACAGTGCATGTGCTGGACTGTATTCTTCACAGTGCATGTGCTGGACTGTATTCTTCACAGTGCATGTGCTGGACTGTATTCTTCACAGTGCATGTGCTGGACTGTATTCTTAGTGCATGTGCTGGACTGTATTCTTAGTGCATGTACTGGACTGCATTCTCCTTTTTGTTTACTTTCTCAGAGTTGAAAGCAGCTGCTCCAAGGGGATGGAAGAAACCCCACATTCATTCTATTTTCCTTTTAATCCAACACATCATTGATCAAAATTGCAATACAGCAGTATTCTGTTAAAATGAGCTTCTCACAGTGGCAACAAATTACTTAAATGGAAGTCGCTGTTAGTCAATGAAAATGGCTTCAAACGAAAGCAGCTGAACAATCACAACAATTATTAGGTCTCTAAAATATCAATTAAAATCCCAATTCCTTGGAAGGTAGGCCGCTGAAAGGTATATCTTTTTATTTCCAGATTCTGAGAACTCTACTAGTGCTAAAAAATGTCCTGAGCAAGTTTCATGACAATCGGCTAACAGGTTCTAAATAAGTAAAACACTAAAGTGTTGCGTCCGTCCCCCAGAGAGGTTTAAACATGTGCAGGTAAACACCAGGACTCCCATATTCAAATCCAGAGTAACAGGCTGCACTGTGTCCCATTCCACTCCTGGGATCGCTGGTGCCAGTCCTATTAACCAGTGGCTTTGTGAAGTCACCAGCTTACCAGCGCAGCTTATTGTCAAGAGTGCAATCTCAAAGTGCTTTCTCCTGTAGTTAAAAGAAGCTTTGATTGCTTTTAAGAGATGTTCTTAATTACTCCGCTGAACAGAAATCAGGGAAGGCATGCGAATGAGGCCAGATACGGAGCCAGTATCTGATATTAAGACCAGTCGTTGGGATTTTACAGAAGGGTCTGTATTTGTGTCCGGGGATGACGAGCCATTTGAACAGGGTCACAAAGTGAGGACACCAGGTGTGTTCTGGATGCTTGTTAATGAGAGGCCTGTCCTTAGAGCTGCAGCAGTGTGGGAGCCTGTCGCACTCAGATTAGTACAGCTACTGTACAGCAGTTAACCATTTCCCTCCCACAGCTGGGAGGCTGTTCTGGCCTGTTTACTGCTGTACAGCACAGGAATCTTACTCATTTAGAGTTTAAATGCTTAACCCTTTCAGCGCTTAGCGCCCTCACCCTGTCTCTCTACTCATCTTGTGTCCTCTGGTCCTGGTCTCTGTGTTCAGATTGAAACCGGGACTGGGATTTACTTTGTTGAACCCTTTTAGGATTTCAAGTCTCCCCTAAGCCTTCTACTTGCTAGGATAAGCAGGTTCAGCTCACTCATACCCGGAAGCCCCGAGGGTTGGTTTACTTGCTCCTTTCTAAATTCTCTACCATGCAGGAAATGAAACCATGAAAGAGCATTCAACATCTCCGTTCCACAAAACAGAATCTCTGCAATAACTGCGGTACTGTTAGTACACACTAGTAATACGCTGTGCTGCTGCTGTGAGCTGTAAACAACACCACAGTCAGGCTGAAGGCAAAGTAAGTGGCTGTACCTTCCTTGTGCTTCC
The DNA here is from genome assembly GCF_902713425.1 of Acipenser ruthenus. NCBI lineage: Eukaryota > Metazoa > Chordata > Actinopteri > Acipenseriformes > Acipenseridae > Acipenser > Acipenser ruthenus. The sequence continues at coordinate 2,810,160 of NC_081196.1, forward strand.
GCAGGCTGGCGTAGGTCGTCATAGAGGAGCTTCCATTGGAGAGCTCAGCCCCCGGCTTCTCCACTTGCTTCTCCGCTTGGCTTTCTTTCTTGACATCCTTTTTTATTTCCTGTCACAAAATACATAGAATAATGAAGATACAAATAAGACAAAGTCAAAAGATGAAGCTGGGTTATTATTAGCTCGTAACTACTGCGCTGCAACTTCTAAAGAATGTTGTTTTCCGTGCAGCATCACACCTGAAGAAACACTGGCCTGCCAGTGACTGGGACGTGTTCCTGGAAAGATCAGACAGGCGGACGGGTCGCTCCGCGTTCCAGCTGATCAGCCCTGTCAGAAAATAGCTCACTTCTAAGCCTCAGAAACCCTTGCAGTATAACAACTAGACCTTCGAATAGAGGCTGGCTTTGATCGGGATTAAGCTAAGCCTACACCGCTATGGGACGGTCCGGGAAGTGATTAAGTTGATCTACTATGGGAATGCCACAGCAAAGACGTGGCGTTGCGGAACAATCTCAGTGTTCCCGTTTGTTTTTGTGTTTGAATAACGAAGGGGGGAGAGAGAGCTCATTTCTCCTGACAAATGCAATAAATGTCCAGTACTTCCTTGTGACGCACAAGAATAACAAGAGAACATGTGGGCGCTCTGTGATGTTTTTGACTTGAGTAAAAGAATATGTGAAATGTGTCTGTTTGGAGGACTGATGCCAGAGGATTCCCAAATTGAAAATCCACTCTTTAAAAGCCAAACTGCACCTGTTTCCTCCTTGAAAAGGAGTATTTATTTATTTATTTCTATGCATGTTCAAATTATTATTATATTTTTTTTAAATATTAGTCAACACTGAGCTTTCTAGAAGCTATAAATATTATTAGCGTGAAAAAAACAACATTTCCTATAGCTACAGCGAAGTGTAACGCATGACTCCCTCCTCCTCCCCCCGGCTAATTACAGCAGCAGCACGTCTGTTTAGTTTGCAGAGTGACAGAGCTGCAAGAGGGCTTTTAAGGAAGGAGGCAGCTGAAACAAACTGGAGAGCCAACAAGGTCTGATACTGTAGCATCTACAGCAATATAAACTGAAAGAACCGAGTCAGTCAACCAGGATTAAACTAAACATGACTGCTGCACTTCAGTTTTATTACCCTTGCTGCAACTGGAACCCTGCCTTGTCTGACCTTCCAATCATTATCACTCCGCTCTGAATTCCAGTTTTCAATTAGTATATTTCAGTGCTTGCGTGACATTCATTTCCAAACTCCCTCTCCCCCGAGTATTTCTACTTCGTAATCAGAGGCGACTAAAAGCATGCAGAGCTGCAAAACACATTGGCTTTTAAATAAAGAGTGTCTGTGCTAGTCACGCACCATGCACTGTAGCAAAAAGCCAATACACAAAGTGAGAAAGCAAGCAGGGGTAAAAATACCAAAGTGTTTAAACAGGAACAGAAACCCTAAGCCATGTAGTTTTTTTGTTTTGCTTTAGCACATCTTTAAAAAGGTACGAGGTCTTGCTTTTACATGCATGTCTGATGCAGGCCAGGATAGCAGCTGGCACTTACTGTAATAATAACACTATTCTGCTACTTGTTACCTGACTTATTCAAATGCAGAAATTCCATTAGGGCATTTTAGAGAAGTAACAAACACAATACAATAGGTGGTTTATGTAAATCCTTTGGTTGTGTCCTACTGTTCCATAGCCAACTAATAGAAAGTGCAGTACAGGCCCAGTAGAAAATGAACTCCAGACGCAGATTGTTCTTGCGATATTTACTGGTCTGTTCTCTTTCCGTAGAAGTTAGTTAGTTAGTTTCCAGAACTACAGTAGAAAATCACTGTGTAAAAAGCTTCCACGTCTGCAGCGAGTTGAGTTCTGTCCAGATAAAAAGAAGCATGGGTGTCATGGGTGCAGCGTGCAGTCGGGCTGTTACATTACGTTTACTCTCCTGAAAGTTTTACCTTAAAGATTAAACATGTTTCAACTTTCACATGTTTGGAATGCTGGTAGCCAATACTAACAGCCAACAGCACTCCGACAGAGTTTAAAATAAATGACTACAATATTAATGTGTACAACCCTTATGTGTATATGGAAAAGCCTATGAATAAATACTGCACTGAATAATACCATTAACCTTACACAACTACTACTGTATAAAAACATCCATACTTCATGTGCACATTTCTAATTACACTGGAGATACAATCCTTTAACAGCTGAATAAACGTTTAAACAAGAAATGCTGGATTTCACCCTGGCACTTCCAAAAGCTCTGCATTGATCCCACTTTATAATAAACACACAAGCCCGTAATAACTGGAGCTCTGGAACTCTCCCGAGAGAGCGTGTAAAGAGGCTTCGCTGTAATCCCCCTATCGGAGCGCCATGACATGTTCTTAAAAAGCAGTGTGCATTAGTTCAGGGGCTACAGATACTGTACCATAGCTCTGCTTTATTATTATTATTATTATTATTATTATTATTATTATTATTACTAATTAAACGTGCTTAACCAGGACATCCATCCAAGTGAGATAAATCAAGGACTTCCTAGGGTATCCAGAGCAATGAGAGCGTACTGTACATTCATCAAACACAGCAACAGGCATGTTAATATCCAGGTAACTGCTGCCTTCAAAAAGAAGATCTTTCCAAAGGGTTTAGAAAGCTGCAGCCCTTGTGCTTATGGTCTTCTTTTATCTCTTTGATTAAATGAGAAAAGTGTGTGCACGCGCGTGTGTGTGTGTGCGTGCGTGCGTGCGTGCGTGCGTGCGTGCGTGCGTGCGTGCGTGTGTGTGTGTGTGTGTGCGTGTGTGTGTGTGCGTGTGTGCGCGTGCGCGAGCGAGTATACAGGTAGATTCGACACGGCTCCTCTTACAGCTGCAGTTTGCTGTGCAATGTTATTTATGGGAATGGATGCAACACAAGCACTGGATTGCGATGGATATAAATTGATTCAGACGTTTCACCTGCCAGTGCACCTCCGGCCGGGTATTGACATGTCTGTGTTACACGCTGCTCGCTGCGTTCCCTGGGCTTTCAAACTCATTTACTAGCTGGCAGGTCGAAACTCTCAGCAGCTAAAATGAACCATCGTTCAAGCAAGGCAAACAAATAGCTGGACAGACAGATTTATTGATTTCCCACGCAGAAGAGATAATCACCGAGCCAGACGGAATTTATACATAAATATACAAGACTGATGTCTTCCCCAGGAATGTCTGCAGGAACAATTTGTAAGGCTCTTTTGAAACCGTTTCAGGCATGGAAATGAGACTCCCATTGCACAGCAGTTTGATTTATTCCCGGTTTTACTAGGAATTTAATAAGACACACCTGAGCATGTAACTGTACCTATACAGTACACTGTGGCTGATCAAGCTCTTGTTAAAACCTAGAATGGGTGAAACTGCTGTGCAATAGGAGGCTTATTTCCTGCTTCTAATGATTTAACATAATTTCACAGAAAGAGTGCCACTGCCTTCTGGTGCTGGGTTTTGGCGCTAGCCGTTGTTACAAGGAGTATAAGACACTGGGGTCTACTAATATTGAGAACGATAGGGAGCACAGATAATAGAACAGGATTTAAGAAATTAAATATTCGGAAAATGTAGCTGGTATAAGGCAACCTCTAAAATGCTACAGAACCTCCTGTAGTGTTTAGACTTCACACTTTACTTTACCTTAGCTCTACCGGTACTCTGGGTTGTGCATATCCTAGCTATAGTATAGTACAGTACAGGCATACATCGCTCTACAGAATACAGGACTGTATTTATATATATATTTTTTTATATACACATCAAATCGAGTGGGGAATACATTTGTGGTTCTAAAAAACCTACCCAACTCAAAAGGGCTTCTTGTTTTTTTTCTGTCCTTGGGCATTTAGTCTGTACAATACATGCCTTTGTAAAGTTCAAGCAGCAGTCGATTCTCACGCTACTGAACACTGGAAAGCCAGTAGCAGCAACCTGATAATCAAAGTGTATAGAGTGGTAATGCACTAGCATGGTAATACAGTAACTAGTCTGGTCTCAACTATTCGATTAAAACCCCCTTGAATCCCCCTGCGTTATAATGGTGTTGATTAATGTGTTGAGGTTGTAATTGTGAAGGAGAGCAGCGGTTTATTTTCCCCAGAAAGCTCTTCAATACGGTAGATGAGTAAAATGGATGATACGGTCAGTATAGCATTACTTGACAGTACCGCACATTGGCATCCTATTCACAGCAGAGTCATGATTAAAATACCGTACGCTGGGAACCCTGCAAGCAACAGTGCTTTTCATATACTGTACAGACCGCTGCACAGAAACACACAAAACTACCGGAATAAGATTATAATCAGCTACTGTACACTGTAAACTGAGCTTCCATTGTGAGAGGGTTTTTTTTTTTTATTCTGTTGAATTCTGCTCTTTAATTTCCTTGGGACCTTGGCTTTTAGCATTGCTCTGCAAAACCATTTTACATTCAAAAATACATCTGTGTTAAAAATACAGAGAGGCTTGCATAAGACTCTTACTACTGGTGGCTATAAAAAAAGAAAGTGAAAAGTCCTTCAGTACTGTATGTGAGAGTCAAACAGATGCTTAAACACAGAAGAGAACTGAACAAGTCAACCTTTATTGAACTACAATATAGAACTCACACCCGGTGTCTATCCTTATAAAAGATTAGCACAGCAAAAGCCCTGCAAAGTGTAATAAAGCACAGTGAAAGCATGGGAACGCATAGGTGAGGTTTGAAAACACAGAGGCATGTGGTAAAGCATATAAAAAGCATGGCAAAACCATTGGAAACTATCATGCATGCATAATATATATAACCATAAAAAATGACAGTGGTAATATTATATATTAAGAAGTGAGGTGCCAAAGAGGGCACCAGGAGAATCAATAATCAATTAATCGGGAATTGCATTTCCTAGCAAATGTTGTGTTCACAGTACACACTTGGGAAAACAGAAGGCTAGGGTCTGAAGAGTTACTGATGTAAATGTAAAAAATAAAGCACAGTGGAAGCATGCTACAGAACAAAGCACAGAGGAGTACGGTAAAGCAAGGTATGTGCTACGGTAAATTCACAAGCTTAGGAAAATATTCCTACAAGGTCACAGGCAGGGCAAATCAAAGCACAGAGCCCAATTGTGTACCACATCAAGCTAGCACTGACCCACAGTATTGAAAACAGGCAGTGTGCAGTTCAACACAGACAGAGAACAAATAGCACTTCTCTAATCTACATAATCCCAGCAGTACAAAGCATGGTTATTATTGGATAACTGATTCCCCCTGTGCTCCGAGCATGCTCAGCACACTGTACAGATCTGAAGCGTCTGTCTCTAATCTCTCCCAGTCAGACGGATGGCTGGAAGCACGGATTCTGTGAAGCAGGGAACATTTTCCCTTCAGATCTCCATGCACGGCAATATAAAAATGCAGCCGGGCCGTGTGTTCATCAGTTCTAGAGGATAGGACTTAGGGTCTGGGCAGAGGTTAATTCCAATTCCATTTCCAATACCCAACAATGAGTGAGTGAAACTGACTCTCTTTATGCAGGTGTACCGAGACTCGAGTGCTAATCAATCATTCAATTGGAATCTCGGTACATCTGAACTAATTGTGCTCCCCATGCTTCCACGCGAATACTCACTTTAATCTGCACGTGGAGTGATTGTGCAATCTCGTGCTACATAGCCCCATTATATCCTGTGCACCTATACATACACCAACAATAACACACTACATACAACAGATAAACATGAAATACACACAGGTGGGGCACGCTGCCACAGACTTCAATTAAGTAATCTGTTGCCACTGTGAGAAGCTCATTTTAAGAAAAAACTACTAATTCCAATTTTGATCAATGATGTCCTGGAATTGATTAAAAGGGAATTGGGAATTGATTTTAAAAAGGAACTGCATTGTATAGCTGTCATGCATAGCTGAGGCTAAATGGGAACAAGGACATTTCATTAACTCTGCACACAACACAAGAGCTACAAAAGATTTCATATCAATTATCACAAACTATTATAATCAATAAAATGAGACTTTAAAACGCAGTGGGGCAGAATGTGCACAAGCTCTACAGATTGGAGTCGCTTTCACGATCAGAACAGATTTAATATGCAAATCAAGAGCAAGAACATGGCCAATGACTCAGTGATCTACAGCATATCCATCTATAAACAGGTTTCTAAATAGAAGACTGTGTAATCTGTACCAGGTGGATTTATGCTAAACGGCAATCAATCTGTTTTTTTAATAGGCTATGAAATAATTCCTAATTTAATAACAATATCACTGTGACAGCAGGCTGCCGTTCATTCGGATTGTGTAAGTGCTCACTGTATGTGGTCTGAAGATCCCTGCAGACAGCATGCTTTTAATTAGTTTGCAGTCTCCCAGGTACTTTACAGTACTGTCGAGTCTCAATCTGAAGGATTGCTGTTGAGTTCATAACAAACCCCGCCCGTTTACTGAACCCTGCTCTGCACGGAGGGCTGAGTGTTATATCGGCACTGCTCCTGAAACAGACTCCTGTGCGGTGGAATTAGCAAGCAGGTGAGAATACAGCACTGTAGTTGGGATGAACAAAAGCATTCTCTCAGCACTGATGCATATTCATTACTAGCTCATCTTCAAAACGTTACTTAGCAGCAATGTAGTCAATTCATTTGTGAAGCGATTGACAGAATGCACTGGAGCTCCACCCAGGAAACTCCTAACAGGGTGCGCATTTCTTTCGGAGGGGGGTGGGGGGGTCCCCACATACAATGTATTAGCAGGAGTTGAGAGACTACAGTATTGTGTATACTGTACAATGTTTATTGTCTCATACAAACAATCTGAACAGACATTTTCTTATCCTTTAGATTCATTTTTCAAAACATGAAACCCCAAACAGAAGAACATAACAACATAAGAACATAAGAACATAAGGAAATAACAACATTTACCAACGAGAAGGCAATTCCACCCATCTACTGTAAGCTCGTCTGACTCCTAACAGCTGATTGACCTCAAAACTTCGTCAAGTTGGGTCTTTAAGGATCCCAGGGACTCAGCATCAATGACATGACTAGGTAACCCATTCCATGCCCTCACCACTCTGTCTGAAGGAGTGTTTCCTACCCTCTGCCCTAAGCATATTTCCACTTAATTTCCAGTGGTGTCCTGATTTCTGCTGATATTAAAGTATTGCTCAGAGTTAATTCTTTAATTCTTTTTTGTCAGGTTACGATAACCCAACAATCTTATTATGGCGACCAAATCCTCTGTTTCCTAAACTGCACAAACATGGGCTGAAAACAGACAAACGTCTTTAATTTTACATGCATGTGAATATGCTGGAAGACTGTGCAGTGTCATGATTAGCAACAAAGGGTTCGATGGTTCTCTGATGTAACTCAAACAATGATATCCATTAGAGGAACACATACAGCACCAGCAACCGAAGCAGACCGGAATACAATATCACCATGGGAACCAGAGACCACAAATCTGTCCCTCAGACCACAACCAACCATGTTCTACAGCTGTGGCCAAAGGTTCTGCATCACCTAGAATTTTAGGACTGAGACCTAATTTAAAAAAAAAAAAAAGTCTATGAAAATCATTTAGATCTTTTATTTAACATCATGTAATCAAAGAAACTACAAAATGATATTGCTTAAAAGGAACCATAATAGTAGTAATGTTAGATTTCAAAATGTAACCTTTTTCAATTTTCGTCAGTTTTTCGTTAAGTATATGTTAAGCGGTATGTAATTCAATATGTTAAGGTAACATTATTCAGCAGGTTTCATTCAACTTTATGAAGTAAAATGAGTTAATTCTACAGATGCAAAACCTTTGGTCATAGCTGTATACTGCCAAGCCCTTACTGTACACCACACCGCGGTATGTAGACAAGGACACCACTGTTTGCACAACACAAAGAAATTGCTTGGCTTCAGTATAAATGACTCTGTATTTATTTCATACTCCAGGGTCCGTTCTTGTCATGCAGTTGCACAGCTTCTGCATAATAATGAAATCGCTGCCTCGAGCCTGTATAATAAAGGACGAACTTACAAATTGAAACAGCTGAGGCTTCAAAACCAAGCTAAAAGGACTTGCACAGCTCCGGGAGACAACATCTTTTAAAAGGTCTCAAGCCTCAGCCAGTACCTGAATGCAAAGTTCTCCAGGTTTGCTGTTATCGAGTGGGTCTTGAATATTTCACACACTGCGCATGAATGCATGCAGTACAGCACTGCTACAGTTGTATGACAACATAGAACATGTTTCAACTCCTGCCTGACAATATAGAACACTAAAGAGCCCCAAGCCTTCCTTCTCTGGTCTTTGACTGCGTTAATGCGATAGTGCCGTCTTTTCAGATGCAGTATAATGAATACGGATGGCTTGCACCGACTCCATGAAGGGATTTGGTTTTAAGTGCGTCCCTCGGTTATTCAGCTTAATCTTTCATGAGTAAAAGTGCCTTTGTGTGCCTCCCGAGATCAGAGAAGCAAATTGTGTTATTAAAGCTGACACTATTTAAGTCCACCTGCCTTTTGAATAATGAATCTTCAATTAAAAGAATACAACCTGGGGGCTCCCGAGTGGCGCATCCAGTAAAGGCGCTCCGTGTGGAGTGCAGGATGCGCCCTATAGCCTGGAGATCCAGGCTATGGCACAGCCGACCGTGACTGGGGGTTCCTAGGGGGTGGCGCACAATTGGCCGAACGCCGCCCGGGTAGGGAGGGCTTAGGTCGGCAGGGGAATCCACGGTTCACCGCGCATCAGTGACCCCTGTGGCCGATAGGGCGCCTGTGGTTCTGCAGTGGAGCCGCCAGATCTGTGTTGTCCTCCGGGACTATAGGTCTGGTGGCCTCGCTGTGGATCTGCAGTGTGAAAAATGACGGATTAGCAGGAGCACGTTTCGGAGGACGTGTGTTCCAGCCGCCGTTCCCCGAGTTGGTGGGGGGGTTGTGAGCGGCGAGCCGAGGATACAGATAATAATTGGGCATACAAAATTGGGGAGGGAAACCAGGGTAAAAAAATTGGCAATGACTAAATTTAAAAAAAATAAATAAATAAATAAAAAAAAAATACAACCTTGGCTGTCAAGAATTTAAATGTGAATGGATTTCAAAAAGCATACAGTTCAAATACCACTTACAAAAGCTAACCATAGTAAAAGCATGGCAAAAAGTGATAAAGGATAGTGACAGCATGGTAAAGCATAGGTAAGGCCTGTAACACCCAGTGAGGTGCCTGTATGGTATATAGGTTTGCCACCTGTCCCTTTCTCTGGATTAATCTGGTATCCATAATCCATAAACTGAGCACAAGTTAGATACATCAAGATACAATATTACTGCAACAGACGTGCAATGTGAATTGGTTGTCAATACTATACTGTAGTAATATTATCAATGTTTCCTATTGGATGAATAGAGGATTTCTAAAGAGAGTTTACACTTTTAACAACCCTCTTCTGTCCAGAGGTCCCAGTTTTGTGTACCTCAGAGGTGGCGGCCCGGATGGTAAAGCATGTTAAAAAACATGGCAAACCATAGTAAAGTAGGTAAATGCACAGCATAGCCATGAGGAAAATCACAAAATGGCTTTTATATGAGATACAGCACACAGCCAACAGCGTGTTCTTCACTCTCACCAGCACAGGCAGCAGACTGCATAATGAAAGTGGCTTCAAGGCTACTATTGTAGCAAAATAAATAACAACATCATAGAAAACATGACCATATGGTCCCTTACAAAATGAATGCTGTGTTATCTACAGTACAGCTGCAGAGGCAAAGCTGGCTGTGGGCTGTCTGGACACAAGGGGAGACTCTCCTGCCAAACCATACGTCTCAAACCATTATAATCAATGTAACATGGAAAATAAAAGCAAAAGTCATATTTAAAAATGTGCAAGATTGTTCTAAAGTCTAAACAGTAATCAACCTTTTACACAAATCAGGCCAAATAAGTGTTTTGTCACACAAGGTAATACACTGCAAACCAACAGGCCAGCCACCAACAGATCCACAATCCTCCAGGGTAAATGGAACACAACGAATCCAGCACGTGCAGGGTTCCCATGACAACAGAGCTTCAGAGGTAATAGTGTCAAGGTAAGGTACATTTCTTCACAGGTTACAAAGCTGGGCAAGAAGACACTCCACAACAATCCATATGCTACGATCCAGGACCAGTGCTGCTTCAGGGATGGGAATAAGATTCCTACTGTAGAGCAGTTTGATGCATTCCTAATTTTACTAGGAGTTTAATAAGATACACCTGAGCTTGTTACAGTGCCTACGCAGTGGGGCTGTTCAAGATCGTATCAAAACCCGGAATGGGTGAACCTGCTATGCAATAGGAGTCTTATTTCTATCTCTGTACTTCTATAGAACCTCAGCCACCTCAAATCTATCTGCCTTCGCACAAGGGTTTCAGAAACCCCCAGTGTGCTTCTTTTTAGCAATTTCTCCTCACTGCCTGCAGTACAGAACAGCCTCTATATTCTCTTACTGAGCTCTCCACTGATGTGAGTTATCAACAGGCTGTGAAAGGCTGTCACAAAACCAATTGATTGAGCCATCTAGAGGTCCCTAGAACGAAATAGCAGGCTGGCAAAGGTGCAGTCAAACCCTGAAGTGCTGTTGCTGTTGAAAGACTTCAATCAAGTGAGGGTGCTTATTAAGAGAAGGAAAACACCAGTTCTCTTTTTTTGCCCTGTTGTAAACAGTGACGGAAGACAGCTCTTAGAGCCTAGCTCCCCAAAGCCCATTCCATTAGACACCCTGAAAAGTACAGTAAGGCTTTCTCACAGCTGCATTTTTCATCAGTTTATGCACTTTAAGAATGAAGCAGCTGAGGCTCTCTCGCACCTAAAATAGCTGCAGACTCCACTCACAGACATGTAAATGTTTCATCTGAATAATCCTGGTCCACTGCCATTACATTTGCTCGGTTTGCTTTTAGTTCTCGTTGAAATCTTTAGCACAGCAACACAACAGGAAGGGTGGAGAGACGCATCAAATACTCTGTATGCTTTACAGCCAGTACGGATAGAGTTTCTCGCTGACAGTAAGTAACCCATTAAAGATACACTTTGCCAATCTTCAGTGGGAGACTTGAAAGGACTTATCTTTAGCATAATCATTACCAGTGATGAATTTGGTATACGCAGCTAGACAATTGCGTTGTGATGGGCTAGTCGAGGAAACGGCTGCTGCCAACAAGGTGCATTGAGTATTAGGGGTTCAACAATTCATTGTATATCAATGAATCGTGATCCTTTCTTTACATGATGTATCACATCGTAATACAAATACGTATCGTGATACAAGACCAAAAGCACAGCAGAGCTCACTGTAGATCTCCCAGTGGTTCTTGAATGAAGTAGAAGTGTGTTTTATAACTGGTATGGAGGTTTTATTAAAGGTTTGTCTTTTAACGAAATGGCCCATCATTAAATGACCATTTGATCTTATTATGCATCATGCAAGCAGCCAATCAGGACCCTCACGTACTCATGTACCGTGAAACATATCGTATGGTAACCTGCATATCACATCATGTCTCGTATCATTACACCCCTATTGAGTATGTGGGTTTGTTTTCATTACAGAGAAGCTCAAACAGGTGCTGAAGGCGAGACTAATTCATGAATCTCACTCTCTCACCTTTACTTCCACACTGATGATGCAAAAGTTTCAATGACATAATGAAAAACAAAAACAATATGAGCTGGAAACCAAATAACATGAATTATACTTACTGTAGGTGAGAGAATGATTTCATTTTGAACATCCTCTTTATTTCACCTTCAATATAAAAAAAAGCCACAGGTTTTTAATGAGTTTAACAGACAACACTGGGTGGTTTTCTTGTGGTCAGGTAGTGGATTAGGTCAAATAAAACCGGTCTGTGTCTAGCACACTGTACGGTAACACTTTGAAGCCACATAGACCCTCTACCTTTTTTTTTATTTTAGATGTATTTTAATTGTGTTGTTTCTACAGTAATATTCAGTATGCTCCTCTGGTGTGTTCTACAGGAATTATAAACTGTACCGTGAACAATCAGTCAACATGGAGCTGTGTTCTAATAAAAAAAAATATATACTATTTTATAAATGTTATTATAGTTTTCATTCTAGTTTTGCTGTCTGATCGAAAAAAAACCCAGCCTGTGCTAACCTTGGAAAGAAGTTGGCAGGCAATGTTGTATTTGGAGATGTTTGTATTGGCTGTCGTTTAGGGTTTATTTATCGGTGCAACGCATCTGAAGCGCTGTGACTCACGGTTTAGGAGCTAAAGCTTGCAGTATGTCCAGGAATTGTGTTACAAGTCCTCCAGTAACACCGATTATATAGAACAGGTTTACTGAGGTGATGTTTAGGAATAGATTTACCAGCACACAATAAAAACCCCAACTGAAACACAGTACAATGTATGTAATTAATTGTTTGTTTGTAGCTGTGGCAGGGGTGAGGTCTGCCCCTGTAAAATCTAGTTGTGTTTAATTATGAACGTGGTTTGGCGGGATGTGTTTTGATTTTCTAAAGATAAAAATGTGGAACGTTTGTAAATGATAATGTGTTTCATTTGTTTAATTGGACGGCAGGGCTGGGAGGTTAGACCTCCCTGCTGGCCTAATTAAAATGAATGTGCAGCAGGTGGTCAGGGGTGAATTGAACAAATCAATCGATTAACCCTGGTCATCTGCCTTTAAAAAGAGGCTGAAAAGCCAGTTTCTTTGTTCTTCTTTTGTTTGGTCTGTGCTTTGCAAGCCTGGAGGTGAAGGAGAACTCTCACGTCTGAGTATGGAACCAGGGTGAGCCAAGGACCACTGCAGGTGTAACTGGGGTCCTTAAGAGCACAGGTAGGGATTACTTTAGGGGATTAGTAATCCTAGCAAAGTTTATGTAGTTTATGCAGGGAGAAGGTTTCTGAAGCGGGACCTCCCTTTTAGTGAGAGTAGCGTTTGGCCTGAGCTTGGCCACCTTTTATTTTCGAGTTGTTTTTGTTCAGTGTTTTGATTTGCATTTTGGCAGTCATGTACACTTGTATATATTGCCTCCCGCACTAGGGCTACTATTGCCCGTACCCTAGTGGCAGACACCAACCACTGCAACTGTCTGCAATACTTGTAATTAATAAAACCTGGACGCCTGAGCGGCATTTCAGATACAAACCCTCTGTGTGTCTCACGTTACCCACACTGTAACAGGGGGATGTGTTCCCATTTTTAATTAAAGCTGAGGAATGGCAAGATAACCGTGTAATGTCCCTGGCAGGTGGATTCCGTACAGGTACGGTGGAATGAGAGGGCTGTGCTATTCAGGACTAAACTGTATGAAGAGCCGTGGTGACAGGTTAAAGAACTGAATCAGAAAAAAGACAAGCAAGTGTTTTTATTAACTGCTAAAAATGCAGAATTGAGCAATACTAGAAAATACCCAGCTATTCTTAAAATGAACAACGCTGAGCCAACATGCATGAAGAATCGGTTGTATGGTAAACTTTAAGTTAAAAATAAACGCTGCAGTACGGTAGCAGCTTCTGGTACTGTACCAATAGCCATCATCATCACAGGTTAATCCCACTGGCATCCAGCAGGGGATACGGATACACAGACAGCACAGTGCCAGAGCTACTCACAAATTAAAGGCAGACACAAAGTCCCATTGTGCAGGAGCCAGCCTGGCCTGCCTGCACCCCAGAAAGACCATTCCAATAAGCAGAGACATGCTGTTTAACTTCCTGCAGCGAAATACCAATCCGCCCTGATCGTTGTGCAAGCATTAATCCAGGGATTCGATTTGCTTGTGTTCAGTAGCTGGGGGCAGCAGTGTAAACCTGATCATGAGGAGCACAGACAATCTCGCCCCTGGAGAAAATGCAAGCAGCACACTTCTGCAAATAGTCCTGGAGACAAAGATTCCAGATGTAAATGTGAAGACAACATCTTGTGAACAGTACGGCTGCAGTATACAGTATGCGTGCAGTAAGCACTGTCAAGTTTAAAGCCATTTGCTAAACATTTAAGCTAAACTCATATGAACCTTTGTTCAGCGTGTTATTCATTTGCTGTGTTATTACTGGAACCCTATTAAATGCATTCTGCACTGCTTACTTGACGGGAGCACTGCTAGCAACGTAGTTTCAATGCAGCCGGACCCTACATTGTACTGCTTCTTTGTGGATTCGTCATCAGTGTAATCCGGTGCCTACAGGAAGTGCACACAATCCAGTGAAGTTTACTGCAGTGAGAGACCTGGATAACTTGCCCACAGCTGGAGTTATTTAATGCACACAACTAGTATTGGGACAGATTAATAAATACAGAACTGAGGTAGAACATGTTCTCCTCTCCGTTTGTTTGCTTACTAAATATCTTGGTATCCCTGAATAGATAATCACCTCCTCTTCACGCACAAGTACGACTGCTTGCTCTGGATTTAAAGATCGTATTTGGGAGTTGCACAGAACCTCCTGCCAATGCTTCTCCTTCAGTCCGCATTAACAAAGAGCTACTGGTCTTATTTATTCTGTTCCTTGATCTCTGATCTCAGAAATCTTTGACCTCTGTGTGCTGCTGATGAAGTTTGAACCGCACATGTTTTTATTGTGTTGTTTGTACTTCGCAGTTGTCCTTTTATTGTTTTTCATTAAGATTTGAATGCAAAACGACTAGGGTGAGGATCTGTTCATTTGAACTCCTGGAAATTGGCTTCTGGAACAGTATTAAGTAAGTTATGGGTTAAAAAAATGACAGCATCAATGGAGGGACACGAATAATTTAAAAAACACATTTCAATGCTACAAAAGCAGAGACTTACTACAGAAGATGTCAAAGATTAAAATCAACATTTTGGTTCACAGTGGTTCTACAGGAAACACCTGTGAAAAGTGAAAAACGGAAATTCAAATCTCCTCTCCTCTGCGAGCTTCTCAAAAGGGAAGCCCTGAAAGCTTTAGTTGTTCCTTTTGAGAGAATATTTTAAAATTACTTAGGTTTTATAAAAACCACACTTGCTCCCCCAGCTTCAAGTTTCATTGAGATTCATTAGAGGGATGCAGCCTGTCCCACAGCAGAATGTGTTGAGAGTTTCATGAGAGGGATGCAGCCTGTTCCACAGCAGAATGTGTTGAGTTTCATTAGAAGGATGCAGCGTGTCCCACAGCAGAATGTGTTGAGTTTCATTAGAGGGATGCAGTGTGTCCCACATCAGAATGTGTTTAGTTTCATTAGAGGGATGCAGTGTGTCCCACAGCAGAATGTGTTGAGTTGCAGTAGAGGGATGCAGTCTGTCTCACATCAAAATGTGTTGAGTTGCAGTAGAGGGATGCAGTGTGTCTCTCACTCTGCAGACAGACCTGCTGTTCCAGGGCTGCCTTGCAGTTTCAGCCCTCTCTCAGTCTCTCACTCTACAGATAGACCTGCCCTGTATTGTATGCTTGTTCTGTGTTGTTTGCACTGGAACTGGCATTGCTGCTGAGAAGGACTGGATTTCGTTAATAAGCAGATTCCATGGCACAGCCTTTATAGAAAGATTACCACAGTAAATTTGCATGGTAATTTCACAGTTTTCCTATGGTTATGCAATGTAGCTTATTTATCATAGTTTGCAATGGTTTGTGATGCTTCTTTCTACTTTTTTTTTACCATGCTTGCCTATGCTTTACCATGCTGTCACTGTGCTTAATTACACTTTGCTATGCTTTTACTATGGGAAACTTTTATAAGGGTTCCACACAAGACTGTGTACACTGCACTGTGCACATCCCTGGACTGCAATGCCTCCTGATTAACAGAGCAAACTGAACTGTTTTATAATAGAGGCTGTCCAATAATCAATAGCATTGTCTTAAAGTGACATTTCTGCTCCATCTCAAAACATCAGCTCTTTGTCGATTCATGTTATTTTCGTACTATGCAGTGCTATAAATAAAGCTGTAGTACCAGTTCCTCTTTCCGGTGGTCTGCAGCATGGGATTTTTCTACAACCTTAAACTCTGCAACCCTGAACTTTTTAAAGAAAGACCAATGAACCTATTAACAAAATAAGCAAGACAGTAGCAAATGTATAGAGTAACAGCATACATCTTATCTAAAAAAGTCTGATTTAATCCCAAGTAGAAATCCTTAAATCCCATTTCAGCACTGTGCACTGTAGAATAAATTACTGTATTATTGCAATCTAGAGTGCCTACTACTGTATTATGGTGGCTTTCCAAAGCGTTGGTCCTGATGTACAGTGTTCATTTCAATATATAATCCATGTCTGAGCCAGATGAATGGGCTTCTTTAATTTGACAGGTCAGGGGTTAAAGCACAGGCAGGGTTTGACTCGCTCAAGTACAGTAGTTATGCCAGTTTGAGTAATTTAGGGGCAGACTGGCTATCTGCCCAGTGGAATTAAAATCGCCATGGTTACCGCAGCCCTCCCCAGACTCTCTCACGCATCCTGCCGGACAGAAGATGAGATGCCAATGCTGAGCTGCGTTCTGCTGCTACAGTACCTCCACCCCACCGCGTACAGACACGATCACAGGCAGGAGGGGATTCAAACAGTACAATAGGCAATACAACAAGGAAGTCCAAGGACAAAGCAAATCTCCAGACAGGAAACACGGACGGTCGTGCAAGCAGCTTGAATCCAGGGATCAGTAGCTGAACCCACGTATGTGTGGTTGTGTACAGGTTTGCTCAATAAAGCCGATGTCGTAAAGGAATTGGAATTGTTTAAAAGAGAATGGGAACTGAGCAGCGTTGTTCATTGTCTCATCTAAAGCCCCTTTCACACTGGCATGCTCTGCCCGGGCCGATCCCTACCCGGGTCTGGACCTGGTGTCATGCGGGTTGGCTATGCGATTTCGCACTGCTTTTGAAGAGGCAGGGTCGACCTGGGTGACAGAAGCAAATACTCAGCGAGAGTATCAATGCCCCGGAAGCAGCTTGTTACAGACACTTCCATCCAAGCTTCTCTGCATTGAACTGTCGGCCCAAATGCTGATTGGAGCGAATGTTTCTTCATCCCTGCTGCAATCGGCTCATGCTGTGTCTCAATCAACAAAAACATGACTACATAGAATAAACAGAAATATTCCTTGCGGAAGTGAAATCTCAGTCCGTCTGAGTTTGGACTGAGTTTGTTTCAGTGCACAGAGTTCTTTTCCTCCACAGTTTATTTCTCAGTGAACTCAGTTTGGTTAGTTTAGAAACGAACCCTATTTTATTTTTTTGCACGAATCTATCGCTAACCTGCTGCTTCCGGCATACCCTACAGAAAAGCGTGCACAATGTTTAACCCAGTAATGCTTTGTGTTTGCACTTTGCGACTGCTGCAGCCCTCTCTAGACTGTGTCTGCAAACCAACCTCAAATGACAACTGTTGCAAATGATGTGTGATGTGTGTAGGGTTGCTCCTTTTCAACATTTATTTTTCAGAGGTTCCCAAAATATTCTAATAAAACACTCATCTTTTAGAAAATATTTATTTTTGAGCCCACTCAGGTTCTTTATTGAAACATCATGAAACCTATTAATTGTGCAAAGGTCTGCAGAGGCTTTCCTACTCAATGCAATATTTTCAGTCGATTCTTTTCTTCTGACCAAATTCCTTAGCTTGGAGATATCCAAGCTACGCAAAATCACAGCAAATGAAACGGCTGTCAATCATACCTGATGCTTTTCTATTTTTCATTTTGGATACCAGTATCACCGCCCCACTCAAATCAGAGACCCGTAACAGGCTGTATGGTTTATTACATCTATCACTGTGTTTTATGAGCCCTTGTCAAATAAACGTCAAAAAGGAGCAAGCCTACGTGCTGCGGGACAGACATCGTGTTCATTTATTCCCAGGCGGACAGTAGATTAGTGTCTGCTAACAGTAACACAATCACTGAGGCAGCCTACCAGGTCAGCGGCTTTCTCCAGTCACTTGCTGCACCCTGCATGGTTTTGCGACAATGTGCACCACCCTTATTATAACCACATCCTTCCACCTTCAGCTATCCAATGTGCTCCTTTCTTGTACTGTGATGGTGGATTGGGGGTTGTGGTGGTGCAATCAGGGATACCTTTTTTCCTGTAGAGCTTCGACGGCGGGGGGGGGGGGGGGGGGGCGGCTGCAGGTGCGTGGCTAAGTATGTGAACTTGCCTTGTGCACTGAACGCATGCCTGCCACAGGGCTCCCCTGGGTCCTAAACCCTGCTAGGTACAGACAGGGTTTGCAGTAACCACACATCAGCCATGACTTTTGCAGACATTGAAGGTTTGGTGACATAAGGGGGTTTAACAGTAGAGTTCTGAGCAAAATACGAGAGAAAATCTGTCCTGGGAGTTGTTCTGTCAGGTTAAGAGACACATTAAAAGGCCAATGCACACCAGATCCAGTTTCCATATCCTAATTTAACAAACAACAAATATTATTTTAAAAGTCACATACATTTCTTACAGTACAGTACCTTGCACAACAAGCTCGTAAATGTGCGGGCTTTGGTTCAATCAGATTTCACGTCTGTTATTGAAATGACGGAGTGGATCTGATAGCCGCCGATCTTTGCAGGTCTAGTCCAGACTCTGTGATCCTCTTTGGAGCACGGTGCTCAAAATGCTAAGGGGCTGCAGTGCAGATATAACTCATCGTGATACCATTATGAACAACCTATAAGGTCAAGTACAATTCCTGTGTCTTTGGTGCAGTAGCATAATACAAAAGTGCCACAGGGCTTATTTTATTAAGAGAATCCAGAGCAACTAGCCCTGGCATTCTGGTATTCAAGTACAGTAGTACAACAGCCCCATTCTTACTACTGTGCCCAGCCCCTTTTAATGCAGGATACCCCTTTAAGCATGCACCCATGTTTCCATGGAAACAGCAGACGAGGCTGACAGGCCCACAAACAGAGAGACACAGACGAGGGGCAGTTCTGAACAGATGGAGACAGACTGTCCCCTCTTCAGATGATCATCAAGCAAGACACTTGAAAAGCAACGTCTAATTTTATAGACCTACTGTAGCAGCTGCTGAGGAAACATGTTTGCAAGCACCCTCGACAGCTTTTCTTCTGAAGCTATTCATTCAAGAGCGATGCTTTATGAGCAGGCCGGCTCGTTTGCATAACTCCATAAAAGGGCAAAAACAAAAATGCATACCGAGCTGCACACTGTATCTACAGTGTGTAGAAATGCACACCGAGCTGCACACTGTATCTACAGTGTGTAGAAATGCACACCGAGCTGCACACTGTATCTACAGTGTGTAGAAATGCACACCGAGCTGCACACTGTATCTACAGTGTGTAGAAATGCACACCGAGCTGCACACTGTATCTACAGTGTGTAGAAATGCACACCGAGCTGCACACTGTATCTACAGTGTGTAGAAATGCATACCGAGCTGCACACTGTATCTACAGTGTGTAGAAATGTTGTTGTGATGAAAAATAAAGTATTATAGGAACGTACTGGCATGCAAGCAGGGCCCTTTTCTCACCTTTCTAAGGACGTTTAAAAGGACCTTAAATATAAGGATCATTGTTTGAAGAGTGTCGTGCTGTTTAGAATAGAATACTGTACACATCTGTATCAACACTCCACCACTGTTTAACTGCTCTTAGTCGAACCCGCTCTTACATGGAATTATTTGAATTTGATCTTTTGCTACTGATTTTATTGTACCTTTCAACTGCTCTTATCTGTAATGTGATACTCTGTAATGTGATACTTTACTGTATTTCCCCTTATAAAAGTTCCCCATAGTAAAAGCCTACAGTAGCAATGTGTAATGGAGCATAGTGAAAGCATGGTAAAGCCCAAAGGGGTATGGTAAAATGTATTTAAAGATAAATACGGCAAACCATAGTAATCTATGGTAAATGCACAGTATAACCATGGGAACACTGCAAAATGACCATGCACTTTTACTGTGGTAAACTATTACAAGGGTCTATTGCAGCTTCTGCTATTAGTGTGGGTGGCAGTATATGAGATGCTGTTTAGATTAATAAGACCACTTGAATGATAAGACTTATCCTGGCTAGGGATGTCAGAACCTGATTAAACTTTAATATTAAACATGTTTAAACATTAACATGTTGGGAATGTTTCTAAGCAATTAAAAAGCCATCAGGAGAAACCCTCCGTAGAGTGCTATTGCTTTTTTATGATGCACTGCAACAGTAATGCGGATGAGACTACATGCGTACAACACTGATGCGGGTGACACTACATGCATACAACACGGATGCGGATGAGACTACATGCGTACAACACTGATGCGGGTGACACTACATGCATACAACACTGATGTGTATATGGAAGAGATTCACGCATCCTACTGTGTAATCTGACCTCTAAATCAGACAGGCATTTCTTTGACAACAGTAAACGTTTAGGAAAAAACTAACGTTTAACAGATGAACATTTGAATGATCCCGTTTGAAGGGGGAACAGCTTCCTGTGTTTGATTTCTGAGAAGCGCAGAACAGGAAACGACTGTCCGAATCACTTTTATTCTTTGCCATTCAAGTGCTGGCATGCTCCAGTTGGAGGTTTTTATGAGAAGCAGTTTTAGGTTGGCAAGAAGTGCAGAGTTTGTTTTGCTTGTGTGGTGACCCTGCACCCTGTTCCCTTTTCTGACTGAGATCTAAATCCTCAGGGTGAAAGGGGGACGTGGCTTTAGTTGATCATACAGCAGCTCAGCTACAGAATAATCTGCACCTTCTCAGCAGCTAGTAAACCATTTACAGTACAGCTCAATCACGAGGACCAGTAGCTTTGAAATGCAGTCTTTCTTTAGATAAGACAGACTCATGCATCAACGTGTAAACAAAACAGTCTGTAGGGCTTGCATTTCTAATTCAAAGACAAAGCAGGAGCCTTCATCTTCGAGCATGCAAAACTCTGCGCTCCAAAATCCATCTACACAGTTTATACCAGCACCACATCCAAATCCTCCGCTTAATAACCAATTTACCCATTGCCAAGTCACGTCTTTGTTTCGGCAGTAAAGTTCTGTATATTTAACTCAAAAAACAAGAAGCTACTGTGTAATATGTTACCTGAAATAAGGAAAGAGAAAATACTGTTCTTCTTCAAATCCTGTGCATAACTGCTTTTGCAGACACCAGAGTCGTGCAGCCATGGAGTGCGGGTTCAAGTCCTGGCTAAGCTCAGTTGCTGATCTGGGCTGGGGATCCCACATGGAGTGGTGCACTGGTCTTGGGGATCCCACATGGAGTGGTGCACTGGTCTTGGCGCTCCCTCAGGTCGGGGACATTAAAATCGTTTGTGACTGTCACCTCACCACGCTACAGTGCCCCCTACTGGCACCTGATCTTCTTGTTTGTTGTTTTTTTTTGCCAAAGAAAAATCAGAAGCATCCACTTACTAGTATTCATGCCTGAAGGTCTTCAGTTCTTATTATACCCTCTTTCATTTTCTCCACTGCAGTAGGTTTTTTTTAAAGCAGTTAGGCTACACATATGCTGCAGTGCTTTAGCATTCCAGTGGTCCTCCCCCCAGCCATAACTCATACAAAGCATAATATTGTATCTTTTGTAAGCCACGTGGTGCTGCACTTGGATTATCCTCAAGATGCTGTGCCAGTGGCTGCTAAAGCAAGACTCCACTATTATGAAAAAGATTATTCAAATTCAACATACACTAAACCACGAAATCCTCAATACAACAAAACTAGAATTTGATACAATGCACGTTTTTCTGCAATGAATTTTCAAACATTACAGTAATTGCCTTTATGGGTCGGCAGTAAACTGACTTAAAGCTATAGAGTACAGTACAGTACAGTACAGCAAGTGCTGGTTTTCCAAACTCCTTGAAATCGGTCATCCACTTTCCCAGTCACCAATGAGCCAGAGATCAGGAATCCCTCCACAGTCTCCACACACTCCCTCCAGGGGATTGTTTCTGCAATGAGAGTTCTTTGTTAGACAATCTGCCTTCAGGAAGCTAACGAAGCAGCTGCACATGAGATAAGGGATGCTGTTTGAAACGACATGCGAGTCATTGAGGCCGGAGTGTGCAGCTTTTTCTCAGAGCAACACAGAGTTTACAGAATTAAACAATAAACCTGGGCCCAGCTTCAAACTTCAGTCCCCTTTTCATGAATTCGAATGCATGCTTCAGTGTGAAAGACAAAAAGCGATAAGGCTTCAGCTAGCTACCACTGCACTTTTTTTATGGAAAGAAAGCATAAAAAGGGATGTGAAGCGGCTCTCAGTGAAATACTAACAGCTCCTATGCTTGCAATGCAATCACACCACTTTAGGATATATCAAGTACAGCTGCTGTAGAAATAAATCCTTCACTTCCTTATGAATATAAATCTGCAAGATAGAGGCTTTGTTATATCGCCACTTCTTAACCACTTTCCAGTAGTCCAGTTTCAACACCTAGAGATCATCCCTGGTTCACTATCCCTGCATTTTATTTTTATTATTATTATTATTATTATTATTGATTATTATTATTATTATTATTATTATTATTATTAGCAGACGCCCTTACCCAGGGCAACTTACAGTTGTATACTAAAATAAATATCAAGAATTACAGTACAATTAAGAGCAAGATACAAAATACAATGACTTCAGTCCTTATAAGAGCAAATACAAAACACAGTACGATTTGATATTGGGGCAGTTCAACAGTCCCTCTGCTGTACACAAGCAGGGATGAGACTGATCCTACCAGGGTATACAGTAAACCCAACCGGGAGAGGAGCAGCGGACGGGGGCAGCCAGCCAATGGCTGGGAAACCTGGAATTTCTGATTGATCAGGGGAAATGGATGCCTGCAGAAGTACATTGCAGTTTTCTTTAGGGAGTGTTCGGAGTGTTTACACTGTGTATTGCGCATCAGCTCATTCTAATTTGACCACTATTTCCTGTTCCCTGTGCCATTAACTAAACAGCAGGGTTCCGTCTGCCTTATCCTGTGTCTGACTACAACACAGGATCTAACAGTATCCAGGTACCAAACCCACAGCGATTACAAACCTTTAAAAAAAACACTGCACGACTCGCCCTGTACCCCACGCAGCCGTGTCTTTACTAGGCCAGCTGCTCGGGGATCGCTAGGACAAAAGTAGGCAACTTTTTACATTTGAGTAACTTAGGCGCCGCGTGATTGCTATCAGTTTGTAACAAGCAGCAGTTTAAGCAGATTCGCTTGAACTGCATGATCTTCTAGACAAAGAGAAAACGGAGGGTACCGTAAGTTCTGTGACCTGAACACTGTGGTTAGAACATCGTGTTGTGCTGAATCCTTCATCCCCTGGCCTGTTCAGTTCTATCTGTAGATCCGCTTAAGGAAATCCATCCAAGATTCTGCACATGTATTGTGCTTATTGAACAATGGGACAATATACTGTACCCAACACTCCATGGAACACTGAAACAATGCAGGAAGCACTGCCTTAACCCTTTGAGGTACAAGGGACAGATGTGTCCCACAAACAGAAATGACGCTAACTTTCTTATTCTTGCAATGAGGTGCACCAAACCGGGTTTAGGTTGGATCTGGTCGTCCAAATGGTCAGTTTCCTCCTCGTGATACCTTTGAGTTCAGTTCTTCGTGTGCCTGAAGGGGTTAACACGCGTTCATCAGATCAAACTTCCTTTTCAATTCTCCTCCGCTTGACGACCAGGCACCTCTTGCATCTCTACCTCCCTTTCTTTTCTTAGGAGTTTTAAAAAAAAAAACAGTGGTTATGCTTCATGGTCTAAACATAGCAAGATCACAGCTCCTGCACCCTGCAGTGTATCCTGTGTCACTTTAAGAGCACACATGCTCAGCTGCTTCATTTATTCAAACAGGCGCTGCACACAGCACAGCCCGCAGGATCTCTTGGTTAACAGAAAGCATTCACCAAGTACAGATGGATGAATGTTACAGGTCCGTCCGCGCCTGCTGCAGTTTCCCCTGGACCCCAGGGTCTGTTTTCTATTACTGTTACTCCTATTTTCTATTCAGTTCTTTATTTGCTCTGTAAGCACCTTTTTCGCTGTACTCCCCGATAGGCCATGACATGTTGTAGCATTAGGCTATTAAAGAAACTCACAGATAGTAAATAGACACAGCAGTCTATCACTGAAGAGAAATGCTCTGCACACCTGTACCCTTTAACAGTAGCTGCTTCAAGGAATACTTTACATCCTCTTGATTTGCAGAATATTAGGTTTTTTATATATGTTCTCAAATGATTATCACTAAATACTGTTTCTGTGCTCAAGGATATTAGGCATGTTAGGCATAAAAATCACTGGCCTGTTTTTCGGGGTCTTTAAGCAATGAAAAAAAAAAAAGATCACTCGTCTTCCCTCTGAAACAGATGTTGTTAAAGACACGCTGAACAATTTGACACATTCTTGTTTTTTTTCGAAGGGGAAGAGATGACCCGTGCACACCACGGATGATGATTTTGACATTGGCCACATTACTGAAATTCCACTTTGCTCAGGCTTGCTCAAAGACTGCCCCGAAGATGCTGGGATAGTACTTGCTTTGTTAACTTGTTAACTAAAAAGACACATTATGGTGAAATGCACTTCCATAACAACTTCTACTGCATAAAGTGTTTAAATTGAATATATTACGAAGATCAAAATGTTTAAAATGCGGCAATAAATCAGGGATGGAAATAAGGCTCCCATTGCATAGCAGTTTGATCCAATCCTGGGTTCACTATGAGTTAACTCAGACTCACCTGAGCTTGTTACCTATACACTGTGGCTAATCAAGCTCGTAGTAAAACCTGGAATGGGTGCAATAGAAGTCTTTTTTTTTCCCTCACTGATAATAAAAGGTCAACATGTATTCAACATGCAGTAAAAATAAATCAAACTATTTTTAGCCACTATTAATGAAAATATTTACTACTTGCTGTTAACTGCTGGTGCATTCTATTTAGATTGATCCAAACCAAATTCATTTTGTTTTTGTAGATCTGCAAAACCCAACAGCCTCATTCAAAACAAAAAAACCCAAACCGCTAATTATAGAGAATGTGCCTGACAGAGACACCCTCTATTAAAACACTTTGGTTTGCAAACAGCTTGCATCTTTCCACATTTATAGGTTGGGAGTTGCGATTTCTAAATCCATCACACGTTGCTCTGCACTTCCGAAATCACAAGTCCTAAAGACAGGCGTTTGTTTTGCGAACACCCACTGTAGCACTTGGAGTTAGACTGAGAAAATGACAAGAGAAATGAAACAGTAACTGTGATGACACAATGCAATACATACAGAGCCCCGTGAAATTGTTTTTATTTTTATAATTTTTCGTTTTATTTTTCACAAATGTTGTTTTATTACAGATACACATTAATACTCAAATAGATCAAGAATAGTATAATATACATCATGTTTTAACTACATACATATTTTTTATTAAACATTATCCGATTTAAAAAAAAAAAAACATTTTAACAAACAGACCTCGCACACAGAAATAATTTAGTTACCATTATTTCTCATTAGCGGCAGTAACAGTAACGTACAGTCCCCCACTCTTTATAATCAACTGCCTATTTACAGTAAATACTGCCCATGCCCTCTATAGAAATAAAATAAGATTAAATAAAAATATATATATTTACACTGCCCTACTATTGTGGGGCTGTCATAATAATTGCACATACATCAATCTACCCATTAAAAAAAACAAAAACAAACAAACATAGGATTTGTATTTCAACCCCATTGCACTGAAGCAGTATACAACAAGCTTGGGTTTCTCAGTATTTAAACACTAAGCAAAGCAGATTCGTTCATTCAAATCTATTCAAAACCAAAGCGGCATTTGCTCCAGTGCAAAGTTTGCACCACTTGAAATAAAACTAAATATTAGCATACTAATGCAAAATACTGTACATGCAAACAAGCCATATCTTCCCCAAAAGCAACAAACAGCTAATGATTCATGTTAACGATGGCATCCTTCCACTCCCATTCCAGCCGACAGTTGCAAAATCTGCACATCATTATTTTGTCAATGTCAGCTGCATACATCCCCTCATGCTCAAATTCTATGCAGCGTTGTTTAATTGTTATGTGCGGTTTAGGCATTTTAGAAACACACGTCTTCTCTTCCATCACAATTTTAATTCCCAAACGACTCGCTTCAAATAATACATCTGTTCAAGTGCTAGTCAGAGCGTCCGTTTCCCTTCAGACCGCGTCTATGGTAACGGCTGAGCCTTGACAACTACGACTGCAAGTATTTATTTAAAGTATTTTCTGTATAAACGTCACAATTTAAAAATGTCACACTGATGATGTTATTTCTTTTAATATTTGCATTTTGTTTTATTTTGTTTTATATGTTACATTTCGCGTTATTTTGTGTTATTTCGTATTTGCGAAAAACACAGGGCTCTACTCATCGTCTACAGTACAGAGACAAGAAGCTGCTTCCTGTTTGCCCTTTAAAAACTAAACGATGCATATCTCTCTACAACAGGAACAACACCAGGGATACATAGATGCTCTCGGGTCTAGTGGAAGTCTGTTGTAATTGTTTTTTTTGTAAGCAAGAAACAGACGATTAACCAAACACTAAGCAATGCTATAATTGTCTTGAGAAAGCGAGTAAGCTGGCTTTGGTCCTATCACCAAAGTTTCTATAGTGTCTGGTACAAAGCAGAACCTTCCTTTTTCCAGCGCTTTTTATTTGGGAGTGAGCAGGGCTTTACATACAGCACTGCCACAGTAACAGTTGGAGTGGATGGGGTGTCTTTGTAAAGGCTTTTAGATTCTATGCACTGCGGCTGCTGTTTTTCCTGCATACAGTACAAGTAGTTACTGTAGGCTCATAGATGGCGTAAGATAGCGGTATTTTAGCAGGCACATTGATCTGTATTGCAGAAGCTGCCCTTTGCCAGTAAATGAAAAGCTCTCACAGGAACAGCATACATTGTGAAGTCTGTGCGGTCAGGCCGTTTGGTAGAACACAACATCTCACATCTTCAACCACACTCTGGGGTTACTGCCTAGCTTTTTAGATACTTCTTGTTACTGGATTTCTGAAAGAAGGTTTGAATTGCTGCTAAAGGTTTGATTACTGGGAATGCATAGCTATGTAAATCCATTGTAATAACTGGGTAACTGCAGATTATTTATGCACTGATGTAGTAACTAATGGAGGAATGTTAGTGTAATTACATGGCAATGGTCTGTGTTACCATGTAATTTAATGGGTGTGGCCATTCCTATGTAATAACACAGTAGCTATCGTATAAGAGCAAGCAGCCATTGGTAATCATCCTGTTATTACAATGTAATTACAAGCATGGTCATGCAAAGTGCTTCCAAAGATTCTCAAAATTTTGTCCAGACTATTATTTGAGAAGCCTTAACAAAAACTACCCTATAAATAAACAGAAACTCATAAACACAGTTTTGGAGTGCTATGAACTTGAAAAATGTTTGGCTTTAATTTTGAAGTTTCTTTTAGCCTTTCCCAAAGTAGGGCACATCTTTTGAGTATGCGAGTTATAGTGATAAGACGAGTTATAGTGAATAGCTTTTCATTTCAAAAGGATCCTTCGATACAGTAGCATGCAGGCACTTACCTAGTGGACCTACTAGCAGCTTGTGCTTCCTCACGCCAATTAGAGCTCTGGCTGCTGCTGAGAAGCAGGCCATCGTTGTTGCAGCATGGCCTGCCTTTAGACTACAGAACACACACCACAAAACAAACACATTGCTTCTCGGCTTTGCTTCGGCTACGAGTTTGTTCCTACCCTCTGGTGTTTGGTAAATGTTATACCAGTCAGCTTGCAGAAGAAGAAGCACAAGAGTCTTGTTTACCACAATTTCCTGCTCACTGCAAATCAAGCTCAGCAGCAGACTTCTGCACGGACCAAATGACATTTCCATACTTGAAGTACTTAAAAACAAAACCTGTTTGTAGTTTTGGAAACAGTGATGTCATTATTTTTAGCACCAGTTTCTAATTTTTGTTTACATATATATTGGCATCATGTTCACTCAGCTTCGTTGAATACACTTTCCTCGGCTTGTGTGTTTCATCCCATTGCAGAGTTTCCATTTCATTTCGTCCCTCATGATTGGCTACTCCACACCTCAGGGATGGACTCTCCAGGTGTTCTGGTAGTATGCCACTAACACTATATTATCATGTTCAAAACTCACGGTCAGCAGTTCCATTGTTCCTTCATGTAAGGTTTGGCGCCCACATGCTGTAAGACAACAGAGAAGCAGAGAACACAACCCCCCCTCCCTCCCCCCCCCCCCCCCGTACACTGAAACAACGAACAGCCTGCATCTAAAAACCTGTGCCAGTCTAGCAATACTGGAGCCCAAATACAAAACAGTCCGAGCTGCAAAATGTACCAAACAGTTCGCCTCAGAACAATCATGAGTCATTGTGATGCAATGTGCTGAGATCAGTAGAAAAAAATTAAATTGTTTCAACAAAAGAGGACAGCATTCTGTGCACACTGCAAGACACACAGAACATGAACAAGGATGGCACTCTCACACTTGCTGAATTACAACAGAGTTTGTTGAACTGGAACCCAGGTCAAAGTTTATTTTCTGCCAGATTTCAACAGCAAACGTCTGGCTTGGTCACAAGCGAATTTGCTGGTCTACTGTACATCTATTAATATACCGGATTCTGCTGAGTCAACACCCCAGTTTGAACAAATCACCTCACCCCAACTTTTAGCTGAAAGTCACAATTTCACCATTAATTTCCGTGTTTTTAATGACTCACATGAATAGAAAAAACTGCCTAGAAGTAGTTGCTGTGTGTATTGAATAATTCTGGGGCAGGGTTATCTTCGGTTCAGATAACGAAGACGTGGAGCGGTTTGGTGGTTTCGGATCAGATGATACAGACTCCTCAGTCTAAATGATTGCACTTTCCTGATACGCTACAATCCATAAAAATGTATAGACACTGCAGGAGCTTGCAACTCAGGCACCATTTTTTGTATTGAACATTGTAATGCTATAGTGCTACTTTGGATGTTCATGTTAATTTCTTACTTGCAGAGATTATGTAAAGCCCTCTATTTCAGTGGTCGGAAATTTTCACGTTTATATATTTTTGGAATGTAGCGACTTTTATTTTAGTGTTTTTCACTTACACATGTGGTTTTTCATGTGGTTTTACACAGAACGCTGCAGCTTTAAAGGTTTTTTTTTTTTTTTCTTTTTTAAATTTAGTCTTTGTCAATTATTTTTATTATTTTCTTCCAGTTTGGAATGGCCAATTATTTTTTTTTAGCCTCAGCTCACCGCTACCACCCCTGCGCTGACTCGGGAGGGCGAAGACGAACACACGCTGTCCTCCGAAGCGTGTGCCGTCAGCCGACTGCTTTTTTTCACACTGCGGACTCACCATGCAGCCACCCAAGAGCTACAGCATCGGAGGACAACGCAGCTTTCAGAGAAGCCCGCAGGCGCCCGGCCAGACTACAGGGGTCGCTGGTGCGCAGTGAGCCAAGGACACCCTGGCCGACCTAAACCCTCCCCCCCTCGCTCGGCCAATTGTGCGCCGCCCCCTGGGAGCTCCCGTCCACGGTCAGCTGTGGAATAGCCTGGACTCGAACCGGCGATGTCCAGGCTATAGAGCGCATACTGCACTCCACGCAGAGCGCCTTTACCAGATGCGCCGCTCGGGAGCCCCAGCAGCTTTAAAGTTTAATGTTTGTTTTGTGAAAATATTTGAAATGACAAAACAGTGGACATACTGCAGCAGTCACTTCTTGATTCTTTATCATGACTGTGTGCTGTGCTCTACCCTTTAAGCATGCCTCATTGTAAACTTAATCTATCGACCTGATGCTAAAAACACTCACTCTGCAATAATGTCTGTTATTTCGCCCATACCTAATTTCGTCAGAATCCGGTACTTTATTATAGGCGGCTGAGGATCTTCCAGCCAATCAGAGCGCATGTTCTGCCTGCTGGGTCACATCAGCGGCACCATATTGAGTTTTTACCAGGCTTTATTCTAAATACTGGTACAGTCTGATGTCACTGGCTTTAAAAAAATATCTATCTATCTACATATATATATATACCTGGGGCACTTCTCGGAACTCCATTAAACTACAAAGTCAGTTTAAAGCGTGACATCACAGCCGGCCACCAACCTCATCCACTTAACAGTATACTCTTGATCAAGCTTTGCCCTCCTCAATACATATAACAATGGACTAATACAACATTGGTTGTGAATAGACAATAATAATAGCTATAGATTATTTTGTACTTGTATATACCTTAAAAAGCAGTATATAATAGCTCTAGCACTGCCAGCGTGTAGACGGGTTATATCAACACTTGGCTCCGTCCCGTCACTTCTACTTGTGCCGATCAAACCTGGGGTCAATTAGAATTATAATTACACTATGGTAACATAAATCAACTCCACACATTAACATGTTAACTGTTCATTCTAAATAACCCAGCTAAATGACTGAATCACAAATAAATGCGTAACTGAACTGTAATCAATCAATCAATAAGATTTAATTACAATTGCAATTACAATTATGCAGATGTGGCAAAACACTGTAGTTTGAATTAATGAGGGATTGCAGGATTATAATTGTGACCCCGCTCTGGCCCTGGTATTCCCCGACACAGACGTATGCTCTCCCCTAACCCTGTAACAGTGCAATTCAACTTACCCTCACGAAGTTGTCTGGAAACAGCCCCCTCTTGCCGTTGGTCTCTCCTTCCCACCAGCCTCCATCGTCCTTCTTGATGTTCGTGATGATGTCGCCCACAGTGATGGTCAGCTCATCGTCATGCTGAGCTTTGTAGTCAAACTCCACTATCGCTTCCACTGGGGGAGGGAGAAGAAACCCAGGGTCACCTCGAGTTACACAGCAGGGTCTCTTACAGGCAGAACCAAACACTGCCCTCCCATTCACAAACAGGCTCTTTATTTCACTGGAGAGTGCGCCCTCGCTTTCCCTTATTTCGGATTGTTCCTGAATTTGGTTCATTCTCACGTACTTTCTCATTTTTTCATTTGAAATTGCCGGCGCTACCGTCAGCCAGAGAGCCCTCGGGTACAGACACTCAGAATACTGAACGTGTAATATTTCGGGATCCCTAATATTGAGTCTCATATTTTATATGTTTTCGTGGTCTCATGAAAAGCTAATAACGAGTTTCACAGCCCAGTTTCGTTTTCTCTTGGCAAACCTAGTCTCAGGACGAGGACGATAGAGAATTAACCACATTGTTTCAGTTAATTAATGTTCACAATATGTTTTTTTGATGTGTCAGATAAACATTATTATTGGATATCTCACCCCTGGAAGAAAATGCCAGCAGAGTGATTTAGATTTAGATTTGCCACTGTTGGGATCATTAAAAAGCAAGTAGCATTACTTTATTTTGTTTGTTACACTTCCACAAGGACCATTTGTGGCAAGCCTCTTGTGCAATGTCTTTCATTAAGACACATACAATTGTTTTGATATTGACCATTAATCACCTGGGGACTGCTTGCAGAGCAATGTTACTGCACAGTGCACACCATTGTCTCTGGATAAACATCTTTTTCAGCATCATATATTACAGCTGTCATATAAAAGACCTCTCCATTTTTGTTTTTGTGGTGACAGTAAAAGGAGCACACAGGTCTACATCGCAGTGCAAAAACATACTGCTGGAAAGAACATTAACTCTGCTTTTGATGGAAATACTTTCATCATCAATGTCTTCTCAGCATGAGTTCCTGAAAACACACTGCTTAACTGTCACAGACGCTATACTCCCACGCGATCTGCATCAGCTTCATTAAAAGAAATATTCAGTAGAGAGCTCTACAAGACTCTACAACCCCTCCACTTCGACCAGCTCCCTGATCAGCGTCTGCTGCTGCTGTTTTATAAATTCTAGGCCGTGTTTAGAAGGAAATAGTGTTGCCTTGCAGAAGCTATGCAGTACTTCACCTATTAGAAAACAAGCCCACTGGTCACTAAACATTGTCAGGGTTATTTCCCACTGCAGTTAGTGGCAGAGATTGTTCTTGCTGGCATCTCTAGAAATGACTGTTCCCGTGACTCCCATGGCTTTAATGCACACAGAGGCACAGAATCTGTGCTGCTTCCACATACCAGGACCACAGGAGTAGGGAGTCAAGGAGGAGTTTCTGTGCTTTCCATGTATGCATCTACTGTGATGGATCTGCCCAGAACTGTTTCATAGGACAGTGAAGAGCAGTACTGAACACAATGTTTTGGTTTTCAACCTTCCCTTGTTTCTCTCTTTGTTTGTGTATTTACTCTGGCCTCGGGTTCACAAAGCACTGCTGGCACTTAGCATGCTGCTAGCCAGCAAGCTATCTACCTGTTTAAAAAAGAAAACTATAATTTTAAGATAGAACCATAAAGTTTAGTAGAAATCCACTCAGCAAGTCTATATGATTAATGGATAAATGTGTGTGAACAGGATGACATCACTGGTCAGGCTGTATTAACCAGGAAGATACTCAAACACGCAAAAGCTGCAGGTTTAAAAACGCAAATGCGCAAATTAATCACAACTAAAGAACAATAAACAAAACACAGGAACAAAATAAACCGGCACGGTGGCCAAAGTAAACATTCAAACAAAAACTAGATATATTTTAAATACAGCGGTTGTGGACAGAGCCGCCATTTTCACATACACAATACACAAGGCTACAGGCTACACCCCAAAGACATATATAGAAATGACCAGCAATGAAAACAGATGGATAGCAAAGGAGGGGGTGGGGGAAGCAACACTGCCCTGACACCTCCCAGCACCACTGGGCTTCTGATGTACAAGATGGTACAGTACACAGCCACACACAACTGCCAATACAGAAATGCAAGTATGGTTTACACATGTGCAATACAATAGGACATTCATGGACTTAAAAAAAACACATAATATACTAGTGCATCTACTTTATAATGTGTGTACACTTTACATTCTTTTTGTTATTAGGGAGAGCATCCCCTCTTCAGAGATGTTTTGCAGTTTTATTGTAAATATATATATTTTTCAAACCTACAGAGAATCTGAGATAATCTTCATACTTCCTGGTCTCCCTGTACCGATCACATACTGTGGCTAAACCAAACAAAGGACAGAACGCGATACACAAAAACACTGTTGAGATGATGGGGACCCCATTTTACAGGGTTGAAAAACTGCAGTCTATACCACGCTGTTTGAGAGTGTACAGAGTCCAGTGATAAGCTAAAACACATTCACGAAATAAATCAATACTGTAAAGAGACCAAGTTCAGACCAGGATGAAGGGTTTCGGGTTTCCTGAAATCAGAGGCAATGTACTGTATTGCTCAACAGCTGCAGGAGTTGTAACACCAGTGTCAGTTTATTGTGTCTCAGGATACAGGAAACATTATTATTTCTACCCTCAGGAAAGGACTTTTGTCTCCTTTCCTCCTTCACTGTGTTCCCTGGTTTGGAGTCTCCTTTTGGTCCAGGAGAACAAGGTTTTGCATCCCCCTATAGAATGAACACATTTTGCTTCACAAAGTCGAATGAAACCTGCTGATTAATGTTATGTTAACATACTGAATTATATAGCGCGTTGTAGTTTTCCATATACTTCAAGAAAAACTGACAACAATGGAAAAACGTGACACTTCGAAATCTAGCATAAAATACTGTACTACTATTAAGGCTTGCGGTAGACTTTTGCGATATTATTTTGTAGTTTCTTTGATTATATGATGTTAAACAGGGGGATACCCATACGCACCCCTCGCTAGGCCTCGAACACACGTGATCACTGATCACAGCCCGAAAATTCTGGTATAATTCAGTCTTCATTTTTCATGTGTTAGCTTGGCTGAACGGCAGTAAGTGGTACAAAACTGTCTGAGCTGCAGAATTTTCAGGCCAACTACAATGCAAATTCCTTTAAAAAAAACAAAACATGGACACACAGTAATGTGTAAATTTTGAACTACTACACTAGATTAATAATGCATTAGTTTGTGCAGTACACAAAATACTGAACTACTTTCATTTGATTTATGTTTTGCTGCCTGTTGTACAGTAAAACAATTGTTAAGATACACGTAATAGTGATTCAAATGATAATCTTTTGCAGATAATTGATCATTGAAAGGTTTATTATTGTCCATTGTTTTACCATGAAAAAAAAAATACAGCCGCATATCTGCAACTTTCAGTACGTGACTCTCGGCCGCTATCTTTAAGGATTATAGAAACTCAGTACACTGCAGTAAGTAAACAGTTTTGGAAAAAAAATACGATATTAAGTCTATCAAGGTGTTGTTTTGCAAGCAATGACTTTTGCTTTAAGTCTTTAAACTCAGCCCCATTCATTTTGGGGCACCAGCGCACTGAAGGTTACGCACATATTACTCAGGCATCATAAAAGCCACCTACTGTGGCTTATTTAAAAGATCAGACTCAGGGCTTTCCACAGACGTATTCCGTGTGTGTATGCGGTACTCCTAGCCGGAACTACGATCGCCTGAAGTTAAGCCTCTCATCATGTGACAGAGTTCACAGCGTAGGTTTCGTTTTGAGTCTATTGCTCCGTCATTGTAGCAGCTAGACTAAGGGGCGGTATCGTTGGAAAGCTTAGAAGCTCAGCTCCCCTCACATGTTCATTTCATATTGAGGTTCAATGGCGTTTTTTTTTGGTTTTTTTTAGTTTTTTTTAGCCATCTTCTCATCAGGCAATGGCAAAAGCAATGGACAGTGCTCTGTCACAGTGATGAACAACTGTAGGTCTCCTGAAAGCAACATTTTATATTAAAGCAACACCAGTGTGAATGATGATGCAGTAAAATATATATCGTTTTTTTTATATGCAAAAGTGCTTTTTCTTTTGCCATTCCCCCCTAAAATTTTGGAATCCCCCCCATTGGCTGCAGCATCGGGGGGAAATCCCCCCCAGCACACAAAAATGAAATTCAAGCCCTGGTTAAATGATCATTTGAACTCATTATGCAACATACAAGCAGTCAGTCTGGACCCTGATATGTATCGTGATACTGTACATATCGTAAGAGGACCTACATATCGCAATACTTATTGTATCGTGACATTAACGTATCACTACACCCTTACTGCTCAGCACACAAGAACAGGCACTCAGCATGTTAAAAAGCTCTCAGAGACTGAGCCTGGTTACTCATTAGTTAAAGATGAAACTGCTGTTGTTGAATGACATGCCTGTAAAAAGTACCTGCAGTCACCTACTTTCACAGCATCTGCAATAGCGTATGTGCAGGGTTTCATATCACTGGGTCTAGTGGTTCTGAAGAGATACTGCAGGCCAGACAGAACATGGCTCTGGGAAATATCACCACTGTATAAAAAATGAATTTCAAACATCGATCTTGTATAGCTTCAATGCTATACACAGTAAAAAAAAAAAAAAAAAAAAGTGTTTGTTTTTCACTTTCCCTAGCAAAAGAATTGATTCCATTTCAACACTGAAGCAATAGAAGACATGACCAGTGACAGCAAACAGCTTCTAAAGGAACAGAAAGGTCAAACAAGAAGATACTGGCATCGGAAAGCGTTTTACTCTGCTATTAAGATCATATAAAAAACATTTTTTAAATAAACGAAACGGGCACCAGACTGATCAAAAGGTAAAGAAAACAATAGGTGCAGAAGGAACACTATCTAAAATAAATACACATGGAATTCACATAAAGAGGAGGTGCTCTACCCTGATTTTAAACTTGAAAGGAAGCTTCTTATTCATTTATTCAATATTTGAATCCAATCATTTTAATTTAGCCTGGATGGAAATAAGTCTCCTACTGCATAGCGGTTTTGCCTCTTCCAGGTTTTACTGCAAGCTGGATTTGCCAAAGCGTACAGGTAATAAGGTCATTATTAAACTCATAGTAAAACCAGAAATGGATCAAACTGCTAAGCAATGGGAGTCTTATTGCCATCCTTGTTTTGTTTCAATAGAATGTAGTTGCCAGTGGAATCCCCCCGCTGTGGGGAACTGCAGTGAGGTGGAGTGGCTGGGGCAGGAGCTGTAGACACAGCTTAATAAACTCTCAGACTGATGAGGAAGCTGACATTTACCAACAGAGAGCCCGGCTGCAGGAGCAGGGGCAGCAGTCACCAGCGGCAGCTCTGTCTCAAAGGTCTTCCTCTAGTGATTCTGTAATGATGTCAGCTATGACAGGGTCAGCAACCTTGACAGGACTGCACACAGCAACAACATGCAGCACTGTGCAGCAATCGACTGCCTCAAATATACTGAAACACACACACACATTTCAAATAAATTACTGACGTGTTATTGTGTACCGCCCTAATGTGTATATAGGATAAACTGTGAACATATACCGAATATTAAAAAGTTATATTCATGTTTTCCCCATATAAAGCAATGGAAAAAAGACTGAAAAAATGTTCAATGTAATATATATTTATTGTGTGTCCAATACTACTTTTTTTCAGTTATTTTCAATATTTCATGCATGAAAGTGTTAAACAGCCCATGAGTTTGTGAGCAGAGTCCACGGTGCATCTGTAACCTGCTGCTTTGAAGCATGCAAAGTAATGTAACTGAACTTCAAGAGTGTGGACATCTACTGTACACTATCAGTGGCATCTAATTACACTAGATTGCAATTCTGATTAAATGCAATTGCTTGGCCTAGTGCAGCAATGTGATCTAGCAGATATGTTTGTTTTTTTTAATCAACTGGAAAAAACAGGAAGGGGCTTCAGAGACTAACTTCAGAACAGACAAGAGCTTCTCACCAGACTTTATACAGTATAGTGTGCTTCAATCAGGTACAATCCAGCCCGTCTCTCTTGAAGCAGGGCACGCAGAGGCACTGTTATACAGTACAGTGTGCTCCAGCCCGTCTCTCTTGAAGCAGGGCACGCAGAGGCACTGTTATACAGTACAGTGTGCTCCAGCCCGTCTCTCTTGAAGCAGGGCACACAGAGGCACTGTTATACAGTGCAGTGTGCCCCAGCCCGTCTCTCTTGAAGCAGGGCACGCAGAGGCACTGTTATACAGTACAGTGTGCTCCAGCCCATCTCTCTTGAAGCAGGGCACGCAGAGGCACTGTTATACAGTACATTGTGCTCCAGCCCGTCTCTCTTGAAGCAGGGCACGCAGAGGCACTGTTATACAGTACAGTGTGCTCCAGCCCGTCTCTCTTGAAGCAGGGCACGGAGAGGCACTGTTATACAGTACAGTGTGCTGCAGCCCGTCTCTCTTCAAGCAGGGCACGCAGAGGCACTGTGCAGCTCAGTCTGTCAACCTCATACTGTACTCTATCACACTCAGAGATGAAAGGGAGATAAGCACTGCATCGTAGAGGCCGCTGGTCTACTCGTTTAAAGAAAGTCTGCAAGTAGATTTCAAATGAACACACTGCACTGTACAGCACACGTCTCAAATACCTCTCAATAAAAATACTATTTTTGAAACAACGGGTTTAAGCATTTAAACTCATCATGTATTTCTATTTTTATTTAGTCTGTAACTTTCTAAATTATTCACCGATGAGCTCAGCTTGCATATTTGAACTACTGCTGTCATCAGACAAGTGGGGATGTGGGATCACACTGTACCTACACAGTATATACTATAAATAGTTTTAAACAACTGGTGATCACTGTGAAATAACAGAAAGTCTGTCTCCCCCTTAATGGGGTGGACAGAAAAAGAAGTTTATCAGACTCCAGGTAGGACTTTTAATCCACCACCTGAGGTCTACTTAGAGCTGGTGTTTCAAAACAAATATCTACTTACAGTACGGCAGACCACTGTGGACAGCACTGCTGCCCTGTAACACTTTACTACAGTACTGCTGCTGCAATGGTAAACCATGCAATCTAGAACCAACCACGACAGCTGTATGCGCAAGAACATTTTGTGAATATATTAAAAAAAACAACAACATTATAATATGACCACACAACACAGAAGGAAGAAGAGTACAGAGAAAAGTACGACAACGTCAAGTACAACCCTTCTGGGTCAAAAAAGGCATGATCTAAAAAGGTTAACCACTTTACCTAAAATAACAGCGGGAACAGAGGTCTGGCAGCTCCGTTGACTAGGGAAGGAATTGAGAGCGCACAGCAGTGCAGCTCTGCAGTTAAAGACTACAAGTCAATTAACCCAGTGGGTTCTCCGTTATTCAAGTTTTTTTGCACTGTAATTTCACAGTTTTCCACTGGTTTATGAATTTATTATAGTTTTAACATTGCAATGCCATGTTTTTAAATTTGCATTACCGTACCTCTCTGAGCTTTACAATGCTTGCCTATGCTTTATTACACGTTGCAGAGCTTTTATTATGAGAAATAAGGGCGAACGGTTATTATAATAAAGGGGGAACTATATAGGGCAGCCATATTCAGGTCCGCCTCTTAGCGTAATTCTCAGCATATACTAGAAGAACGTGTGTGTGCTGCGCAGGTTGTGTGTTCTATACAACTGTGGTGTTTCTGATAGGACAGTATACAAGAGGCGCTCATTATACAAGGGTAAGCCAGGACTGATGCTTCCCTGCAGTCATTCTAAATGCTCAGTGCATCCCTGTCCAGTGCAGACCCCAGCAGAGGCAAAGCCTGCCCTGCACTCCACTCAGTGCAACCCCACACGCATTCTTTTTTTAAATAACCTTCCACAAAATGTGCTACTTTATGGCAACAGTTTCGTGTTCATTTTTAATATGTAACTGCTGCACAACAGCAGTCTAATACTTCCTAGCGACGTCAGTTCTAGTTCCTGCTGTAGCAACATCGAAAGGCATTGTACCAACGTCAAAACAAAAAGACAATTTTCAAGGCTGTTTGGAGTAAAGCACTGAAAAGAATGTCATTGCGGGTGAGAACCGGGCTGTGATTATATTCTACAGAGTACTATAAAGCACTTTTAACACATTCACAGAACTGTGTACAGTATATCCCAGTACATCTACAGCAATTCCCATCTTCACATTTAGTTATTGAATGCCATAGCGTTAATTATGCGTGCCTCAGATGATCACTTAAAACAGGAAGCTGTTTCACACTTAAATGTAGGGAAGTGACTTATTTTCCCCTGGAGGAATTAGGTTTCAATGCATTGTTGGCAATACAAGATAGTGAAGTGAAGCCATCAGGGGGTATAGGTAAAGAAGAAGCTCTCAGACATGAGCGGAGCAGTGCAGCACTGCTATTCTGTTAAACTTCACACACTGCAGGTTACCATACTGTAGCTCTCAAATGCACCGGCAACAATAGAAAGCCATTAAGTTCAGAATCAGATGACTTGTAAAAGCATTCAAAGCCCCCGGGGCTAGCCGAGCGCAGTCGCTCAGTGACTACAGCCACTGCAGTACACAGTAACAAGCTCAGACTCAAGTCCTGTATTTCACATTCCAACGGAGAACATTTGAAAGCCTGTCAAGAAGATCCCGATTTGCGTCACCGTGTCTAGGCTGTGCGCACTGCTCTTTCCATGTCCTGATGCTTCTGTTTCACCAGCTTTCTGCAGGAGATGCCATCCACACTCCTGCACCCCATGGCAGGCTGGTCTCCCAGATAAATACACTGGCACATGGATCATTTTCGCTTTCTACTCATCAACACACACAAAGTCCGGTTTTGCCACCGTGCCCATTGCATGGAAGGCACAGACAGGACTGTTCCATTCAGGGCACCAGATAAGGTGACTGGCAGAACGTACTTTAGGATGGCAGACTGCATGGCAAACTTGACAGAGCTACTGCAATTATAAGCTTTGCAAAGCTAATGACTACTCACCTACTGCACTGCTATTCTGGAAATTAGCTAAATTGAGATAAGTATTAGACAAAGAGTAGGACTCACTCCACCCAAGTCTACTAACAAATAATGATATCACCAAGCATGCCAGTAACACACACCCTCCGTCACGGCTCCACATTTACAATTAGAGCTATCAGTAGCGTGAACAAGTTGATTACCAATGACATGTTTAATCACACTGTGATACACTCTTCTGCAACCTCTGAACGTTCAGTGTGCAATTCACTACAGGCGCAGAAAACACTAATTATTCACTATGTAATGATGTCACGATCCAGATTTTTTTGTTTGTTTTTTGCATTCTCCAACGCGTTATATTATTACGCTGAAGATAAATCTTATTTACACACACGAGCGTGCAAAATGAACGAAACAAAGCGGGGCGGCGACGGACTTTGGAAATCAGTATGGATATTGCAAATTAC
Source organism: Acipenser ruthenus (assembly GCF_902713425.1). Classification (NCBI taxonomy): domain Eukaryota; kingdom Metazoa; phylum Chordata; class Actinopteri; order Acipenseriformes; family Acipenseridae; genus Acipenser; species Acipenser ruthenus. The sequence continues at coordinate 2,850,445 of NC_081196.1, forward strand.
AAACAGCACAATTAGCATGCTCCTGTGTTACTACCACGGGATGTATAGCAGTAAGGAAAATATGTCCACGAGAATCAATCAATCAGTTACAAGAACCTGGATAGTGTGTTCACGCACTGTAATTCCGTACGAACTCGGGGTATGGGTAAATCTAGGTAAAATCCAAACTTGCATTCCTGCATTGTAAACATTCTTTATTAAACTTTGAATATTAAATATGGACACTGAGGTGCACTGTACGTGCAATACACAGTATAATATTATTTTTCCAATCTTTTAAGAAAACAAATTATGCGGTAGGGGCATGCATCACCCCTACAGTAAAAAAAAAACGGGCCCTTCATTTCCTGCCTGCTAGTGTTACACTAAAACTCGGCAAAAAAAAACTAGTTGCATACGCCAAAGCAGAGTATGCATTTATTAACCTATTAAAAACGACACGTCGCATTAAATCATTAAGTCTTGTTGCGCAATTTGAAATACTGGTAATTATAACGCGAGAGACCAGATAACGGTCTGCATACACGCACACATTTCAGGACTAGCAGTAGCAGAAAAACAGCAAACGTGTCAACATCTTGAATTCATCACGGGCTTCTGAAGATTAGTTTACAAAGCCTGAAAAAAAATGTGAGTACGTCAAACGCAGGCTGGAATATGAATGACACAGCGCGATAACAATTAACCTGTACTGTACTGCTAGCTAGACTCCCTTCGTTGTGCAAGTTACACTTTTATCCGGCGTGCATTACCTTTCCAGCGAGACCCGAGGGTACTTTTCAGAAAAGCACAATAGTTATTGAGAATCGTCAAAACACAGATTTGGATCAAGCAGGTTACCACAAAGTTCAGTTTCAAATTTCAACATTTGGAAATAAGCAAAGACAACGTCGTTTTCACAACAAAACGAAAATTAAAAAAAGAAACATAAACAGTACTTACCCATTTATGTTGTACTTTATAGTCGTGCAGATCGAAACTTGTTTTTATTTATTATTAAAAAATGTAAATAAATAAATAAATAAATAAAAGCAAACAAAAATGTTCCGAGTGCAGTCTTCCGTCTTTAAATAAATGATTGCGATATTTTAACTAGCAAGCTTTCTGGAAAAGAAACTGCAGGGTTTGTATTACGCTGTGCAGAGCCCTGCTCATGCACTCGTTGCAGATTATCTTGGTACTGTATTTTGCTTGTAAAACGCTAATATATTGTACTCGGCTACAGGCAGATGCGTATTAACGCCGCTGCTGTGTTTTTTACGGTATATAAACTAACCCTCTCTCTTCCTCCCTCCCTTCCTTCAGCTGCTGATGCTGGAGACAGCTGAGCGAGCCCAGCCAACACTCTCTCGCGAGAAAATAGCAGCCTTTAGCCGAGATTTCTGTACAGCTGCAGTGTACAGTAATGTGTCAGCTGAATGTCGCTATGTATCCGCTGCACGGCTGTAAATGCCGATGCATTTTGAATTGTATTTGTATGTATCTATTCAAGTAAAACGCAGCATGCTCTCCAAGCCTGTTGTTGTATAGATCCTTGGCTAATAGTAAAAGTTGTCTTTAATTAGTAATATTGTTATTTTAACTCTTTCTCACTCCAGTATTTAAAGCGCTCAGGATTGTTTAACTAGCTGTCTAACGCAGTCCAGCAGCAGCAGCCAGCACTTCTCCGAGTAGTGGTTAGAGCTCTGGACTCTTGACCGGAGGGTTGTGGGTTCAGTCCCCAGTGGGGGACACTACTGTTGTACCCTTGAGCAAGGTACTTTACCTAGATTGCTCCAGTGAAAACCCAACTGTATAAATGGGTAATTGTATGTAAAAATAATGTGATATCTGTATAATGTATAATGTGATATCTTGTAACAATTGTAAGTCGCCCTGGATAAGGGCGTCTGCTAAGAAATAAATAATAATAATAATATATCCACCTACAACATTTTCAGATGGAAAAGGCATTCATTCAGGTTAGAACAATTAGATCAGCTATTACAAAATAAACACAGCGCAGTAAAGTGGTTATTTAAAAGTGTACTGCACTGTGTTTGCTTTTCTTTATCCAGTCTGGTTGTGAATTCCTCCTTTCAGAGATTTGGGTTTGAAGTTGCTTTCTGCTCCCCCTGCAGTCAGGGCTCTCTGGCGCCCTCTTCTGGACAATGCAAAGTACCACATGTCCATTCAGATCGACACGATGCTTTGACGCGACGTGGTATGTATACTTCACCAGGTGCTGGAAGGTGTGTCGAGGGATGTCAATCTATTCAGTTATTAGTATTTCAAGCAATCAGTGCTGAGAGATAGACAGAGGATCACGATGGCAAATGTGCTGTTCAAGCTCATCCCAGACATGCTCCATCGGCTCGCGATGTTAGGGATTGTGGAGGACATGGAAGACCCCTGAGGAAGTCTCTGTTACACTCCTTAAAGCATTCGCTCACAGTTCTAGCACGGTCGATGTGTGCTTTGTCGTTTTGAAAGAAGCCATGGGCATCAGGGTACATGCAAAATGCAGCATTGCTGGGTGGGCTTTACCCTCAAAGATGCTTAAGCAAATCACACAGTCGTTCGGTCTTCCGATCAAGGGACCCAGGGCATCCAGAGAACATGCCCCACACCAGGGTGACGCCCAGTCCAATCGGGTTGACATCTCCTAATAAAGATGACATGCATTTCCCTTTGATATCCCTTTTCAAAGCCTCTGTTGGTGTTACACATTAAATATCTCGCATGCTCTGTAATCTGTATTGTCATTAATGTTGTGGAGCATCCTGTTGGGATCATAAATATTGTATTCCAGTTTAATGTTTTTTTTTCCTTTTGGTTGTGAAAAACATTTGGGATAATTAATGCCAGTTAGCTGGTTAGTTAATGACAGTAATAGGAGCATTGGATGAGGCGGAGAGAACTGCACTCTCCAGGTGTGAAACAACAAAAAGAACAAGGAAGTTCAAGTTTAACAGGACTACCTGAAAGTAAGGCACGCAAACCCAGAGCTTTCTTTAACTTAGTATGGTACCAGAAAAGTTAATGAAAAAAGAAACGCATCTTATAACATCCAGTTTCATTCAAACCTGCATGCGAGACCTGCAAGTGCCTGCCAGGCAAGGCTAATGGAACTTCAGAACAAATAGACAAGGGTCTAAAAAATGAGTCATTTTAAAAAAACAAAACTATAATCTGCATAATATATGAATGTCCTATCGGATTAAAATGCTTGCACCCTTTATCATATTGTATTATGAGAGCTTTGATGATAGCAGTGCTGTTTTAGAGAAAACAAATCACAATAAAATGACAAGGTAATACACCAGTCTATAATATTGGCAACTCAGTACTAATACAGAACGGTTGCAGGTTTGGTGTTCACCTGGTTTCTTCGCGTTCCTTCTGCTATGCCGTGTAGGGGTATTATCTGTATCGTCTGGTTGCAAGATGCAATTCATGTTACTGGGCTGCGCTGCTGCTCGTATCCGTGTCACAGTAAATATATGGGAGACGAGCTGGGTTAAAAAGGGCCCTATAAAAAAATCAACAGCCTGCATTACACTGACAGATGCAAACACTCACTGTGACCTAAGGGAATAAACAAGGCCAGCCTCACACGATCTCTGTCCCCATGTTGCAGTCTGAAGACACGCATGGGGCTTGCCTGTTGTCCAGCGCTACTCCAAATTGCACTTAACCAAAGACAACCGAATGCTTTTCCACAGGCTTCAAAACAACAGCCCAGGGGCCTGGAACAGCAGAGCACAAAAAAAATCTGAAATTCAGAAACCATTATTCAGTTAGTCACAGCACCGTGACATGTAACTAAAGGCCGCTGCCAAGAAAAAAATGTGCAGCGATGCGACAAAACGAATACAACCTATACTTCTGATAAGTATCTTTCACGCCACAGGTGACACAAAATAAATAGGATTCAAGGTCTCCACACAGCGGGCGCGATGCGATTTGTCCTGCGATAAAATAGTAATTTCACTGCGATACTGCCTTTCACACCCGTGGCGACAGGCGGGCCAGACATACAGCTGATAAAAATGTATAAAACATAATAGCTTTTCAGAATACTTATTTCAGTAAAGGTAAACGAAGCATACACAGCAGCTCTGACTGCCAGATGTTCTCCCTCATTGCCGTGTCTTTATAATTGTGTGTCTTTTATTGTACAGCTCCAGGTATGTAGATGCTGCAAGAATGATCTTTTTTTCTGCCATTGTTTACTGGAGGCGTGCAAGGGAAGGTGTTCCTCATTGGTCAGTTCCCTAGCTGTCGCGCGGCAAAAACAGACACCAATCCTTTTTTTTTCGCATCGCTTCAGCATCACGTGCGACGCATTCGCTTGTCGCAGCCCGTCCGATGTGTAGAAGCCTTAAATCCTATTTTTTTGCGATTTGTCGTGACAACTAGGAATTGACCAATCAGAGAACAGTGCACATGGTCCAGCAGGGTAAAGCAGTATCCAAAATGAGAGGAAAAAAATATTGCTTGCCTGTGAAAAAATACCGAGTTATATGACAAAGATCATCACAATTAAAAAGCTACAGATTTGAAAGATAATATATGGGAGTCCATTTCGAAGGCGCTGGATAAGCCTGGTATGTATGATTTATTGTTGAAATACGTCATAATTTCCACGTCATGTTGAAGATGTACCATCTTGATCATAGTTCTCTTTTATAGATCTGGCGGTTTTCAAATCTGTTGCATCTCCTGTGTCCCTTCAGGTGTGTATGGTCATGTCACTGCGAAAGGATCCAGTCGCCCAATGAAAAAATCCCATCACGTCTGGTGTGTGTCAGCCTTAACCCTGCTACTTTCCTTGAATGATAATCGTCTTTACCTTGGCACTTTATCAAGCCTTACCATATGTGCCAAACCAGTGTAATGGAACATGAACCCTGGGCCAGCAAACACCGCTATTACAGCTGTATTAGATGCATTCATTAGCCATTTACAGGCCTTGCTGCTCCCAGTTACGCTCTGATGAGGAGTAATCTATTTTTTATTATCTATTGATTAGCTGGTTTTTATTGAAAGCAATTTGATTTGAATTTCTTCCAAATGGACAGGCTCAGCTGGAAAGCGTGCCGGGACTTGGAGCAAACCCCACTGGGTCAAACAGGTCAGCTGCTTTTCTGATCTGCACCAAGGACAAAACGTCTATACTGAACTAAACTGAACTGCAAACCAGCAGTCTGTTTTTTTATGATGTTACTGTCCATACAGTCCTGCTCCTTGTGCAGGATACGGTTTAAAACAACCAGACAGCTTTTTGTAAAGAAATCTCTTTATTGGCAGTTCTTATTTCATCTATAACACTCAGGTCATAAAATATTTAGTCATACTAAATAAAATCTCAAACATATGATAAACTTTTTTTTGTTCTGAAGAAATATCGACTTCCCTGATCACTGTTTCTTTTAGCATTACTGCTGTATAAATGTTCTTATTTACATTCTGTTTTGGCTCGGATCGACACTACAATAGACTCTTGCTAACACTGATATCACCTCTGAGTGCCTCCCCCACTCCCTGCCTCCCCCAAGAGTGTGGGGAGGTCTGGAAAATGAAAAATCACCACAATGGAGGGAAGGCAAGCTGGCCGTTTCATTATGTGGACGTTAAAACAATGTGATCAGAAGAGGAAAGACATCCTTCAGGCCGTAATAGTACAGAACAAAAACATGAATACAATTAAAACAAAAAACAAATAACAGTCCAGACAGCAAAGTTAAATAGCCTCTTTCCATTAATGCGCCTTCACAGAAATGTGCTACTGGGGCCCCTTCAGACTTTCAGTAGTGTTGTTTTCATCTTCAAGAAGTCTGTTTCTCTTCTGTAGGGAAAAAAAAAAAAAGTTTAATCCAAGACATCTTGTCGCTCTGACAACACACTAGTCAACGCATGACAAGCCCCCATCTTTAAAACATTTGTAGACGAGGAAGCAGTTCTCAAAATAGAAGTGTAGATACAGGCGCCTCCACACTACATCGGTCACCAGGCTCATCCACCCACACAGGAACAACAAACAAACTCATTCTTACCATCTTCTATACCCGGTGCCTCTGAAGGTAGGTCCCTTTTGGCGAATGCTTTGTAAATTCCTGTACTTGGACTGTATGCTCCTGAGAAACACAGGTTTCTGCTGCACCGGCGGTTGGAGTGGAAAGTTAGCCTGATGAAATTAAATGAGATTTATGATACACACATTCCCTGCCACTAGTGTAAACAAACAAACCAATACATCTCAGTACAACATTATATACAAATGTGGTTTTCATGACAGATCTACAGTGTGGGAAACAGAAATCACGTAACTTAAGCAGAGTTAACAAGAAGCCACACTTTTTTTTTTTTTTTTTTTTTTTTTTTTTTTTAAAGTAACAATGGCTTGAAACCTGGTTCCAGGAGACCTAGTTGGAGGAAAGTTTGCTGTATCAAACCCCGAGTCTCCCCTGGGGTGCCATGCAGTGGCCTGAAACCTAGCCTGAAACCAAGTTCAAAGCCATAGAGTGGGCTTTGTGTTCCCTCCGCTTCCATTCATTGGAATCTGGGCTCCAAGTTCAAACCCGGATGAGAGGTTTGCAATGAACAGAAGTGAGACTGGAAGATGGGACCATTGAACAAACAAACCGATGTCTAATGAGGACAAACGTCACCTTGAAAGGCTTTTTTATGGGTTTGCCGTTTTCAGTCTTGTCCTCGAATGGTCTCTTCCGAACAAAGGGAGGTTTTATAGATAAACTTCTGGGATGAACGCTGACCTGCTTTTATAAAAATCAAAAAAAGAAATGATTTAACTTAAAACAAAAGCATGCAAACAAATATTCTTGCTAATTTACTACAGCAACACCTTTACCGCGGCGTCATCCCAGCCTTTGTTATTAAACAAGAACACATGTCCGTACTACAAGTACTTGATTCAGCAGTTGCACCTCTCATGAGACCATATTAATATTATAAAATCATCAAGTCAGTCAAGTTGTTGTGGGATCATTTCAGTTCGCTGCATCTTCTTAAATCAAGTCAAAAAATTATAAAAACGTACCTGTGAAGGTCCAGTCTTCTTGTTCGGTTTTAACTTCTTCATCTCTGACAGAGGTATATCAATTTGTCTTAAAAAAAAAAATTAACAGTACAAATGACCACAAATTAAATAAAAGATGCAGTTACTCGCTTCATAAAAAAAAAAGCAAACAATGAAGACGTTCTTCTGTAAGTATTACACACAATGGGTCCCCAATGTCCTTAGATTTTTTGGAAAAAAAAAAGGTCGTCATGTATCTGCATGTTAATATAGTGTTATTTGCATTTTATGCCCATTGCAATGTATTTTCATGCCTAAATGCTTTGTTGATTACATTCATCTCTCTGGCTGGCCATTATTTGATTATTCAGATCAAGCTCTCCAAAGGCGAGGGTCACTGCTGTTGATCGGGCTAATTTACCATTCCAAGTACAACTAGTGAAGAAACAGCTGCTTGGGTTTGTGATGATCGCTGTTCTCCAGAGTAAGAAAAGCAGAAGTCATCACAAACCCAAGCAGCTGTTTCTTCACTCGTTTCACTTGGAATGGTACATCAGCCTAGTCAACAGCAGTGACCCTCACCTGACTGTCAGCGCCTGATTTCTGCGGAGAGCGTAATCCCAATAACCGAATGATCGGTTTGTGCAGCACTGAAGGGGAAGTACTGGTACTGTTCAAAGAGAATGACGTGACAGTGCTTACCTGGAAATTTTTAGACCCGGATGAAATCTCGCTCCACCTGGAATCACAGTACGGGAGTCCTGAAGTTTTGAGAAGCGGTCGTTTAAAGTTACATTTCCACCCATAAAGTAAGAGTCTGAAGAGACAAAAATAAGTAATAAAAAGAAGCAGCAAACATGCTATTCATTATGGTCAGCATGGCTGTTAAACCATACAAATAACTGTTGTTTTTATGTGCAAAAACCAAAACGTCACTTCAAAATAACTGTACCATCACCATTTGGATAAAATTCACTAGATGCGATTGAAAAATGACAAACATTGCTTGAGAGCAGCTGCAGTGACTTTTTATTGTGCTGATTAACAACTGACATCACAAAGATGCTGCAAAATGATCCGTCGATCTTGGGCAGGTGTTGTGACTCTTGGTCTCCCAGTTCGTGACCTGTCACTGACAGAGTGCGTCTGGTTATACCATCTTGCCAGGTATGAAACTGCTGGCTGTGAGCACCCAAGACCGGCGAGCCACAGTACGCTGCCCTAGTCCAGCCTCCAACATGCCGATTGCACGAAGGCGCTGCTCTCTTGACAGACTTTGCATATTGTTTTTTTTTCTGTGATTTTCTTTATTGCTTTTATTCAAGCTTGCAATTCAACAGCTGAAATCACTCCATATCCAATGTCCAATCAACTGTCTCACTAATTAGGTGATTAAGTGCATATGCTTCAGTCATAGCCACTCAAGCGTGTCATGGTTAAGGATGAATGATCGAGTGAGACACACACACACACACACACACACACACACACACACACACACACACACACACACACACACACACAGTCACAGTCCATGAGAAACCTGTACTTGAGGAACTGTTTTTAGCTTCACGCTTTGCATCTGGTTTTTTTGTTGCCCGATTAATGGGAGTCATGTAACGGAGGAGGACAGGCATGGGAAAGTCTGGTCCTGGAGGGTCATTTTACACCAGGATTAACTGGTATAATGAAGTAGTCACCTGCTTTAGGAGCTGAATGGAGGTTGAATTGGTTCAATTAAACAATTAAGAACATGGTCATAACAAAGACCTGGTCAGGAAGGGTCAGATTTGCCCATCTGTCATAGGAGTTGCAAGTGGCTTCTTTAGAGTTCCATCTCCCAGCAGGTTTGGTAAATTCCTTTCCAAAATCACTGTGTCTCCCAAGAGTCGCACATTAAAATTGACTGTTCCATAATGACAGCCACAGTCAACTACAGGATTCCCATAAACAGTCGGAGAAGCATACAGCAATCGGCACTGTGAAAGTGGTACGATTTACTAAATAGTTCATTGGTGTTATGCCTGGGTTATTTTAGCAGCATGCTGCAGACAAATAAAAAATGTTTTAAAAAAAAAATAATAATCACACACACACACACACACACGTAACCAACCTTGGTGTACTAAAGTGATGATTTCCTGGGCAAAATCACCTGTTTGGGAGTTACGGACCATTCGTTCGGAAGAGCCAGAGTGCTTCGCCGCGGGATGGAAGGCCAAACCTCTTTGGCCGACAGCAACCAAATCCTGGGACAGCTGCCTATCGGAATGGCAGGTGAGGCTACAAGAAGAACAGGGCCCGGGATAACAACTACTGCTCAAGAGTCAAGAGGCACAATTACAAAGGGCAGGATTCTACCTTTACTTCCCTCCTGCTTCAGAAGATTACTCAAAACTAGCCTTTTAGGGATTATGATACCTGACAAAACTACTAAAAACAAACAAAATACAGGAATGCAAAAAAAATGACAAGAACAAATAGAGGATTCTTTAAAGTACAACATATAGAGTCTTACCTGGACAATGCTGTCTTCTGTCACTTGATATGGTCTTATTTGACAGAGATTTTTATCATTATGAATCCAGCTGATAAACCAACTCCTAACCTTTTAAAGACTGTTTAGCTTAATTAAACAAGGTATTAATGAAAGCTTTCTCAACAGATTTAAAACATTGGACAATATCTACAACACAAATAAAAAGAAAAGTCTTCATCAATATGCCCTATTATTAATGATTACACATAAATAACTCTATTGAAATATCTGTGCATTAAAGATATAAAACATATGAGGCTGGTATACAAATGCTCACACCTTCCCTCAGCTGTAGCAGACACATCCCACATGATAATAAGCTTCAATGCTTGGGTCCAGTTCTGTAGAGAAGTCTCTTCCTGCACTGACCTTTACATCTACAGGATGGTTAAGAGTGTTTTCAGGCTTGTTGTTTTAAAGTAACCGCTGGTCGACATACTTTTTTTACAGTTTCCTCTTCATGGTGCATTTAGAAATTGCACAGTGCAATAAATGATACTCTGCAGTCTTGTCTGAACTTGAGCAGACTTCTGCAGGTTATTGTACTGCAAGTTGGTTCCTGTGCATCTCCAGAGACTTTGGTAGGGGTTTATTCACCTGGAGCGAGGTGGGGTGTCCCATTAAAAACTGTGTTTGCTTACTGATCTTTAAATAGGTACCCAAACAACTTTGTGAAGTCCTTTTAAAAAAATTAACACACACACACACACACACACACAAACACACACAAGCCATTAAGAATCCAGTGCTGTGTGGCAATCATTTTGGTAGTCCTGGAAACTTCCTTTCTATTACTCAGCTGAGGTGAAAGATCACATTAGACTCAGATCTCCTGCGTTTTACTCATAAATAAAGCTACTGCATCCAAATATGAGGTCTCGTCACAAGGACATAGAGTTATCCGTGCATATCCAGTTGCAAAATCTTTCAGAACTCTTTCATTTGCAGATGTCGAGGTAACTGGTACTTAAATGCCAATCAAGATTGAGATAACCAGTTTGAAGTATGAGATTCCAAAGACTTTTAAATATCAGATAATTACATGTCATCAATATGCCCCTCTTAACACATTTGCTGAAGCTGTTCATTTATAATTGGTTGAATTGGTTTCAAAATCAGTTGACACCACTTTGTGGCGTGTCAACTTTTAGTTCCCTGTATGGAGCGCTTCCTTGAGTCAAGAGTGGCTTTCTATTTTTCGGTCAGTTGCAAATGACTTTGCAGGGGGTTTATTTATCCTTCACAGCACTGCAATCCAACCACGTTTTGAAGCAGGTGTGCATTTGCCATAGGTTTTGATCACTGGTGAATTGCATATACTTGTTTCCAGCAATGTGTATGTGTAGTAAAGTAAATAGGTAAATACATGGCTGCACTTTGGAGCATACATCAACAAGAGCCACAATAAAAAAACACATGCTGCTGTCCGAAGTGTCGGTCAGTGGTAAAGCACTCAGACTTTTTCAGTGCCTATCTTTGATCAAATCATCATGATGAGCCATTTGGTTTTTCATCAGCAGAAAGAACGACCCGGTTGCTGGATAAGCAGAGTGACTGCTTGCAGATAAACATCCACATCGGGTGCGAGTCAAACTCAGAGCAGTGTTAACCGCATTTTGGTTTTCTCAGCATTTTCTGCAGAGAGGAGGAGACTACTTCTTTGTTTCTGCTCATGTCACAAGATCATAGTTGTCAACAGGGCTGGGAAGGCTTGACCCATTGCTCCCAGAAAGGCTCTCGCAGCACACACGGAGTTGTGCACATCATGCTCCAACTCATCCCGCAAACTTTCCCACATTGTTATTGCACAACAGAGTATGCACAGACTGGGTTGTTTTGATGCTGGTTGATCATGCCCATCAGGACTGTAATCCTCCTGGTCAAATACCCTTTGCTGTGCCTCAGGCCTCCAATAAGACAGAGTCCCCAGACGATACCAGGCAAACCCAATATCCGATCTGTGACATCCAGGCCAATAAATCACAAGCAGAGAGGGGCCTCATTGTGATTTTTTTTTTTTTTTAAATGAAACCTCCAGTTTCAATTCAGTCCCGGCATCCAAAACGTCACACACATCTTTCAATTGGCTGGGCACCAGTATAGATGCAGATTTTGCTATAAAAAGGATTTGGGCGGATATGGCCTGGTCCTTTGTCGGTATTATGCTTTGGTGCAAACAGATGAACTCCTGTAGCACAGCACAACACCACGTTCCGACTGCCGTTCATAAACATCACGCACCGTCAGCCTTGGTTCTCATATGGTTTCATTGAAGCAGATTCTTTAGAAAGCAGTCGTGTCCAAACTGAACTCTGTGGAGAACGCAAGAGGCGTGCTTACGTGGCAATCCGTATTAGTCATAAGGAAATATCCCTCAACAGGCTGGTTCCACTGTTTGGTATTTAAAACAGCTTTACTGTATTCTGAAACTGAACCAAAGCTGTCCCAAGGCAAGGAAAATCCAATCCCAGGATGAAAAAGTATTGCTCCCACTCAAAATACATGTATCCATTGCTTTCATGAACTTTTGTTTCCTTATAGTTGAGTCGTCCACCAAAACCCAGATGACTGAATCATCTTAGAAGTAATCCGACATTCTGAAGCTCTAGTGGAGGGTGGGGTACTCCATTTCACTTCATTTTGCTGTGCTCAGACATTTATGGAAAACGCTGTAAGGCTTGTCTCTTACATTTCTTTCACACATTAAATATTTACACTAAAACGCTACTGGACTTTTTTTTTTTTTTTCAAAAACATTACCGTGCACAGAACCCTGCTGTTGAAAGTAATGAAAAGTGGAATTTGATGGAATTCACATTATTAAAATGCCACCATTCTTTTTTTCTACATATGAATTGTTCCCAAAAGGCAGGCTCCGCAGACATACAGTTTGCATACTCAGAGTTGACATACATTTGTTTCTTTGCAGAGCCAAGGTCTCCTTTTTTTGGAAAATGAGGAGTAAGCATGAACTTTTGAACCAGCCTCATAACAGGAAATAAATGTAGATACCATACCTGTACTTGGTCATTGGTCGCTTCATGTCCACTTTGATAGTCAGCGTCTCCCCTCTGCTGTTGTCTGGTATGTAGGGCTTCTGTGGACCCGATTGCTTGAACTCTGCTCTTTTCAGGCTACTGTCTTCCATGGATTTTCCTGGCTGCATCCGAGAAGAATCTGAATTGCTTCTCAGTTTGTTCGGTCTTCTCTGCTTGGCAATTGGGGATCTAAGGTCCTCATCTTTCTCAATCTTGGAAGGGTTCTTGAAGAGCTTCTTCGTGTTGCTTGCATGATTCAAGAGGGCCGGCTTCGGTCGTCTGTCAAACAGCGGTCTCGTCTTCATCCCTCCTCTGAAGAGATTCTCCTCTTTACTCTTGGAGGTTACCACCTGGCCTTCCTTTTCTCTGCTTTTGGGCTTCTCGTGAGTTTGTGGCAGTACCCCTCTCGAATGTTTGTGGCTGTACTCAAATGCCATCTGCAACGCTGGTGGCTTGTCCTCTTGGTAGTGTCCTCTGTCAACTGGACAACCTGCCCCCTGCCTGGGGTGTTGTCTGGGTCCCTCTTTGGGATAGGGAGCGTAGGAGCGGTCCTGTTTCCATTTGGGACTCCTGCGCGGATCCCGTTCCTCATAGCGTTCCGTATCTCGAGCTCTTTCTGCCGAGCGGCTGTGCTTTCTGAAACCTCGTTCCGCAGGATACCTGTGTTGACAGAAAGCAGTTTACACGTGTACGACACAGAGAAGACAGTGAGATTGTATTACAGTGTATGCTTGCAGTTAAGTACTGCTTACAGTGCAGCGTTGTCATTTTAATTTTTTTCGCCCAATGCCTTTCCATATATGCCAGCCCTTCTTAGGATAGGCAGGAAACTGTCGGCTAGTAAAAAAAAAAATTAAACCACATCCTAAACAAGTGGTAACATACACAATTCCACAGCTAGAACAGCTCTGCAAACTTTACATTCGCAACAGTGAAAGACTTATCACTCTGGCCGACGCTTAGCCCTTTAACATGACTTTACCCAGGCTGAACAGCTTGGTTCCTGTTCCTCTCTTCATAGGGGCTCCTTCTGTGATACTCTTCAAAGCCTCTTCGAGGAGGAGAGACTGAATACCTCTCTTCCCGTGCAAAATCTTTCCCTTCCTGCCAGTTTTCTCCCCGTGCTGGGCGACTGAAAGGCTTCCCTCTATTGATCTCTCTCCTTGGGCTCTTGCTCCTGGCCAGTCTGTGCTCCTGGAAGCGTATCCTCTCATACTCCCTCGGGGGGCCCTCTTCTGGGTACCTGGGAGGAGCGGGGCGGCCTCTGTCTCTTTCTTGTCCTGGAGAGGGGTACACAGGAGGAGGAGCAGGGCGACCCCTTACCCTCTCTTGTTCCGGAGAGGGGTATCTTCTTTGGGTTGTGGGTCCACGGAAAGGCTCTGGGGATGGAGGTCTCCTGTGTGTGGTGGGTTCATGGAAATGCACTGGGGATGGAGGTCTCCTATGTGTGATGGGCCCACGGAAAGTTCCTGGGAAAGTACGTCTTCGTTGGGCGGTGGATCCTTGGAGGTCTACTGGGAAAGGATTTTGCCGTTGGCCGGGAGAATCGCGGAAAGATTCTGAATTAGTTTTCCTACCACCTAGGATAGGAGGTCTGAAATTGATTTTCTTTTTGTAGGCGAAATTGTTGGGGGGCATTCTTGAGGAGTTCTGTCCATAGCCTTCATCCTTCGGTCCGCTCCATCTTGCTTGTTTTTCAGGGCCCTTCTTGTACTCCCCCAAATCATCGCTGCGGTCGACAAAAGGCCTGTCGTTGAGTCGTTCTTCACTCCTTTCATAAGATGATGAAACTGACCTGTTTCAAAAAAAGGAAAAGGAAACAGGTTAATGCTTTACAATTCAACTGAAGGGATTACACAAAACAATATATATGGCAGGAATGTCTAAAAGCTACATTTTCACACTTAAGCACACTGACCCTGATTTATCAAGATATTTCAGCTCCATTAATGTTCCTTTCAAAAAAAAAAAAAAGTGCAAATTGGAGTTTGGAGTAAACGCCTTTACACATCTGACCTATTGTCTTTCTATACTGAAGTTCAAAAATATATAGCCTGAATCATTTAAGCCATTTATGCAATAATTTCTTTCCACTGTCGCTCGAATGAACACGTTTACTGTATGCATGCTTTGTCACTGTCACCAGGCCACTCAAAGAGGTATCTATCCTGGTAAATACATTGATGTTTATACCAGATCAATTTCAAGGCATGCTCTTCAGGTTAAATAGATGTCCAAAGAGGCTCTGTGGCTATACAGAACTGGGAACATATGGCAATGCGGTTACCTCTCAGTCAGCTGAAAGAGTTTGTGCTATGATGTAGTGTCACACAGTCTCTTTAATGCTCACAGACCACACAGGACCTTAACTCTACTTTTAAACCCACGCCAGGTGCACTTTTTTGTTGCTCAAGGAGCAGTACAAAACAGGCGTGTTAATTGTGTAGAGTTTAACATAACCATGTGTTAATTTAGGATTCTGTTGAAGCGTTCAGCAGTTGTCAAAGATATTCTGGACAAATATAGGTGTTGGCCTTAGTGTTTACATAGTAAATGCACAGTGCAGTCCAATGTATTTGACAGCCAATATTTATTCAAAGCCTTTATCTTTTACAATTAAATACACAGGTGTTGCAGTAATTTATAAAAAGTGATTGGTGGGGGGGGGGCTTCCTGTGATGGCTTCTCTGACTGGTTACAAACATTTCCATTCTGTGAAAGTTTAAAGAGTTAAAAACATGTTGAATCCTAAAGTTTAAAACAGAAGTAAACACCTCTAGTCCAAATGCATAAGTGAATAATCTCTCACTCGGAAGCAGGAAACAGACTGAGCTTGCACAGCTTGGGAATAAATAAAAAAGAAACACCATAAGAAATCCAGATTGAATCGTACTGTACCGGTACTTGTGCCTCGGTGATCGAGATCGTGGTCTTGACATCCTTTATGTTGTGTGCCAAGCTATGGGAGAGAAAAAAAATACAATACAATGCACCAGTGTTCCAACAGATAATAAAACACAAAACAAACTTAGATATCTAGAATGGTTTACTGCCTCTTCAAGTACAACACAAGAAGAGAAGGCTGCACAAAAATATATATATATATATTTTAAACTTACTGGCAGTTCATTTAAAGCTTGATATGCACGAAACTGTTACAGACTGTTAAATTAGCCATAATAGGAGATTTATTTTGTATTCATTTAAACAGACTTTAACTAAGATATACCCAGTGGATTATATGGTTTCCCCCACCACTCAAGAATAGGACCAGTCCCTGTCTAAAGTGTGTATACGTGGATTCCTGGCTAAACCGTGCAGTTGAAAGCAAGTTACAAGTAGCCCAAGGGTATAACGTGGATGAGATGGTATATTGAGTTGCACTCTCCTGCCCACTAATGCACACTGCCAGCATGAATGATGATCAGAAGGCAACAGCAGTCAGCTGGAATCCCAATCCTGAATCAGTTATTCACTCAATGCACATGTCCAAAATGCTTTATTTATTTATTTATTTATTTATTTCTGTACAAGTCCTATTAATTTCTGAGTTTTAGTTTTATTTATACATATTATCACCTCCTACTGTTGGATGTGCAATAGTAGCAGGAGAACACAGTGATGTGCAAATAGGGAAGACAACAAATCACTTTGAAGATGTGCCAAAATCCCAAAACATTTATGCAAAAACGTAAGTTAATTATATATTTAAATTGGGCATCTCCATATATGGTTTTCAATATTTAGGACCAAGACTTTGCCAACATTTCAATCTAGTGTTGCAAGTCTACCACCTACTGGGCAGATGATAACATAACAGATAAGAACATCCAATTCCCTTTTCTCTTCTGTTTTAATAGTATTTCTTCACAGCACGCCCTGGCATTACAAGTGCAACACACGCACTCATTTCAACTGTTCTGAGCATGCAGCTGTCCGTTCATGGGCAGTACAATGTCACTTTGCAAAGCCTGATTCTGCAGATTGCTAGACTTACTTTCCATCACAAACAAATACTTTTATTTATTTTTTAAAAAATATAGAACAATTAGCTTCAAATGTATTTTTTATTGTTACACATTTCCCATACAACGTGCTATGGTCATTCTGCGTGGTCTTGGGTTTGGTTTCTCCCATAGTACAAGGATGGAAATAGTACTCCTATCACATAGCACTTTCACCCAGTTTAATCTGTATCACACAGTTTGGATTTTTTCCAGCAGCTAAATATAAGAAGTCTACACTCATGAACTGCGTGGTTTCAATTTCTCAAGGTCTCTGAATGCAATGGGCAGGCGCTCAAACTTATAAATACAAAACTATCACCATTGAAAAAAGAAAACAAAATGACCTCCCCTTCCCTTCGTCAGCTTGTTGTTCACCATCAGATATGCATAAATCAAAAGTCTTGACTGTCTGGGCGCCATTAATCATCGAGGCTGAAGCGGTTCAGATATTGACAAGCATTAAGACGTTTGGAAGTGTAATCCCGGTGTTAACACCGCGACCAGCAACACCAAAAGAACCAGACAACAAGACTAACACGGCGCTTCAACTCGAAACGACTGCTTTGCGTTAACATAAGCATAATATTTCCTTCATAGTGTTTTCATAAACAAAATGTTTCAAGAGAAAAGCACACCTACCTTGTTTTGCTTTGAAACTTGTCTGAGATATTCAGTACAGTGAGTAGCTTGCGTTGCAGCTGGCAAGACAGACTCATCAACCGGAACCACACGTGTAATTAATCTTCTTACGAAACGGGTTAAAGTCAAAGCATAAATGTAAAACACCACAAGATTCGACGCGTATGATTTAATGTTTACTACATATCCTGTAAACCCAAAATAATTTCCAAACACGTAATTTCACATACATTTTAAAGTAAACCTCTAACTTACACACCAAACAGTTCACATACATAGAAACATTTCCGGAAGTTGTTGGTGCACCTTGACCTGCGACTCACAGTGGTTTTAAATTAATTCCAGACCCTCACCAAACACACAATATACATTTCTACAATAAGCTAAGTACTACCGCGTTTAAAATGTCTAGCAGTGTGATAACTTGCCCCTATCGAATGTGAATAAACACAGTCCATTTTTGAATGCATTTGAAAGCGGTTTGTTTGAGACTAACCAGAGACCGCCGGCCGGTAGAGGCGCTGCCATCACGGGAGAAACAGGGACAAGCACTTCCTAGGTGACATTATTGATGCTACTTCATGGTGACCCGAAGCTTCTTGTGTTTTGCTCAGTAAGAATTTATTTTCATTGAAATAGATTTAACAGCTGATTCTCTGTTGCGCTTGTGATAGTATATGCGACGCGCACTGATGTGAAAGCATACGCCCGGATTGATTTGATGTAACCCCTGTGTAATTAATATTGAACACACCATTTTGTGTACTCTACCTGGTACTGTGTCGTTTACCAAACTGGACTGCACTAAACACAAGCGCCATTCCTGGTACTGCAAGCTCCCCGTGCACTGAAAAACTGGTATTTTTGGAGGACCAAAAGGCGAAACAAAAAAGGGGTAAGCGTAATGCTTTGTGGCAGTGTTAAGAGTGAAACCTGGGAAATGATGGCATTAAATAAAGAAAGGTGACTTTATTAATCCTTAACAGTGCATCTGTTTACCGTCCCATTGACGCAGGGAGGCAGCTGGGGTTACTGCAGAGGAATGTGTTTGTGGACACAGTACGGTACTCAGCAGAGCACGTCTTTAACACATTAGTTGCCATGTTATTGCAACCGTAATGTCAAATTAGTAAGACGGTGAGGACATAACGTTTAAAAAGTGCAGGGTTTTATTTTTTTTTTTTTTTTGTATGATGGTTTTATAAGAAAAATAAATCAGAAAATATAATACATTTTTGTCCAAAGACGCAAAGTTAACGTTTCCTGAAACAGTCGTTTTCCCTTGTCTGTATCCCGTACAAAGCACAGATGATAGTCATGATTAATGATGCTATCGCTTTTAAGAGCTAACATCATTGATTTTAAAGCCTCATATATTTGAAAGCAGAAATATTTATAGGAACGTGTGTTTAGTACAGGATTAAACAGAGTTCCAAGTGCCAGTTATGTGTGTGTTTATTTTATATCCCTTTCTTTACTTTTCACGGTGCAATCATTATGAATGGGTCAGAGTTAATATTGAGATGTTTTTATGGTGGAGAATTGAAGCAGGTGGAGTGAGCAGAGTTGAAAGGTCACAATATCACAGGATTTCCCAAGATCAGAAAGCAAAAAAGACACAAATGTAGATCCTTTATAAAATGATAGATCATACATTGTAAAAACCACAGGCCTGCAAGCAAGAATGGAAGATGTACAGTACAGTAGCCAGCTAAAAGGTAAGGAGTGGTTTTTAAAAAAAAAAAGAGTATTGATACATGAAATCAATATGAAATAATACCACAATATAGACAGTAATGTGCTGTGGATGTCTGGTCCGTCTGCAGTAAATATCAAATAGTTTCCACAGTGATGCTATTTTTCCTTTTCTTGTTATTTCCTAGGCAAGCAAGCATCAAAAGATGTCAAGACCACGATCAAGATCTCCCCGATATAAATACAGGTAATTGTTTAATGCATGACTTTCTTTACATACATTTCTATGTAGGATGGCATAGGGGCAGCAATGTAAATGTGGGTTTGGGTTACTGAGTAATTCTGCACTTCTGCTAAATTATTATTATTTTTTAATTGTTTTAAGTAATGTCTAATTATTTTTTGAATGCAGAGATGATACATTTATGTAGTTGCTGGTACCAAACCTAAAATGAAAGATCTGATTGGGAATACATGATGTATTAGAAGAAATTCTGAGTATGTAAACACAGTATGTTACAGAGGATCACAGAGCATTGTGTCATACATGATACAACATCTGTGGGCAATTAACCATTGCCGCTCTCAGTCAGCTGGACATAACCCTTGCACAGTATATCACAAAACACCAGCTAACTTGCATTGAAAAGGATATATTTGAACTAAAAATTAAATGATGTACGTACCATGAAGAAAACTACATCTTCTAATTGCAAAATATTAAATATAAATACAGGTTTTCATAGTTAATGGGTGTGTATTTATTCTGTGTACAACTTTCTGATTTGAGAACAAGTTTAGCAGTACCAGTCAAACTGTGTCAAAAGGATCTGGTCCAGCTAATGTATTTTAACATGTATGGCTTTCTAACCTTTGTGTGGACAAGGACTCAGATTAATCGTTAATCATAAATGAAATAATTATTTTAAAACACATTTTTTCCATCTATTACTTCAAAAGTTGATGTGGTCTGCAACTTTGGTTTGAAAATCTCCACTTCAAGATTAAAGTCAAACTGGAGGCAAGGTGTGTCTAGTAGACTCAACCTTCTATGGAAAGAATGTCTGCAATGAGCGTTTAGCTAAAAACATGAATTGCAATGATAGTGCTAATAGGATCCAAGCATTCCAGACAGTGCATTCTGAACATTTCAATAAATAAACATTCCCTTGTGTTCCTTGGATATTGCAGTTAGTTGATGCTTCCTTTTTATTCCAAAAGACTCACTTTGCTAGTTCTTATTCCTGGGGGTTGTCCTCACAAAGGTTACGCATATTTTCTATAAGAAATGAAGCTGGAAGTGTTACAGCAGGGTTCATAAACTCAAGATGTATTCATTTATCACTTTTCACTTTCCTAAAACAGGTCTATTTCACCTTCGTTTAGAAGAAGCCCAGAGTGCTATGTAGAGAGGCCTTTTGTCAAGCACTATGGTGATGACTTTGAGGACTGTAAGAAAGGCCCTGGAAAGCACGAACAATGGAAAGGACCAAAGGATAAAGACTTCAGACAAGGTAGCTCCAGAGTGTCCCAGCAAGATGACACCCGGCAAAAATATTTTGATCACAGGCCCCCTGGGCCAGATGCAAGAAGAACCCAATCTGAAGGCTTCCATGGACCCACCACACACAGGAGACCTCCATCCCCAGAGCCTTTCCGTGGACCCACAACCCAAAGAAGATACCCCTCTCCAGAACAAGAAAGGGTAAGGGGTCGCCCTGCTCCTCCTCCTGTGTACCCCTCTCCAGGACAAGAAAGAGACAGAGGCCGCCCCGCTCCTCCCAGGTACCCAGAAGAGGGCCCCCCGAGGGAGTATGAGAGGATACGCTTCCAGGAGCACAGACTGGCCAGGAGCAAGAGCCCCAGGAGAGAGATCAATAGAGGGAAGCCTTTCAGTCGCCCAGCACGGGGAGAAAACTGGCAGGAAGGGAAAGATTTTGCACGGGAAGAGAGGTATTCAGTTTCTCCTCCTCGAAGAGGCTTTGAAGAGTATCACAGAAGGAGCCCCTATGAAGAGAGGAACAGGAACCAAGCTGTTCAGCCTGGGTAAAGTCATGTAAAAGGGCTAAGCGTCAGCCAGAGTGATACATCTTTTATTGTTGTTGAGAATGTGAAGTTTGCAGAGCTTTGGAATTATGTAATGTAACAAGTGGGTAATTATCCGGTGGTGTAAAGCATGTAGGAGACCCACTTTAAAAATTAGTTTATCTTATGGTCCTGCGTGATCTAGAAAAAATATCAAGTTTTATTGCTGAAAGTTGCATTGTCTTTTGCCAAGATAAAAAGCTGCACTTCCTGTAGCGCTTAACAGCTGTATTGCAAGCATACACTGTAATAAAATCTCACTGTCTTCTCTGTGTCGTACACGTGTAAACTGCTTTCTGTCAACACAGGTATCCTGCGGAACGAGGTTTCAGAAAGCACAGCCGCTCGGCAGAAAGAGCGCGAGATACGGAACGCTGTGAGGAACGGGAACCGCGCAGGAGTCCCAAATGGAAACCAGACCGCTCCTCCGCTCCATATCCCAAAGAGGGACCCGGAGACTTTGCACATGGGCGTCATGTGCCATACTGTGAAGATAAGTCACCTGCGATGGTAGCATTTGAGTACGGCCACAAGCATCAGCGAGAAACTTCACAAGACAAATATGTGAAGCCCAGAAGTTTCCCAAGCAGAGAAGGGGGTGGTTACGTGGTCCCTTCGCAGAGTGATGGAGGGAATGGCTTCAGAAGTGGTAAGATGAGACTGCCCGGGGACCCAGAAAGCCGAGTGTCCCCAATGCACCACGCCGAGGACGGTCGCTTCAACAGCGGCAAGACGAGGCCAGCGGTGGACCGAGAACGGAAGGCGTCTCCAACGCGCCGTGGCAACACAAAGAAGTTTAACGATAACCCTGTCCACAAAGTCCACAAAAAAGACGTGGACCTGAGACCCCCACTCCCCGAGCAGGAGAGAAGAGAAAGAAAATTCAGCGATTTTAATTCTTTAAACATGCACCGCAGAACAGACTTGCAAGAGAAGACCTTCCGGCAGGGGGATTTAAAATCCCCTGGCCCACAGAAGCCATATGTGCCTTCTGACAGCCATGAGAGCAGCAGGGGAGAGACGCTGACCATCAAAGTGGACATGAAGCGTTCAATGACCAAGTGCAGGTAAGGTATCTAGATGCTCTGTTGTGAGGCTGGTTCAAAAGTTCATGCTGCTTTTCCATGTTTCCAGTAAACGGAAGTTCAGATCGGCTGATGAAGACGATGCTAAAAGGTGCATCAATTTGGAATAATGTCTTCCTGCGATTTTTTATTTTTATTTTTTATTATCATTATTAAAGAACATGTTTCACTGTGAAGAAAACATTTTTTTTTTTTTTGGCGAGGGGGCATGCTTACAGACTCCACAAAATGGACATTAACTGTGGTACAAAGTAAAGCATATCTATCAACTACAAAATGGAGTGGAATGGCGATAATTAACCTTTAAGCTGTTGTCAGAATCATAGTAATTCAGGAGGATGGAGGAGTTGCTCTATTAAACCAATGGAAACTACATGTGGAGCCAGTTTAAATGAAACGCACACATCCCTCTCTTCAGTGGTCTGTCATACACAGGTAAATCATGGAAGTGTAATTTTCTTGGGATAGTAACAAGGTCTACTGGGAGATGATCTCCACAATGGAAACAGCAGAATCATTAAGACTTGCAGTGCTAAACGCCACGAAACTCTGCCCACTGTACTGCGCAAGGATTTGGATCGGCAGTCTCCTGAAGGGGTTTCTAGTTCCTTTACAAAGTGAAGGTTAAAATACTGCACATGGAAATGGTGGAGAATAAGAAAAAACAGCTGGATGTCTTGTCATGCTTCACTTACAGCGTCAGAGGGTCAGCATTCATTTGACAGGACGGTTTTAAGTGGAACTTAAAAAGAACTTCATAAAAAAAAATATTAAAATGATTGTTTTCCAGACTGCATTCTGTGTTTACCTTGCTCTTTATAATATGACTTTTTCTGGAGAGGAAGAGGCGATCAAGTCAAACTTGTGTGTGTTCACGGGACCGAGGTCAGCGATGGCCATGCTCTACAGTCAAGTGGTGCAAAGCTCAGGGAACCGAATCGTAACAATGAACTTATTTTAACAGTATTTGTGACACTCAAGAAATAAGAAAGCAAAAGACAATTCTCTGTATTACTTGCACGAACAGCTCCTGTGTTAATCCAGTTTGCCTGCAGCAGCAAAATCTGAGTGGTGAAAGGGTGGACAATAAGAGGCAATGTAGAAGAAAATAACAAACACAAATAACATTCACTACATACAGCTTGGAGTTAAATTTGGCATCCAGTGTGGTGCGTTCTCCAAAATACCAGTTTTACCACCAGTGCATCACTCTAAGCAAACCGTTCTGATGATGGACATTTTAAGCAAAGGAAGCTACAGTACCAGGGAGTGCATTACAGGCAGAGGCTGTATTGTGTAAAAGAGAAACCACTGCTGCAGAACAGCGTGTATGTGAAACAAAAAAACGCTCTTCTGATTCTGGGAGCTACTGTCTGGTGAATCATTCTGTAATTGAAATTGTGAAGACTGCAGGAGCAGCAAAGCAGATTTGACTAAATATGCCTGTTGATTTGGACTGATCCAGCTAAGCTGTGCTCAGTTTGTCACCTATAATGTTATTGAAAGCCAACAGCTTCATTTAAAGTGCTCCATTCTGTGTGACAGCGACGAAAAGGGCCGGTATATTGTACCTTTAGATTGAAAACAAAAGTCTGTCATGGCCTTCTGAAACATTAAGACTGGTAGACAAGTGACTGAGTAGGTCCTGCATATGCAAGTAAAATACCAGGTCCACAATATGGTTTTTCACCTTACATGCACAGCCCATTGTAATTTTGAGAGCTACGTGTGGATGTGGAATGTAGAGTTGAACTTGAAAGGCTAAGCCAGATTTGTACAGCCACTATGGATAACCTCCGTGTGTGTGTTCTGAACTGCACTGTGAAATTTAATTTCGGTCGAGAAGAGACCAGGAGTCAACATAAAGATGACGAGAAACCAAAGTCACCAGCTATTGTACAGTGTTCCAGGCTGCACACAAAACAGATAACCCCTAAAGAAAGATGCAAGTGGCTAAAGCTTTCAATGGCAAATACTAAAAAAAGACCATTGCAAATAATTGGCAAAGCACTGGGATCTTGGGATTGTGACCATGAATTTCTGAAGCCATTCATACAGATGCATGCCAGATCTCCTGGATTAATCCTGGACAATTCTTGGTTACACAAGTGGGAAATAAAAATCATGCAAACACAATGCACAGCTATTCCAAGTGTGCATGTGTCAAAAGAGCATTGGTATCATCACTGGATCATCCTCAAGCAAGGGGAGAATGCAGCTTTGAACTCTTGCATATATGGAATTACTGAACGTGAACAATGTATTAACATTGTATCCGGAAAGACATTTCTTCACATGGAACTATGCATCTGGAGTAAAGAAATCAAACACATTTCAAAAGGAGGTGCTTTACATCTGAATGATAGCATGAGCTTTTACCAGCCTCTAATATACCTTCACCCCGCTGATATTTCTTACACTGTATCAGGGCTGTAACGTAGCTTCAGTATTCCACCATACATGTTTAAGCTGGGTGAACACGAACTTGGTTTCAGGCCGCTTGCACGGCACACCAGGGGAGACTTGGATTTCAATACAGCAAAGTTGCCTCACACTAGATCTCCCAGTCTCCTTGAACCAGGTTTCAAGCCACTGTACCTGAAAAAAGTGGCGTTGTGTTCCCTCAGCTTTAGAGGCGTACTTCAGCCCTTGAAAAAGATCTGTGTTAAGATGGTCTAATACTTTAATCAGAGAGAGTGCTGTGGGTCAGGTCAGCGGAGTTCATATGCATTAGATTGTCTGCTGCGTGTTTCCTTTCACATTTTTAGCTACTGTATTAGGTTTTGTTTTGCATGACTTTTTTTTTTAGGTACAGTATCATAGATCCACAGGTGTGTTTTTGTTTTGCTCCAGAACAAGTGCTTGGGGTTTTACATTGCTGTGCACACCGGTGGTGGGTTATTCTATGAGTCTAGTCTAATTGCACCTGTTTATATGCTTTTTAAAAGTGTGCTTCGCTCCCCTGGTGTTCAGTTACAAGTTGCCTTTCAATGCAAGGCTGGCTTGCAAGCCCTTGCAATTGCAGTTACACAAACCATTTATGGTACACATAAAAGGGTTAGATTACTGAAGATTGAACTATATTCTAGTGACATCATTTGTCAAATATATCACATAAATAACCACACTTTCCAAATTACTGAAGGCATCGTCATCCAGGTAAGGCTGTTTTTTTTATCTGTCATAATAATTAATTAGAATATATATATGTGATTTGCCGGGTATTTTAAAACTAAAAGCAGTGAATTAAGACGTGTGTTTCGGCTCAGTGCCTTCATCAGTATAACGCAGCACAGCACAGCAAAGCATTTGTATCCCTATTATTGCAGTACTTTTATATGTAACGTCTAATGAAAAGCTGTTGTTGGTGCTGATTTCCCATGCTTTGTTCTTCTTGCAGCCCTGCACGCCACTCCACAGACCGGCAGCTGTGCCAGGATTTGGTTGCTGTCAGTAGAAAAGGTTCAGAGTTCCACTCCGTGTTGAAGCACACAGGCTCTTCAGGACGAGCGCTGCGTAGCCCCCAAACGGGAGGCTTTGCCCAGGATATCATCACGCTGGTGCACCAGGTTAAAGGTGGGTTCATAGTCATTTTTTTGTCTGTATTTGAAAACGATTCCTCCTGAAAATGAACAAAGCATTTTATAGTCTCTCTAATGTTCAATATAGTAGAAAGGGAGAGTTGCATCTGATGAGACTGAATTAAGGTTCTTAGTTTATAACAACAACAACATCAGTTTACCCAGCCGTTTGTACCATGCTATCTGAATCGTTGTTAAAATTGTAAGTTTTCAGTTAATCAGTTACTGTTCTTTTTTATTAAGTATTTCTAGTGATTTGATGAGTGTCCTGTTTGATCCTGTTTAGAAGTGCCCAAAATGCTGTGTAAAAGTCAATCTCCTTTTGGAAGAATGTACTTGTTTTGAGCCAACTCTATGTTCATCATTTCAACCTCATTAAACCTGTTAACTGTGCAGTCAGTTTCTGAGGCTTTGCCACTTGCAGTAAATGACTGATGCTTCAATAAAGAACACTCACCTAACTACCCACCTCACTTCTGTTCTGAGTCGTTTCATTCCTGTTGCTGGTGTCTTTTCCTCACCACAGAAAGCTACTTCAAGAGTAATGAAGGTCTAACTTTAAACGACCGCTTTTCAAATATACACGACGCTCGCACTGCCATGCCAGAGGGAGGGAAACAGCACTCGGGCCCGGAGATAAACAGGTACTTCACTTGCAGCACCTTGAAACAAGCTTGGCTAATGTAATGCTATGAATGACCTTTTAGAAACAATTTCAGGGGAAAAAAAAACCTCTTGGCTTTTTCTTCTTTTACGGTATTGAATTTTCTAACAAGCTGGTCCTGACACACGCGTTATTGAAATATGTGCCTCAAGTCACTTTGCTACAGAAATGCTGCCTCTCCATATTTGGTATTTGAGACCTATGCAGCTAATGGAAGTTCAAAACAGATGAAATCACTTTAACACAGCTGAGGTGCACGTGTGGCCCAGAAGCTTTCCTTGTGATTTCAAATGAACCCTGACATCATCAGTAATGTTGATTTGAAACAAGTGTTTTATGAAGGATCTTCTTTTTGTGATTCCCATTCAGGGATGGGAATATGACTCCTATTGCATAGCAGTTTCACCTGTTCCAGGTTTTAATACGAGTTTGATTAGCCCCAGTGTATAGGGAACAAGCTCAGGTGCATCTTCTTAAACTCATAGTAAAACCAGGAATGGATCAAACTGCTATGCAATGGGAGTCTTATTTCCATTCCTGACGTGTGAGTGTTTTTTTATTTTTTTAATAAAAACTCAAATAAATTCCCCTTTCACAGACGCATTGATTTATCCCTGTCGGACCTCCAGAAGAACAGGATGAACAAGAGGATTGGACCCTTGCAGGTTTCGTATGCCTAGGCTTTTAAATTCCTGTTCCCTGTATTCTGTCTGGCCTTTCCAGGTCTTTTGAATGTGCCTTGCTTGTTTCTTTGTGTCGCACACAGACGTGCTCCAGAGTAATCGATGACCCGAACGATCTCCGGCACGATATTGAGAGGAGAAGGAAAGAGAGGCAGCTGGATATCGATGAGCGCGTCCCGGATCACAGGCATTTCTCTGGAAGGTAATTCAAGCAGCAGGGCTGCACTGGAGGTTACAGGCTGTGCTCTGTGGTTATAACAGAGGCAGCTGGATATCGATGAGCGCGTGTGAGAGTGCGTCCCGGAGCACAGGCATTTCTCTGGAAGGTAATTCAAGCAGCAGGGCTGCACTGGAGGTTACAGGCTGTGCTCTGTGGTTACTTCTCATTGTTACACTCCACTGTTTCAGGAGCTGTACTGTAGGCCTTGATTCCACGCTTGCATTTTTTAATGGTTTTGATTATAGTGTGTCTGTTGGCTTTCTTAGCAGCAGTGATACATGCATAGCTATGGCTAAAAGTTTTGCATCACGTAGAGTTTTAAGATTGAGACATGATTAAAAAAATAAAAGTATATGACCATAATTGTGATCTTTTATTTCAAATCATGTGATCAGCATCCCAGTTACACAAGATGCCCAATATCATCCACTCAATGAAGCTGAATTTAGAAATAGTAAAACTACTTCTGCCTCTGCTAGCTTAATGTCCCATTCGTGGGTAATTGGCACACAAATGAAGTCACAAATTACTCTTTGTGCATTTCATGTGAGCATTTTGGGCATGGTTAGGCAAGTTTATTAACTATTAGAAGCTTCATCATGCAGTACAGTTTTCCAGTCATCAGCGTTTAGATGTGTATATACTTACAAATATGAACAGAAGAATTGGTTATTTTAGGGAAATACGTGGGTGGTAACTGTTATGTTGTCTGGGGTCTGAAATCATCATCATTATTATTATTATTATTATTATTATTATTATTATTTATTATTATTCCTACAGAAACCAGAATGGCGCTGGTTTTACAAGAAGAATTCAAGAAGAAAACTTCTTCCCAGAACCGAACCAGTTTGAGCTCTCCCCGGAGAGATATTCAGACAGGTCTCCAGTCCTGGTATGTTGGGTCGAGGGGATTCTTTTATAGTTTGTGGTACAGAAATGTTGATCGGCGACAGATCACCCCAGCGCATTGCAGCACGTGAAATCTGAGTGAATCTAAAGTCGCTCTTGTTTTCTTCAAAACCAGCATATCATGAAAACAATTATGGACTTGGTCTGCAAGTTGCAGTAAAAATTTTTTATTTTTTTTTTAACATGCATTTGCCGCATGTTAAATCCAGATACAGATCTGATAATTGATTATTTAATTAGCGATGAATTGTTTGTTGTAATGTACCTTTTATGTTCTTTCCACCTAATTATTAAAATCACAAAAAGATAAATTATTATTATTATTATTATTATTATTATTATTATTATTAGTTTGGCAGACTAATTAATAAAGGTACCACATGTTTTCCAGATTTGCCTGAGGAGGTTTTTCAGGAGCGTTTTGTTTCCTATCCATGGCTGAGGATGTGTTTGCTGCGAGCGTCCCTTAGTTCTGTTCTGATTAAAGGATTTGTATTCATGTCTTGGCAGGGCGGTTTTCACCCGGAGGGCCCCACCACAAAACCTCCTTTTGTTCGGAAGAAGCCATTCGAGGGGAACCCAGGAAGCTTCAGGCCCATCAGAGGGTCTTTGCGGGTACAGTATCTGAATGAATGAGAGGAGGAGCTGGCAGACCAACAGAGTCTGCTTTCATAACAAGGCTCAGTGCTCAGTGTAACCTGGAAGGAGGAGGACTCCAGGACCGCTGCAAAGAAACGAAGAGAAACGTTTCTCCCCTCATTCTGAAACCAGGACCCCCTTCAGACAAGGGAACATTGCCTGTGTTGATGATTATATATGACAAGTGTATTGATTTAGTTATCAAACAAACAAACAAATTCTCCAACAACATAGAAAATCTGTGTTCTTCCACAGCAAACTGATTCCTAGGATCCCTGGTAATGATATTGTATATATAGAGAGAGCCCCCCCCCCCCCCCCCCGTGGAATACTGCAGATAGGACTAGTTATGATATTGTATAGAAAGAGAGAGCCCCCTGTGGAATACTGCAGTACTGCAGCCAGGACTAGTGATGATATTGTTTATTGAGCTATACAGCTTTGTTTATCAGCAGGTTTGTACAGTAGCAATGTGGACACATTCTTGTAATCAAAAGCTATCGCTTAGAGAAAGTCGATCTCATTACATACAAGTGCTGGAATATAGTGGCTGTCATCAAAAAGTGTGTGCAAGTGTTATAACCTGTGTTTGTTTTAGTAAAAAAAGAATAATAATGTTGTATAATAATGTTGTATCATAATGGTATTTTATTACCGAGTTGCTCAAGAGATTATGTCCAAAAGGATCTTATTTTTTGAGAATGATTTCATGCTGGAGTGCTGCCTTGGTCTGGTCTTTCTTGTAAATGAGATCTCAGTAGGGCTTCCTGATTAAACAAAAGTTAAAATAAAATGAAAACATCAGACCTGTTCACAACTGATTTGTTATAACAGGGTAACAGACTTCCACATCAGCAGAAACCTGGTTTTGTCCAGGCAGGTTTGAGCATACAGTCCAAGTACAGGCGCCTGCAAAGCATCCGTCAGAATGGGCCAGGCTACAGGGGCATCGGCTACAGGATCAACAGGAGCGAGATGGTAAGAGGAGCCACTCTGTCCATTTTACACACTGGGCTGCTTTCATTTTGACTGTTTACCAGCTTTTTAAACACATCGTTTTTCAGGAAAGTCCTCATATTGGGTGCTTTGAAATCACATTAGTGATTATTAACATAACTGATAAACAAAGGAATTTTCAGGGATGGAATTAAGACTCTTTATTGCTTAGCAGTTTCACCCATTCCAGGTTTTACTATAAGCTTGATTAGCCCCAGTATGCCGTACAGGTAACAAGCTCAGGTGTGTCTTATTAAACTGGTAGTAAAACCAGGAATGGGTCAAACTGCTATGCAATGGGAGCCTTATTGCCATCCCTGAATTCTGAGTAGTTTTTTACATTTAACAGTCATTGCCCTTTTTGCATATAGAACCTGTGCAAATATCTTGAAGAATGTCAACTGAGAATGATAACCTTGTCTTAAAGAATTACACATGCATCAGAAAGAAAAGATGCAAACTACCAGATCCGGACTTGAGGATCTGCAATGCCAGACGTGTTAGAATTTCTTTTGTTGTTGAGTTTATTATCTGTTTCATACAAAAATCAATCAACATACAAGCTTATTTTCCTTATAAAAAGGCATGTACAAACATTGATGGTGTTGTCTGAATTAGTGACTTCCATGAATAACAAAACCTTTTGTTTTTTTCAGGGACCAATCGGTTAACCTACTGATTTGAAGTCTTCAAGTGGTAAAACCATTATCTTGAAAAAAAAAAAAAAATCTGAGCAAGATGTATTAATGGATTGAGTCTTTAACAGTTACACTCAGGCCTGTGTGTTGTGAAAGTTCGTGTTCAGGGACTTTGAACAAGCGGAACCATCCTGAGTGCATGTCAGCGGTCCTGTTGAAGGGGTATTGAAAACAGAGATAACAAAGACATTTGAAATTGAACTTGTTCCTGTTTTTCTGTATGTATGGGAGGGGATGTGGAGATAATTCATAGATGCAACTTCAAAAGCCTCCTGGTTTATTTCTAATGAACTCTATATGGAACTCAAAAAACACGTTCTCAAAGAAAACACTTTTGTTCTGTGTAAGCAGTTAGTTTTCTGTTTCCGTGTGTGAGTGTGTTATGTTTTTACTGGATGCAGTATTTGCCTGATGGGTTTGTAATCAGGAAGATGTTTCGCTATTGAAGTTTGTTCTGTTGGATTTTACATGTGCTTTGGTGGCACATAGTGTAGCACACAGGCTTGACCGTCGATTTGCTTACACATTCTGTAGCATGTGTAAATTGAGTTACCGTAGGGCAGTGGTTCTTAAACTGGAGTCTAGGGAACCCTGGGTGTCTGTAGAGGTTACCCATGGGTCCCAAGAAAATTGTTTAAAATGTCATGCATTAATGTGTGAAAAGTGGGATTTTGCTTCTGTAGTGAGAGGGCAGGCAATGTACATTAAACACTACGTTCACTGCAGTACAGTGGGTTTTTTATTTTAATTTTTTTTAAACTTTGTTAGTGTGGGAATTCCTTAGCAAAATAGTCTGGTTCATGGTGACCTACTTTTTCGTGTATTCTGGCTTGTGATTGGTTGGTTTATGAAGGCTCTTCAGAAATGTAGCAGCAAGGTAGTGAATTTACTTCATGCCTTAGTGGCTGGGCTATCGCTGGCTACACTGAGTTATCAGCTGAATTAGATTGCATTCTGCAAGTCTGTCTATGCTGTGAATGCAGGTCATGGTGTCTCATTTTTCCATGGACGTGGTACCTCTGATACTGATGAATAGTTAAAATAACTTTTTCCTTGGAAATGAAACCACACTCGGTGTAGGTTCTCTCAGATGGGGCAAGTTAATGGTTTCTCATATTGAGAATGCACACGTACTGTGAGCGAGCACTGCCACGCAACTGTTTCTGAATAAAGCCGAGCGTTGTCTTATGTGCACAGGAAAGCAATGTAGATTTCAAGATGTTTCAGGGCATGGGTGGAAGAAACACGTGCTCTGCAGCGTAACACAGGGACCAAGGGAAGGGCAGCCCAGCATCCACAAAGAGCAGGGCTTCCAGAGCCTTTAGGACTTCTCTTGAACCATGTGCATGTTGTTCATCCCAGTACAGGGACAGAAACTCTATGGAATGTCTGTACGTGTTGAAAGGGGTGTCTAGAATACATTGTGCCAGATCTATCGAGGTCTTTACAACACAATGCAATCTGCATTTGGGTGTTGTAGTCTTTAAATTTGCCTAATGCTGCAGTGAACTATTTGACTTTCACAAAAAAGGCCGATTGCATCTCCGTCATTACCTTGTGTCTGCATTTTTATTTATACCGGTTATATTTAAGAATTTTTCGCCCCATGTTCATGCATTAGTAAAATGTCACATTTGCAGTTTTCTATCTTTTGACTGTAATGAAAGATCTTTGCTATGCATATGTTTAAACCATTTGTTATTCTTGTTTGTGCCCAAATAAGCTAAAAGCTTATAGGCAACATGTTGTTTTGTATGCTCTAGCTGTCTACAGCCTAATAGCAGATGTTTTTTAGCCTGCATTGAAATCATTTTGCAAGATGTTTTGCAAAGAATGGAAGTAAATGAAGAATCTTAAGACTTCAGCATTCTACTTGAAGTGCTTTTGCAGAACAGATGATATGTGGGGGTGGGGTTGAAGCAATCCAATAAAGTGGGAGTTACAAACTGTGCTTGTCCTGATTTTTTTTTAACCAGTTTTATACAGTAACACTAGAAGGATATAAACCAAAATAATTGAATACATTTTAATCCACTTGAACCACTGTTCTGAAAATTATGGGGCCACAAAAATGCTAGATCCACTGCCGGCGTTCCCTCTGACTTCTACAGAGAGAAACCTGTATTGATCAATGAAAAGAAAAATAAATAATAAAATTAAAGATTGAGCTTTAACCCACAGCAGGTTCTGACTAGACAGGACTGATCTGTCAAAGCAGCTGACAACCTCAGTGATATTACTGTTGACTGAATAGGATACGTTGATTATGTATGCTGGGAAACAA
Organism: Acipenser ruthenus; assembly: GCF_902713425.1. Lineage (NCBI taxonomy): Eukaryota > Metazoa > Chordata > Actinopteri > Acipenseriformes > Acipenseridae > Acipenser > Acipenser ruthenus. The sequence continues at coordinate 2,883,231 of NC_081196.1, forward strand.
AGGTATTTTCAGGGCTTTATCTACAATGCATTTACCACCGTTACTTTTTATTTGGCATGTTTAATAAAGTTAGAAGCATACTTTACCTTTTTATTTTACCAGACGTCTCTGAGCAAGCATGAGTAGGGTGGGATTTCTGTCATTTTGCATTTGAAATCTTTATATATATATGTATATGTGTCCCTTATCTCTAAAACATACACACTTACAGAATCCCACCTGGACTTAAGTTACAAAAAAATGTAAACCCACAAGAGCCACTTTAAAGGAGGATTGCTTTATTATGTGCACATGCTGCAGATTTCATGCAAGGGTAATACGCACCATGTTTACAATAATTACACTAACACAAATTGCAACGTATTGCATTTTGCAGATACAGAACGACGTCACCACAACCTCTTCGTGAAACGTTCTCGTGTTAGAAAGCCACGTTTGGAAGACCCCAGCATCACACCACACTTCAAGTAAACTGGTTTTGTTTGAACTGGTAGGCCATATTTTTTAAATTACATGAAAAAAAAAAAAAAAAAAAAACACGCACACATATTCTGACACGCACGCCACAAATTCATAACACGTGTTTAATTAATGCTCAGGCTGAATTAAGAAGCTGAAGCTAACATTGAAATATTCCAAGTACTTCTTTACCTGCCATCTTGTATCTCTGGTAGACCTTAACCACTTTGGAAATATTGTCGAATAAGCATTGCACATTTAAAACAGAAAGAGAAAATGTAATTCCTCATATGACTAGGACTGTAACTACATAGAAAAAATAGGAAACTCAGGTGACCTGAAATACAGCATAGTATAGAGCACACATGCTACACTCCGCAAGTCTGTCCCACTGAAGCAAAGCAATGGGTACAGGTCTAGTTTTCTAAGTTTAGCGTCTTTAAGGATGGTGAAAATCGGTGCCTTTCTAGAAAGCAGTGTCAAAAATACAGCTATATAGGTAATGCATTTGACAATATCTAACCATACGTAGCTTTATACTGTATCAATTGTGAATGTAGAACCGTTTTGAGCGGAGTTCTTCCCTTTAATATACCCAACACCACACAGGACGACAAGCACTTGTTGTAGTTAAGCTTAATGTCGGAAGATGTGGGTCTAAACTATGTATGGCAGAAACGCATGGATCACACCAGCCTGCTGGGCACGCGCCCGTGGAGCGATGCATTCTCCCCCCCCCCCCTTTATTCAGCACAGTTCCACTACAGCATCATTATTAGGTAATGGTTGTGGGCTGGGGCTGGGGCTGGGGCTGGCCAACGCATGGCTCATTGGCTTCAGAGGAGAACAGCAAATGGCTGTTGAGCAAGCAATTAAACATATTTAACGAACACGCAAATACTGGTGCGGTCTCCAATCTGGTGTTAAAACAGTCGTTTTCTGTTTTGCTTCTTTATCGCTGTTTAAATGAGAACTGTCTGGCCATCGCTATGCCTCAGTCAGCCAAAAATATTAAAGTGGAAGTGATCAAGAGACTCCCGTAACACATTAGCTAATGAAGGATCAAGATGACTGCGGAAGGAGGGGTGCATGCCAGCCTCATTGACAATGCTTCTGTTAATGTACTCTTTAAAGACAGTCCAGGAAAAACTGTTTAGTGCTACAGCTGTACTGCAGAGCAGGAATGAGGCGAGTTAGGATGCATTTAGTGGTGGGCAAGTATTATAAGTAAACGCCAATGCTGCAAGAACCGATTCTGGCTGTCAGGTAATCTAATATACAGTCATTCCTGACGGACTCTAAATTTACATCTCTATGGAATAATCTTCTGCTGTTAAGAGGCTAAACCCCCAGCAGTGTTTTTATAAAGTGTCTCCGTCACGTCGACTCTTCACTATTGCACACGCACAAAAAAACAAAACTATCCAACACATTGTAAAAACAGGCACACAATCAGAACGCTTCTAACACACTTGTTTTTTTTCTTTAGAAAATAAATATAAAAACGTCACATGCTCGCTAAAATACTTGGAAGAAATAAAATCCACATGACAAAAAAAATACAAAATGTTAAAAGCCACAGTGAAGTGAGTTAATTGATGAGATGTTTTTAAAACAAGGTGATTCTTCTAGTCCCAGAGTCCCCACTGCACAAGCAGGCATCCCTGAATCAGAGCAATCAATCGCAGTCCCATTATTCAGGAGCTCCACCCACATTAGCACGTTCAGCAGGGCACCGTTTCAGAGGAAAATAAAACGTACATTCAGCAATGGCTCTCTGCTGCAGTGTATGAGGAGCACAGAAGGGAGGGGAGGAAGCTTCTTTAGATGACACGGCCTTCAGACTACGCCACAGCTTGGAGGTCTGCCTGAAGCAGCATGGTGCAAGTGCTCAGGAACTCTGAAAACACAGGGGGGAAAAAAATAAATGAGTTCAGTGCCATCGTCTGAACTAATATAGCAGATTTCACATCACCTGGAATTTTTGGATTGAGACAACTTTCAGCCATAGCTGTAGGTTTGTACATTTCAAAACGGCTGGGCGCACAGTACCTGGCTATTGGAGAGAGGCTTTGTCGATGGACTGTGCTAAGGATTCGATGAGCTGGCTGTCCTGCCCTGAACTGCAGAAGCCTTCGATGAGGTTCTTATTGAGGTCCCCTAGAGCCAGGGTCTCGCTGGTGGTCATGGGGTATGCCATGTGTCCGGTGAGGTCCAGCAGGTCCTCGATGGCCTTGGCGTTGCTCATCCCGATGTGATGGATCTCATTGATGGGAGAGAACTCTGGGATTGAGATCAGCTCCTCCTTGGACACGGGGCTGGAGGGAACAAAGTTCTGACTAGATTACAGGAGACACGGAAGTCAGACTGGACTTTCCTTTAGAACTGCCTTTCCTATTCCTGGAAGCACTTCTTAAAGTTTAAAAAGGAGACTTTAAAAGGTGCTGGGAGACAAATACCATAGTTTGGCAGATCCCTCAGATTTTCCTTTTTACTCCTCCTTTGTAGAACTGCACAAGGGAAGTGCCCCACTCAGCCAATGAAAAACCTTGGTTGAGTTGTGTAGCCAATCACCAGTAAAAGGAACGGCTTTTAGCCGAGAGGAATAAGAAAGGTGTTTATAAATACTTGCAGACATGTCAATAGGCGGCCTGCTATTTGAGGGATTATTTCTTTTTAAATGGTCTTTAGCAGGTACTGCAGTGTGGCCCACTACATGGGAGGCTGTGTGGTCCAGTGGTTAAAGAAAAGGGTTTGTAACCAGGAGGTCCCCGGTTCAAATCCCACCTCAGCCACTGACTCATTGTGTGACCCTGAGCAAGTCGCTTAACCTCCTTGTGCTCTGTCTTTCGGGTGAGACGTAATTGTAAGTGACTCTGCAGCTGATGCATAGTTCACACTCCCTAGTCTCTGTAAGTCGCCTTGGATAAAGGCGTCTGCTAAATAAACAAATAATAATAATAATAATACATGGTGCTGTGTGGCTAGCACAAATCCTGTTGCAACCTAATGTATTCACCACCACCACCACCACCTTGAGACCTAAATAGTGCGATGGCTCCAAATACTGCCAGTTTAGATAACTAAAATAAGTGACTGTACATAACCAACTGGAACACAGCAGTGCAAGAGAAAATACGTTTGATGGAATATTTCTGTAAAACAGGGAAATAATGCGGTCATAGCCGTTTACACAGGCAGTGAATAGACACTCCAGAATCACAGTATACCCTCATTTCTAATTGGCTGTAGGTTGTCTAAGCAAAGGTACTTGCATGTCCTGGACTCTTCCATAAGCTGCAGTGCTGTGTCTGTATCTGTGTTGGCATGGTGTGATAGGTAGGCTGCAGCATCACCCCTCTGTCTGTCCTTACCTGACATCCATGGACTGGACCTCGTCGGTGCAATCGTAGAGGCTTGGAGATTTCACCACGATGGGGTTAAGGTTAATCAGAGGAGGGACTGGGTTCAGTTCTTTGAAAGTCATTTTAGAATAAGAGGTTTCCAAGACACATTCCTCTGAAGTCTTCTGCTCCTCGCTCGTGATCTGTCCATTGACTGGATTTAAACACAACAGCGTTTATTATGCACAGCACTTAATATCTGTAGAGCTGCTTAAATCAGAAATTACAAATTCCTAAAAACCACCACACTGGTAAATAAATAACCTAAGCAGATACAGCCATCAAGAAATTCTACAGAAACACAGAATTACAATAAAAAGTATCCCTTTAAAAGTTTCAGTATATATCTGTAACCCATCAGCCAGCCACAAACAAAACCATCACACTGTAGGTGTTGCTTGCTTAGTAATTTAGTAACAACACTTGGGTATCACAGCAAGTCTGCAGTATTTCAGGAAGGGCACAAGATGCCGGGAGCTTTCAGAAAGGTACACGCCGACGAGGCTGGCAGAATGAGCCGCCACACCCACAGGAAGAGAGTTGTACCACGCAGGCCTAGTCTCAACCCAGCAGCCTTGGATGGCATACCTTGCTCTTCAGGGATCACAGTCTGGACCGGTTTGAGGAGTTCCACAGCCGGCTGCTCTTCAGTCTTCTGCTGAACGCAGGAATCAAAAGAGAGGATGTCACATCTCCATTGCTCATACTACAGTGGGGAGGTGGGGTCTATTGGACCCCAGGGCTATGTCTCAGTATGTGCCTTGTTTTATTAGGCTGAGCTTACTGCCCACCCCTTTTACACCTTCAAGCTACTCGACTCTTACAAAGCATGCTGTACATGCCTTGCTTTAACTGTCATTCTGCATGCTGTCAAAGTGGCACAGAGCGCATCTTGCTTGCTGTCATTTTTCAGATTTAGAGGCATGAGAGACAAACCCATGTCTGTTCACAGGGTGCAGACAAGACCACTGAGTTTTCATGTAGGACACGTGAAAAGGCGTTTGCTATGAAGAAACCGATTCAATTCAAAACTATGTGCTTACTGTCAGAGCTTATGTAAAAGGGTTTGCAGATGGTTCCATGAAACCTGTGTCTATTGATAGTGATCAATTCATATATGGGGTCATATGAACCCCACCTCATGAGTTACGCAATTCTACCCCACCCACCATTTAAGGGTTAAAAAAGCACAGTTTCTCTTTTTGGAGATGTTTACCTTTGTGTCGCAAATGTCACTCTTTCTTGTTCTCTTCATAATCTCTTCGATCCTCTGAAAGTGGAAGGGGAATAAATATTCCAGTGAGAAACTGTACTTCACAAATGACAATGCGACAATTCCTGCATGAATGAGCACTTCTCTCAATCCCCTGAATGCATGCGTTATACATGTGAGCTACATCATGTGTTAAAAGAAATGGAGAAAACACGAGTAATTAAATACACTTGAATGACTTCAGAACTCTGAGGAAGTGCAGAAGAGATTCAGGTGTTGTTCCTGAGGGATTCAGCCGAAATTCATTACTTATATGCGGCCATTATTTGAAAGTGTTAACATGACAATTATCCTCTCAGTGGAGGGTTTATTAATGAATTGGGAGAATCGAAGCTGCAGGACACACAGATACTATTATAAGGCATTCCTTTTGTGTCCAGCCTTTAAACTGATCGTTTCAGATTGTTGTATCAGTTTCTTGGCTCAGGTCAGGACGTGTTTTCTGCCAGCTTGCTTACTGCAAGGTGTGGGAGTATTGCCAGGCAGCACTGAATCAGCCTTCTCGAAAGCCACGGCACAAAATGCAAAACTGAACATTCCATTAACTCTTTCTAGAAAAGGCATGTTGATGAAGTGGAGTTGCTGAACTCTGCTTTTCACCTTCTTCCTCTGCAGCCTCTCCTGCTCCACCTGCAGCTTGAGCTGCTCTCTCTCCTGCCGGAAACGCTCGGCTGCCTCCTGGGCCTTCAGCTCAGCCTCTTCCCTCTGCAGGGAGGGGAACGAGAGCAGAGTTCAATACAGGAGACCTCCCACACACTGCCAGGGTACCTACAGGACTTAAGACACCTGCTCTGGAACGGCACATTCCAAGAGACACAGTTTTTTTTTAAAGTTTTTTTTATAGCTGTTCAATTTTGTACTAGCTACAAAAGAAAAGTATACCAAGTAGCATATAGACTAAGTAAATAAGTAAACCCAGTGCCCCATCCAAATACCTAGTAAAGAAAGGAGAGAAACACTCTCTTGTACTGTAGAATATATGCATTGGTTTCCTTTGCATAAAGAAACAGTCATTAATAAATTTGGTTATGTGAACAAATACGAAACAATTACATTTTTGCCACTGAACACGTGTCTCAGAACTACAAGAACAAAAAATCACAACCTGAATTTTGTACTGGGTGCATGAAATCTTATTCCAAACTCTGTATTGCCATAAGACACTACTGCAGCATCAATGTTCTGTTTGAGGGAAGGCAAACCCTGTAACTTTCATAGTTACACTGTACAGCGCATGCAAACACAAACAAAATGCGTTTCTCAAGCTGCGTTACTGGCCTCTCTCTCCAGCTGAGCCTGCATCTCCCTGTCCTGCTGCTCCCTTCTCAGTCTCTCCTCCTCCTCCCTCTTCTGTCTCCTCTCCTCCTCCCGCCTCCGCTCCTCCTCGGCCTGGCGAGCCGCTTCCTCCTGCCGCGCTCGCTCCTCCGCCATCTTCCTGCGCAGCTCCTCTGCCTTCACCCTGCACACAGAGACATCAGGGTGAAGCAGCAGCGTCACACACAGAGCAGAGACACAAGGGTGAAGCAGCAGCGTCACACACAGAGCAGACACGAGGGTGAAGCAGCAGCGTCACACACAGAGCAGACACGAGGGTGAAGCAGCAGCTTCACACACAGAGACACAAGGGTGAAGCAGCAGCTTCACACACAGAGCAGACATGAGGGTGAAGCAGCAGCGTCACACACAGAGCAGAGACACTAGGGTGAAGCAGCAGCATCACACAGAGACACGAGGGTGAAGCAGCAGCGTCACACACAGAGACACAAGGGTGAAGCAGCAGCGTCACCCAGTAACACGTCAATGAATGAAGAGCAGCACAGACAGGGGGTTTGTTCAGAGCTCAGTAACACTGCAAATGAGTGAAGAGCAGCACAGGGGGTTTGTTCAGAGCTCAGTAACACTTCAACAGCTAACCAGAGCTAACCAGACTGTTCAATTACAGCAGCTTGCACTTAATTACAGTGCTGAAGTGCAATCGCTTGTACTTAACCAATTAGACAGAAAAATAAAAACAGAACGAAACAGACCCTTGATTTGAGGGTCAAAATGCTCGTTAATAGACCTATCAAATTGTTCAATCAGCCTAATTGTGCACTCAGAATAATGCTGTTACTATTGGATACCAGAGTGCTCAGCAATTTACACAAAGGCACTGACCCTGCAAGCCACAGCAGAATATACAATACAGTGTGCGTGCGGCTGTGTGTGCGTCTGCGTGTGTGTCTGGCTACAAGTACTACTGAGTACTCCTTTACTTTGAGATAAAACAATTAAAAACATAAAATGTACCGCTATACAATTAAACAGTTCACAAAGCTTGAACTCACTTATTTAAAAAGAACGTTTTATTTTAGGTATGTTTTATGACCATTCTTTTGAAACAGATGTCTTTAAAAGAAAATGTGTGTTTAATGTCTTTAAATAACTGCTGGGGTAAAGCTTTGTGAATACGGGCGTGTCACAGCGTGCCGTACTAGGGAAACACAAGGAGCAGGCGTCGTGCCCCCCCTGATTGAACTGTATTTATTTATTTATTTATGTATTATGTGAAGCTCAAAGGGGCTCTTTGGCTTTAAAAGGCACTCTATAAAACCAAAAGGCTGTCGTTATATAGCCCCTTCAGGTCACTGCCTGTATATGCCTGTATATATATGTGCCTTTCCTATCTGTTTTGGCAGGGCAACTTCTCAAACTCCATAGAGTTCACACAAACCTTTTTAAAATTTCTAAAAACTGAAATAAAAAAAACAAACAGGTGTGACCAAAGTGGAAATGGCCATCTCATTAGCACTTGGCTGTACTTGGCTATCAAGAAACACAGACAGACACAGCCTACCTCTCTGCCTCCTCCTGCTCCCGTTTCTCCTGCTCCTCTCGTTCTTTCTGAAGGCGAGCCTGGCGTCTCCGCTCGGCCAGCAGCTTGCTGGCTTCCTCTGCGTCTGTGGTCCCAGCGATGGTTTTCCCAGTGGGGGTAACTGGAGAAGCCTCTGTGACGAGACAGATACACAGAGGCAGTTTAAAAACAAGGCCTCACACGGTTCAGTACACAATGAATAACTTAGCAGAGTGTACAGCAAGAGGTTAAACAGGCCTGGTTTAGTTTCCTTCAACACAGATGGTTTAATGCCATCATTTCAAACTTGTCTCCATGGCATTTTAAAAACAGTAAGCAGCTTCAAAAATTATTTAAATTTTTTTTTATTTTATTTTTTTTATATAATATCACCCTTACTATTTTAGGGTCTTTGCATTCCACTCATGTGACAATACAGCCTTTCAACTCCGCCAGTCCCACCTACTCTCGGTCAATAAAAATAGAGGCGGCTGAAAGGTCACATTGTCATGTGATTGGAATGGAATGAGCATGGCTGTTCAGTGCCTGGCAGTTAGGATTCCCCAGACAGGCTCAAAACAGGGTTCAAAGCCAGGTAAAGGGAGATTAAGAGAAATAGGATTAGTGATGATGGCTATAGGCATTAAAATCAGTGATGATGGCTAGAGGCAATTTCTGGAAAATATTATCAATTTGTAAAGATTTTATTTTCATCCAAAGTACAAAAGAATGCTGTAGCTGTAATACAAACAAAGGTTTGCGATTCCCGTTTTGTATTTATTTTTCTTACAGCATTTTTTTATGCTTATCTAAAAACTTGTAAAATCTGTGTAAATCTGTCAAACAAATGACATTTCTACGTTCCTCTAGCCACCAGAATAGAAATGTTCCCGTCAGTCAATCCAGCACAGTAAGTGCGTCTCCACCTACCACTGGCGCCGATGTCGCTGCTCTCAGACTTTGTCATTTTTCTGTCAGGTTTCTCTGTGCCTCTGGCCTCCTCGGCCCGTCTGTCCTGGGCTGCTGCTCCATCCCCTTTCTCTCGCTCTGCCTTCTTCTTGGCGCTCTCTGGGTGCGTGCTCACGGAGGCGCGCTGCTTCATGGGAGAGGGGGGGTACTGTTTCACAGTGCTGGGAGAGTGGGCGCGGGTCTTTGAAACAGACCTGAAAAACACAATGCCAGCCGTTCCAGAACACAGCATTAGAAACCTCCTGAATCAACTGGGACAGAACCCAGCCCCTGGGGACTCTGGACTCCACTGGACCCCAGCAGTAGGAGAGGCAGTGGACTCTCGCAGTGCTTGGGAGCTGGGCACAGGAAGTGAATGCCACATTCCCGCTTCGAATCCTTTGAACCCCAGAGCCAGGTCTTCAGCGCACCCCTGATAAATGCACAGTGATTGTGGCCCCAAGAGTTTTGTAAAATTCACATGGGCTCGGGTGGGCATGGGTAGAACCGTGTTAAGTGCCCACCCCCCAGGGTCACATACACTCAGTAACAATGTCATTATTAGATGCTTAACTGGTAATATCACTTACTTGGGTGTTGCCGGTGAAGACGACCTCTTGGATACAGTGGCAGGTGACTCTGGTCTGTGGAGTGGAGAGGCCAGCACAGGGGAGGTGAGTCTCTTTTCCTTCTTCAGCTTCTCAGTCTAGAGCAGCAAGAGTGCTAGATCAGGATAATCACTCCTCTCTCTCTCTCTCACACACACAGCACTGACCCTGCCATCTACATCACCTCTATATGGGCGTGTGTGTACATATATAAATATACTGTATATATTAGGTTTAGTTTCAGGATAAAAATGCTGCAAGAACACGATAATTTTTAAGTGCCATTTCTTTCCAGTGAGCTAGGTCAGAGGATTGTCTGGTAATCCAGGAATTTTACATGTTAGGTCAAATCTCCCTCCACTGATAATCTGAGGGGTCGACAATGCTAACCCCCAACTGTGCAGTATTTAGAGCTCAAGTTGGACAGAGCTATAGGAGGTGTGACAGTGCTCTGCGCATCCCTCAGTGCTAGATCTGCAACACTAGCTGTTGATTTTTTATATATATATAATATAACAATAGGATTCTTTGTCAGTAGAATTGCTCTGCTTGTGAGATTTCTGCAAATCTACCCTGTTGGAACCCTGCTGGAACCCTCCTGGGAGGAGCCCCTGATCTCAGTGAGCTCCTGCTGTTTGAGGAGGGTCCTCACCTTCAGCATGTCAGGAGCTGATGCTGCCCCTCCAGACTCCTCGGGAGACTTGGGGGAGGTGGAGGCGTTCTTCTTCCGGCTGGGCGAGGCTTTGTAGGGAGACTTGAGCGGGCTGGACGGAGCTACACGAGGACAGACATGCAACGCTAGAGAGTTCAGAGTTCAGAAAGAGATGGAATAACCACAACACAAAACAGCAGCAGCAAGGCAAAGAAGAAGAGTTACAGGGAAGCAGAAAAAAAATAGAAAATAAACCTCTAGTTAGCCAAACTCCAACAGCAATCCGTCGTGAAGCGTTTTCAAATTCTCTGCAATGCCACTGCACACCAAAGGCATGATGCCTCAATGCGCTGTTTAGGTAGCTATGTATTTAGTCTGGCTGTTCTGTACTGTATAACCACTATTTGAAATTGAATTACAAGGCTTAAATACAGGTTTCTATCAATGTCACAATGCTGGTGTATAGTAAAGCATGCTCATATCCCCACCTTCTGCATCCACACTCACCTTCGGCTGTGGGGTTACATATGAAAGCTGAGAAGTAACTGCGTTTTCACAAATAAACAGCATGCACTCAAGTATAGGCCCAGTCACCTATTTTAGCGATGTTAGGGTACAGTGCATACAGTGTCAGTATCAGACTACGAAGCACTGAAATAACCTTGCATATCTTTGTGGACTATTTCTGGTCATGCAATTTTAGGCACCAGTTTTGTTAGAGAAAATATATAAATTCACAAAAAAAAAAACCATCATCACCGGTCTTTAACATTTACAATTAATTTGATACAATATGTTAACTGTAATATACCATTCTGCACACAATAAGCTGCCCCAATTCAGTCTCAGCTGGTAAGAAAACAAGACGGAAACCAGAGTTTAATAGGAATAAGTCAATGGAACAAAATCAATATTTATTTTGATTCAATTACCAATGGAAATAAATGACATTGGCTCTGCTGATGTAATGAACATATCTCTCTCTCTAACCTCAGCTATAGCAGGTAGATGAATTGTGGACTAAGAGCAAGGCTAATGCACTCATTTAGTACAGACATGTTTTATTAGTGTTATTTGTAATGCGCCTCATCTGCTGTTGTGTTTTCTTTGCAAGCTGACCAGTAGAACAGCCACGAGTACCAGGACAATGTTCTTCATAACCTTCTCCTGGCTGTTCTTTACCTGAGTGCTCTGCACAATACAGAGCCGTGGTACTTCTGCACCTGGCTAACGAAGACTGCGTCGGGGTCAAGAGACGCTTAACAAGTAGGTTTTCCAAAGGGCTAAGGTGCAAGCGATGAGCTGTGTGATGAGAGCAAATTAAAAAACACAGAAATAAAATCAAATGAAATACACAAACAAAAAACAGATCAAATAAACTGCCGTAATGAAACCGAAAAAAAAAAAAATTCACATAAAATGAACTTAGAAGCAATAGCTGGAATGATAAAAAGAAAACAAACAGAATACTTCCATGGAAACAATACTACCTGTCTTCACATTGAATCAAAACCTGAATGGATTCCCTATAGCATTGCAATCCAATATGAAGTCCAAAATTCGAAAACAATAACCAGCGTCCTTCTATCTCATCAGTATTGGCATCTATGTTAGTGCTGATTTTTCATTTTCAAAATGAACCAATACTCTATTATTATTTCATTATGAATTAGCTGGAAGACATACGCTCATAAACAGCTGGTGCTTCCAAACAGAAGTGCTGGCGGTTCAGATGAAGAAGAGACAGCATGCAAGGAAAGACATCCCAACAGGACTGCGTCAAGGGAGGCAGAAAATTACTTACAAACGGTTATCAATTGCGTACAATATTAAATATTATATCTGCTGTATATTCTACCCCTCCTGGTAAATAGCATAGCTAAAAATACAGCTAATCAATAAAGTACTGTTATATCTATCTATCTATCTATCTATAGTCCATCAACGAGGTAGTTCAGGACAGACCTAGATAGCTACAGAAGGAACACCAAGGAGAAGTCTGCCATTCAGTCCCACAGATCTCTTTGGAGAGAAGACAGTTGTGCCAGACTAACACATATCAATAATTTGTATCTTTAACAAAGATAAACAGAACTGCTTATGTGGGTTCCATATTTAGCTGATCCAATTGAAATATAACAGGCATCACAAAGGAAGCCTTTCTTGTAGCTCTCGTATCTATTGACCAGCACGGCCAATCTGACTCCAACAGAACCATGTATAAACTGCCTTCATTATCGAGCCACAGCAAGAACACAAACCCACTATTCTCACAGCAGTCTAAGTGTTCAAGCTAGGAGACAGCCATACTGTTAAATAATTCAAGGTAACAAAGAAAGAAGTCCCTTTTTCAGTAAACCGTTGCATTTCCTAAAATGAAAACAGGGCGGTCTCATTTATTAAGCTACTTGCGATTGTATTTCAAGCCTAATCTGTTGCCAAATCTGAACCCCCAGTTCATTTAAAAACGTTTTAATATTGTATGGACATCACAAGGTCTGGTGCCGATATAGACGGGACTGGAATTGAAAAAAATATTAAAAGATCCTTCAAATTCCAGCAGGCAAATCGTTACAAGGTTATTATATTCTCAACAGGATTTAAGCAGCAGGGTTAGATACAACAGCAAAAAATATCTGTTGGATACAAAAGGTTAGCACAAATCTAGGAGCTAGTGGGAAAAGAGCATGACTGTGGGCCACACAGACAGAAAGACAGACAGACACACACACACAAAGACAGACACACACACAGACAGACAAGACACAGACAGACAGACAGACAGACAGACACACTGGGGCGTCACTTGCCTCTGTCAGGAGAATGGGTAATTGTCGCGGAGGAGTGGGACAGGCGCTTACTGATTGGCGACTCCAAATGCTTGGGCAGATTCATGGTGGAAGCTGAACGTTTGTCAGTCGCTGCAGAGAAATGCATGAAGGATAGTTTACATTCGGGAAGGAGGGAAGCAGGAAAGACCAGACAAAACTAACCCTCAGATTCTCAATCACGACGAATAAGACACATTCAACTCTGCGTGGAGACAGTCTTCTGAGAAAATGACTGAGTAACACATTTTACACCGGCCTTAAATGATCTGCTACCCCAGTCCTGATTTCAACATTGCTAAGTTCGTCATGATGGTTATAGTTACATACACAGGCTGCACACTGGCTTGCTTTCACATGTACTTAGTCATATTTGCTTTGCTTTTATAATTGGCTACTCCAGCACACAGTCTCCAAAACAGACCCTCTGACTCCCGATCCTATCACTTTCCCTGCAGGTATATGTGCCGGTGAATATACAGTAGAGGAGTATACAGAGCATTAAAGAGAACAGTTAAGATGACTTTGCATTTCAAAGGAATAGCCGCTGCTGAAGCTCGTATCTACAGGGAGACATTCACGTACACCCACTGGTGCTCCACAAACAAACCAGAGCAGATCTTTAAAAGCACAGCCGAAAAAAGGTACAAGGTTGAGCATAACCCACTAGTGTGAAGCGCATGTTATTCAATAGTGTAGGTTACATACACTTTATCCTGCAGCTTGAACTAATGTGCTAAATATCCAGCCACAGTGATGCTGCATATATTTAACCTTATGCAAGTCTAAAACTAAACAGGCCCTTGCTACCGAGTCTTTTGTTTGCATTGTTTTTCTTTTTTTTTCTTTTTTTTATGTCAATGCTTGGAACCAGTTTAATTAACAAACTACACGTACCGCCCAAGATATTTCTGTATTTTTTTAGGTTTGGTTGCACATTTCAAAACGAATGACTCTGGAGCAGGATGCTAAAGTACTGGCGGTCCGTAATGCTCAAAATCAGGCGGTATAACGCAGGACAGCTATTGAGGAGTGAAAAACAAGCCCTAGAGCAGGGATTAGCAGCCTGCGGACGTGTGTCGCTTTGTTTTAGTGAGGCAGGCCTGGGAAACACCTTCACCTTCAGTACAAGCTTGTATCAGTATAATATAGCGGAATTAAAAACAAATATCATCATCAAAACACAGCAATTAGTACAGGGACTCCGTTTTGTCTGGACTTTGTCTGGAATTAAATAAACAGATGAGGATCAATGTAAACAGAAATCCATGCAAAATCTTTGAACACTTTCATGACAGCTGTGTTTTTTAAAACACGAGTGAGATGGAAAAGGAAGGCCTGCATCCTAGCACTGCAGTGCTACATTATTACAGAGCAGGGCTAGCACCGCAGGGACACAGAGAGGAGCGTGACACAGACAGGGGAGAGAGCACGTGGGAGACAGAGGTGGGGTGGAGGAGGAGGTGGAGCTGGTTCAGAGAGGAGCGTGACACGGACAGGAGAGAGCATGTGGGAGACAAGAGGCGGGGTGGAGGAGGAGGTGGAGCTGGTTCAGAGAGGAGCGTGACACGGTCAGGGGAGAGAGCACGTGGGAGACAGAGGTGGGGTGGAGGAGGAGGTGGAGCTGGTTCAGAGAGGAGCGTGACACGGACAGGGGAGAGAGCATGTGGGAGACAGAGGCGGGGTGGAGGAGGAGGTGGAGCTGGTTCAGAGAGGAGCGTGACACGGACAGGGGAGAGAGCATGTGGGAGACAGAGGCGGGGTGGAGGAGGAGGTGGAGCTGGTTCAGAGAGGAGCGTGACACGGTCAGGGGAGAGAGCATGTGGGAGACAGAGGCGGGGTGGAGGAGGAGGTGGAGCTGGTTCAGAGAGGAGCGTGACACGGACAGGAGAGAGAGCATGTGGGAGACAGAGGCGGGGTGGAGGAGGAGGTGGAGCTGGTTCAGAGAGGAGCGTGACACGGACAGGGGAGAGAGCATGTGGGAGACAGAGGCGGGGTGGAGGAGGAGGTGGAGCTGGTTCAGAGAGGAGCGTGACACGGACAGGGGAGAGAGCATGTGGGAGACAGAGGCGGGGTGGAGGAGGAGGTGGAGCTGGTTCAGAGAGGAGCGTGACACGGACAGGAGAGAGCATGTGGGAGACAGAGGCGGGGTGGAGGAGGAGGTGGAGCTGGTTCAGAGAGGAGCGTGACACGGACAGGAGAGAGCATGTGGGAGACAGAGGCGGGCGGGCAGGGTGGAGGAGGTGTAGCTGGTTCAGAGAGCAGAGTTACAATGGCTTGGCTTGGTGGGTAAGTAGTGGCTGGGACAGTCAACACACAGACATCATGGTACTGCGACGTGTCCAAATACCATTGTGGGCCTGGGCCCCAGCTGCAGAGATCACAGGGTCTGGAGGGAGGAGGCTGCTGGAGGGCAGACCTAGAGGAGGAGGTGGGGGGGTTTCAGAGTCACCTACACAGCAGGGAACCAGAGCAAGGAGAGGACAGGAACAGCATTACACAGGATAGAGCGCGGAGGGAGGCTTTGCTGCAAGGAGGAATAAAAGAACACCAGCAAAAAAAACAAAAAAAAAAATCGGGAGAACCTACTTGCATGTTAATTATTTCATTCATTTCACTGGAAATTGCAGGATTCAAACCACACACCCTTACATTGAAAATGCTTCCTTTGTTAACAGAATCAGCATTTTTCTTTATAGACATCAGATATATATTTTACGTACATCTTCTTTTTGTTTGTTCATAGCATTTTACGAACTGCATTAAAATTATGCTTTCAATTCTATACAGCTATAGTATAAATGTCAACTCCTTACTCCTTATTGATCATAATACTGAAGCAGGTTCTGTTAGAATCTTAACAGATCAGGAAACAATCCCATTCTTAGAACAGGCTTCCACACAGTGAGGGACGAGCACCCCTGCAGTGTAATCAGCAACTGGATGTATTGATTTAGTGATATGGGGCGGGGCACCCACAGCTAGGCACGTCACTTATGACAATACCAACCTACGTTTCAAATCAAAATGTCTAATTTCTAAAGCAGCTTCTCAATCGTGTTTAACGTGAGCCTCTTCAGTGACACACGCACATTTTCAAGAAGAAACCAATTACGTGTCATAATAATAACATTCCCATTATTAGCTCTGTATATAAACAGGATTCCATTTGTAAATGTCATGGGCATTCTATTCCAAAGCAGAGTACATTACAAACAACGCAGCAACAAAACCCAATGTGACCCATCCATGCAAACATGCTTGTTGTAAACAATGCCTACTGCCTTTTTGTGCAGAATAAAAAAATCCTTTGTCTTTATATATATATATATATATATATATATATATATATATATATATATATATATTATTTTTCTTTTAAATAAACTGAAGGCCTGTCTTTTTCACTGATCTGCAATGCAGGCAGCCTCTCTCTCTCTCTCTCTCTCTCTCTCTCTCTCTCTCTCAGGCCTCTCCGTCACTCACCCTCTTTGACTCCCCCGTTGCCTCCACCCCAGGACCAGCGCTTGGGTCTCTGCTCCAGCTGCTGACTACGCTCCAGGGACCGGCGCATCATAGCCTCCAGCCGCTCCTGCTCGTTCCGTTCAAAGACAGGGAAGAAAAGAAACTCTCTTACTGATCCATCCCGTCCACCCGGGGACAAAGAGGCTGGCTGCATTGATACTGCCTTCCTGCTCCCTTTCTGGAATGAAAACAGCAGCTAGCAGGTAGAAAGGCAGGGAGGCAGACAGCTCTGAAGATGCCCTGCCCAGCAATGTACTGTACACAGCGCAGAGAGGATGTAGTACCTTGTGCAAACTGTGAGCTAGCCCTCTCAGACACACACTCACGCACACGCCCCACACAATCAAGCACCCTGCGTTCTGCAGGCAGTAAAAAGGCTATGTAAATGACACAGGTTGCATCACTGGACAGCATCTGTTCCCAGTGGTGTAGCTGTCACTGTGGCGCTGACTTCATTTGTCTGGGAATAATGCTCATCCAGCATTAACCCCCTCACCACCAGATTCCAAAAGGGAGGGGTTTTGTTTTTAGAACCGAAAATCTGGTTTATGGAAGAGGGGAGGGGAATGGATGACCCCCTCTACCCCCACCATGCACTACTGTAGTTTTAGGTCACATTTAGCTGCATCAATTGTATAATTGTACCTTTACAGTCTTTCTCAAAATATCATCTGCATAGCAACAGCAAGGGCAAGCTCAAGCACAGTCACTGCTTTGAACTCGGGTGCTGCGATTCTGAAAATAACATTCATTATTATTATTATTATTATTATTATTATTATTATTATTATTATTATTATTATTATTATTATTATTTTTATTTATTATTATTATTATTATTATAATAAATAGAATATTGCAAAGTTTTACTGATTCACAATTCATACGTATCTCAAAGTATTTCAGCATGTCTATACTGAAGATTTCTAGGAAGTAAATTGCAATTAACAGACTGAAATTAATATAGCTTGATTGTACCCTATAGATGCACACCCACACTGCTGTTTACAGTTGCACTGCAGCAAAGTGCACTCCGAGGGTGTCTGTGCGTATTGAATCACAGACTGTCAAAGTGCACTCCGTGACGCAGAGCGAGGGTGTCGGTGCGTATTGAATCACAGACTGTCAAAGTGCACTCCGTGACGCAGAGCGAGGGTGTCGGTGCGTATTGAATCACAGACTGCCAAAGTGGACACCTTGAGCTGTGAACAGCAGGGAACAGGCTCTGTTACTGTAGACTCGAGGTAACCACTTAATATGATGAGCTGGGTGTTACAAGAAACACATCCCATTGATCCAAATGACTAAGCACAGATACTGCCAGAAACTCCAGTCCTGAGAAAACAGCCAACAACCCAGGTTTTAGTTTTAACCAGGATTTAAAATATTCATCTTGAATCTGACCTGGTTTCCATCGCACGGACACCAGCCCTCACTGGCATTCAATCAACTGCAATGCAAATACATATCTTTGAGAGACAACTAGAAACAGTATCCAGGGTGAGTACTGCCAGTCCCAGCACCAGAGCCAGGACATCCTGCACCAGCCCTGCTGCCTGCAGCCAGGCACTGCGACAGATTACAGCAGCAGCAGCAGCAGCTCCCCACGCAGCCAGGGCTGGCAGATTTAAGAAGCACTCTGTCTGCATGCACAATCCCCAGCGCTCAGGGACTGTAGTTAAAGAAGGCTCTGAGAAGCTTTGCAGCCGGGATTCTGAGGTACAAACCATCACTTTGTCCAGAACTTCGAGCGTGTTCATTTGATTTCAATTAGGAGACAGATAAGGCGTGTAATTATATGTATATCCCTATCTAGGTTGATACACCGAGTGTAGTTGAAGTTAGCAAATAGTGTAGTATGCATGAAACTTTTCTAGAACAGGTTTTCCATTCTTTAAACAAGTTAAAGCTTTGTGAAGACGGTCCAATATTCTGTTTTTTTTCCTTCAGATCTATAGTCTTAGTTTAACCTTTAACTGCCCTGCTTGCTTGTGCTTGTTTTGAGTTCTCACAACCCCTTGTGACCCAATGCATCATTGTCAATTTCAGTCAATAGGTAGAGCCATGCTTTATATTTACCAGGCCAGGTTTCTATTTAAATTTGCTAAAACAAGGGTTGTTACTCGTTGAAAATATAAGACTTTGTGATAGCTTTTAGACAGAGGTTTAGTGACAAATATAGTGCAGTGGCTTATATAGCCGAGGTAGAGAGCAGAAATTTGGTACTGTCCCAGAAAAGGCCACAGGGAACACTGAGGTGCAATATGAATATGTCCCTAGGGTCACTGTTGAAACCCATATGTGCATAACATTAAAATGAACTCTGAGCAGCTATAGAGCATGAACTCAGCATTGTAACACACAGAATACCAAGACTACTATAACCTTTTTGTTTTTTTAAATGTGTCACTGCATTCCCTCTGGCTTGTGATCAAAAACAAAAACGCAGGGACCACATCTCTAGAGAAAGAAAAAGAAAATGTAACGATCAAACCGGTTTCGAGGAAGAGGCATTCGCTAAAAGTCTGCATGGGGAGAAGAGCAACAAAGCAAGGTCCACAGGACTGAATACGTTAATTAACACAGTGTCACTGGAATGGCACCAGGCACAGGATATACAATATCTGGATTACAACAACTCAGATATCATGCAATACATTAATAATGTCCCTATAGGTCATGCCTTAATAAAGCGTCAATCAAAGTCTTGGTGCCACTCCTAGACAAGTGAGAAGTGCATAAACCCGGGTATAATCACGCTTCCTTTTCCTCAGTGAAAATCAGTAGGACTTACACTTTATACTATCTACACTTTATTAATATTGCATTTCCTCCCCATTTAACATCCTTGTGCATGTGTCAGTGTGTGTGCGTGTGTCAGAGAGAGTGTGTGTGCATGCATGTTTGTGTGTGCGTGTCAGAGTGTGTGTGCGTGCATGTCTGTGCGTGCGTCAGTGTGTGTGCATGCATGTTTGTGTGTGCGTGTGTCAGAGTGTGAGTGCATGCATGTTTGTGTGTGCGTGTGTGAGATGGAGTGTGTCTGCGTGCGTGCGTGCGTGCATGTCTGTGCGTGCATCTCGGAGAGTGCGTGGGTCAGAGAGAGTGTGTGTGCGTGCGTGCATGTCTGTGTGTGCGTGGGTCACAGAGAGTGTGTGTGCGTGCGTGCATGTCTGTGTGTGCGTGAGTCAGAGAGAGTGTGTGTGCGTGCGTGCATGTCTGTGTGTGCGTGGGTCAGAGAGAGTGTGTGTGCGTGCGTTCTCTGGCAAGCTCTGTTGCTGTTCCTGCTCATACAGGGTGCACCTTGCCAATCACAATGCAGGGATTATAAATGCTTGCAGTTCAGCTCCAGGGTCAGTATTCTTTTCTACACGCCTATGGACTGAGCATTCCTGGAAACCCACACGGAGGACCCAGCCCCTCAGAGCCACGGGACACCAGACATCAATCAGAGACCAGAGCGCCCCAGGGAGACTGCACAAGCAAACCAATGAATAACTGAACGAATGTAAAAGCAAGCACGCTAACCCAAAGAGCACAGTGCACTTTGCAGTACTCCTCTAAACAGGTGCAGTGGACTATTAGCATGCGTCTTGAAAGGAGTTCTTGCTGGGGGAAAAACATTTGCATCTTAATTTCTCTCCCAATTATTGCATTTTCTACCCAATCACAATCTTTCAGAGCAATCAGATTGTTTCGCAGTAGCATGAAATGAAGCTCATTTCGCAGTAGCATGAAATGAAGCTCATCTAAATTGGAATAAACAAAAAAAACTTCAGCAACTCCTGCAGAAGAACACAGTAAATCAGTGACTTAGTCAGGGATCCGAGGGTGAAAAGCAAAATAAGGAGCGCAAAATACGGCTCACAGCGCAGCGGTGTACAACAGGAATGATGTGGTTACATGTACCTCCTTGTGCATGGCACTTCAATAAAATGACTCCTCTAATTGTGTCAACATGAATATTTGTGTTTTGTTTGTCCCCCTGATGAAATTCATATCAAATAGAGGTCAGCTGTAGTGTTTATACAGTAGAATATGAGGTAGTTTATTCAATATTTATTCAAAATGTTCCTCAACACACACGCATTAATGCTGTAGTGTAATTTAAACAGCACTCTAATGGATGGCTTCTCATGGTAGTTTTTCCATTTAAAACAGAAATTAAAACAGACTAACCTCTTGATCCGGGTTTCCTCAGATTTTATACTGTGAATCTATTTAGAAATCCTTCACTTTCTTTATTTAACCAGGAAGCTCTCGGGAGATTCAAATCTAATTTCCAGTGAGGTCTGGAGGGCTTGCGTCACTATTGACAAGCCCAGCAAACACAGGCCCTGCACATCAAGGCTCTCCAATCACATGCTAATCTCTCACTGCAGTGTGTCCAGCCGCTCTCTACTGGGCCCTGGCTGTCTATACCAGACTGAGAGGCCGCAGTCACTCTGATGTGCTTCAGTTCTTCAAAGGGTTTCGAGGCACACGGCCCCAGTAATCCCCTGCTTTCACTCACCCCTCAGGACTGAGTTAAATCATTCATTCTGCACGTGTGGGAGGAGCGTGGAGAGAGTAAAAGGAGCAGTCAGTTTCCATACAGCATGTTTTAAATCTATTTTTTTTTAAAAACACACACAACAAAGTGTGTAGAGCATGCATGGTATATTCTAAACTGAAATACATGTTCAGAGTTAATTAGAGTCATTTCATTTGCAATTGCAAAGTAGTAATCCACTGGTTTCCCCCCCACCCCCCACAAGCACTCCTCTTGGACTACTGTACTTACCAAAGGTAAAATTCGGTACTCTAAGCTTAGTGCAAACCGGCGTCTGTGAAACCAGTCAGATTTCGCTTTATTTCCCATAAATCTTATTTTTAAACTTGTAGGAAAAAAAAGCATTGCATAAGCTGTATGTGTATAGGGGTTAGTGCATCACCTACAGTACCTATTAGAGACCTCTAGGTGGCAGAAGACTGTCTGATAACCACAGGACAGACAGAATTGTACAGAACATCTAGTTTACTGAAGCAAACTGGAGTTTACACACTGGAGCAGTCAACAATATCTCCCGCTAGCGGATATACACCCTTTAGCAACATGACATAACAAAAAAGAAATACGCAAAAGACCTATAGTAGCTAACATGGCATGATGTATCAATATTAACATATTGAAAACCCCAATAACCCTCCCACACAGGCAACTACCTATATTACTGACATGTTATTATTTACCATGCTGCCTGTTACAACTGTATGCTAGCTTGAGCTGTCCCTCACCTACAATTTGACTACACTGTACTGCTCTCATCAATTAAACAAGGCAAATCATGCCAGCGCACACAGGGCTTGGTGATAATGCCTCCCTGAACAGTTAAGCCAGCCTTCATAAACTAAACTAACACACTAAGGATGCAACAGTGTAGGTTTGTGTGGAGATGGTGTTGGTATGAAAATGATCCACACATTACAAATAGACCTGCTTGTGCTTGCTGATGTGCAGAGGACAGGGCTAGTAGGCTGGCATCACAATCTTCTGTCATCGGTGGTTAGGAACTGTATCAATCACGACCAGTCCGTGAGACGTGAATCTGCTTCCTGCTACCGGTTGTTATTGATCTCTGTACAGCCAGGGCAGGTGAAGCAGAACCAGCGTTTCCAGTATACACACACACAGAGACACTCCAGTAAAGATCTGGACCAGTCACCCTGAACCAGCGTCTCCACTACACACACAGAGACAATCCAGTAAAGATCTGGTGGTATGCGTCTCGGATGCACTCTCCAGTGCCTTCTCTATCCTACATTAGTCTTGCACAACTTGAGATGTGAAGCTAAACCTTGCTTTGCCTAACCTACCTTTGTCAGCCGTGTTTTATTCTTCATTGCACAAGGTCTCCATTCCCTGTTCCTGATCTTGAGGAGTAAAACCTCCTCTCTTGAGAACAGCACGCCCTGCAGCTGCGAGTACAATGTGCTGGTAACATTTTCATGAACCCTTTGCTGTCCTGGCAGAGAGCTCCTCTACTCACCTTCTCCTCCTCAAGCCTCTGCCTCCTCTTCTCCTCGACCGCAGCCCTACGCAGCTCCTCCTTCTGCCTCTGCTCCTCCAGCCTGCGCCAGCGCTCCTCCATCTGCCTCTCGTACTGCAGCTGCGCTCGCTTCTCCTTCTGCTGGATCTGCTGTTCCCGGGCCACTGGGACACAAACACAGGGTGAAGTTCACCACCAGGGCGGGGATTGCAAAAGAAAGATGGGCCCCAGCGACAGGCAGAGAATCTCACGGGTTGCTGGTTACGCTGCCATGAGTAACAGCCTGCAATTCAGAAAACAACTCCAGGGATGGGAATAAGACTCCTACTGCAAAGCACTTTCACCCATTCCAGGTTTTACTATGAGCTTCAGTAGCACCAGTATATAGGTAACAAGCTCAGGTGTGTCATATTAAAAACTCAAAGTAAAACCAGGAATGGATCAAACTGCTATGCAATGGTAGCCTCATTGCCATCTCTGAACGCCAAGTACTTTAGGGCAAGAAATAAACACAGCGAGTGAAAGCCAGTGTGGGAGCAAAGGGCAGTGACTGACTGTCGGGATAGCTCCTGTAATAAGTGTAATCAGTTCAGAATCTGTCTGAATGCACAATGTGTAAATATCATCATTATTGATAATGTAAATGTTTTCAAATCGCGTTTAACTTGAACAAGGCAGTCCTATGTACTATGGCCATACACCAAGACAGGCACTATAAAAAGAGACTGGTGAAAGGAAAAAACTAAGAAACACAGTGCAAAGACAATGCATTTTTTTCTAACTTAGTCTATGCTTGAGAACACAGCTCATCATCACCGTAAACTGACTAATCAGGTTCAATCAGGAACACCCAAAGAGAATGAGCAAAAAGCAGCACGTCCAGAGGCTGTCAGATCTCCACCCTACACAATTTATACAGGCAAGATGTGCATGGGTGAGTTTGAGAGAGGGTGTGTATACTTACACAAGGCATGTGTGTGAGTGAATACACTGTAGATACATGTGGAGTGGAGTGTTCCCCAGTTAATCTGATCCGCTACAGGAAACCTGTGTTAAAAGGTGTAAAGGGGGAAGCATTCCGATTGGAGGAGGGCATGGCACTTTATTATCAGGATGACATTTGGAATGAAGATGCTCATTTGATTTACAGACGTGTTGATGAAGGTCTATAAAACACCTCTTCCTGGCCAATGCCACACAGATCCTAAAATGGCAGTGAATCGCACTGGACTGTGGCTTTATTTAATGTGGACAGAACAAATGACCTTTTGACCCTTTGAGGTCAAGCGTGCTTCTTACTGAGCAGCAAATAACCAATATCCAATACTGGAGTGATTTACTGTACTTACCAAGGCTTATATGTTTTATAGATTTCCTCCAGGGGGGAAAAAAAAGGTTTTTAGTTCATGCAGAAACGAAGGCACGCGAGCAAAGCAGCTCAGAAGCAGTTTTCAGATTCTGGCGTTTATAACCTTGCTCGGGCGTAGCAAACACTGACAGCACCTCAATTCATCCTTCAGCTCGGCCATTATCCTGCTACATTTTGGGCCAAACTTGATTATTTCGAGAGCTAAATTTAACGCATCAGCTTCAATTTAGGAAACTCTGTAACTGGTCCAGACTCACACACGGCTTCAAGGAACTGAATCAGCTCTGATAAACTTGTACTGATGAAGGTCCGTCAAGCGGAAAGCCCCCTGCCCGTCCGTGAGGAATGCTTGAAGGATTGCTGGAGTTCAGTTTCGCAATGTCAAGCGCTCGACTCTGCCATCCATTACTCTGCTGTCTGCAAGGTTACATGACCTCTTATTTTTCTTACATACACACGTGCGAGGCATATTGAACGACCAAAAGCAAATTCACATTTGGTCACACAGCAAGCAGTGTGGTTCATGCATTCATGTACATGTGGTACATGAATGCATGAGGGTTCCGGACACTATTACTAATGTGCAGGGAATGAAAAGATACCGTGAAATAAGGAATCCGTCTCAAAGTGGAAATGAGTTGAGTGAAACAGTTCTCCATATTACTGCACTGGGAAAAACTGGGGGGTGCTCTGGAAATACTGTTATGCAATAAATTGAGCATTCAAATCAATGAACACCAAGGATTAAAAACACAGCAAACCAACCATTTGTCTCTCCCTTGCAAACAGGTATGTACATTATTCCCCAAGGTGAGACTTTACGGATACAGTCTTCATTTTAAAAGATCAGGTTAAACACCACTGCATTTCCTACAGGCTGCTCATTCTCCCCTTCCCCCATCAGTGTGGATGAAGCTGCTGCAGAGTCCAGTGGAAGACCCCTCGAGGATTCCAGCACGTCTAATTATTCTGTTTGCATTTGAAGACGGCAGCAGTCTGCTTGCCTCACATCACAAACCCGGACTGTGCTGACAACAGCAATTAGGTTTGGGAACAAGACGACGGGGTCTGCATTTTGCCATTAAGAGAGGACATTCTTTACAGAAATAAATAAGTTCAATCTAATGCCTTTGCAAAAGCTGGTACACAAATATTACAGTATTGTATTGCAGTGAAAATAGAGCCTTCCATGTCACTGTGCATTTGAGTCACATGGTATTACAAACATGAAATAATGGGACCAAACTGCTTCTCATAATGATGCTACACCACCCTCAAGATGTTTAGCTGCTTCTCATAATGATGCTACACCACCCTCAAGATGTTTAGCTGCATTGTTTGTTTATCTGAATCACTTTCCTGTGCACCAATCAGGGACAGAAATAAGACTCCTATTGCATAGCAGTTAGATCCATTCTTGGTTTTCCTATGGGTTTAATAAAACACACCTGCGCTTGTTACCTGTACACCGTGGCTCATCAAGCTTGAAGTAACACATGGAATGGGTGGATGTGCTCTCATCATGCTCTCATTTCCATCCCTAGCATCAATCCTACTTCTATACAATACTACTGTATTTACAGTGGGCAGCTGAATATCAATTAGCTGCACAATTGTATGCAGGAATACAGCAATCCAAGACCTATTTAAATAGTATTTGAAAAAAAGTCTGGAATTATGCATTTTTGTATTAAGGTAGTTTTCGAACAGCATGTTCCCTTCCATAGACATGTGGAGGAGGCTGTGTGGTCCAGTGGTTAAAGAAAAGGGCTTGTAACCAGAAGGTCCCCGGTTCAAATCCCGGCTCAGCCACTGACTCATTGTGTGACCCTGAGCAAGTCACTTAACCTCCTTGTGCTCCGTCTTTCGGGTGAGACGTAGTTGTAAGTGACTCTGCAGCTGATGCATAGTTCACACACCCGAGTCTCTGTATGTCGCCTTGGATAAAGGCGGCTGCTAAATAAACAAATAATAATAATAATAATAATAATAATAATAATAATAATAATAATAACAACAAGCAACATCTTGTACTTGGAATTGACCACTAGAGGGAGCTCTTATGTCAATACTTCTGTTAGCTTAACAACATTACATGAAATGTGGTTAAACGAACGAGACTTCACTGAAGCATCAGGCTGTCCTTCATGCTAGAGGCTACTGGTGGATTGTGTGCCACATGCAAACCTCTTCAAATATTTCACACACGCATTTAAAAAAAAGAATTACCAAGAGTTTTTTCCCGCTCTTCTCTTCTTTCTTTGGCTAACCGCATCCTGTCATCTGTTTTTAAAAATCCTTCTAAAGCTGAAAAAGAAAATGATAAAACAAAAAAATACATGTGGGCGAACATCTCAGCAGAAACTGTGTAAGCATTGAACCACTAACAATAAAACAAACACATTGAAACAAAAACAAAGGGAAGTTTATCAATAAAAATATCCAGTGTCATTGTCCGTCCTCTGGAAAAAAGTAACCGTTTCTTAAAACAAGACTATGACTTCCCATGATGGTTGCACCATAATGTACAGCATCTGTAATGTACAGCTTTGGGCAGAAGTGTTGCATCGCCCTATAGATTTAACAATTTTTGCTCCATAAGGTCGAATGAAACCTGCTGAATGTTACGTTAACATATTGAATTACACACTAGTTTTCCCATATACTTAATGAAAAACTGACACAGAAAAATGTGACATTTCGAAATCTAACATGAAATACTGTACTACTATTATGGCTTCTCTTAGATTTCTGCGATATCATTTTGTAGTTTCTTGGATTATCTGATGTTAAATAAAAGACTGAAATTTTGTTCATATAGTTGTTTTATTTTTATTATGTCCCAATCCGAAGATTCTAGGGCATGCAACACTTTTGGCCACAGCTGTATATATAACTTCTAGTCTCTGTTAATGTGCTGTGTTGGGGAGGTTTAATTGAATAGCTGTGTTAAACAGGGAAAGAAGGACGGGTCACACAGTGGCACAGTCATTGTCGATTGAACCTCTCTCATAGCAGCTTTCCCTTGCTGGTCATGCCCTCCCTGTCACTGGGAATGCCTTCATGTTGTGCCATCACTGAACGAGACAAAGTGGGATTCGCCAGGGCCAGGCTGCCTGGTCTGAGATTACCAACAGACAGTAACATGCAACCCAGAGGGCTCTCAGCTGCCAACAATGTCTCAATCACAAGCAGATTCACTCTGACAATGAGACTTGTGCATGTGTTTATTATGCACCATACACTGTGTAATAACCTGTATATTCCACTTTCCCTTGTTAATCTGTGTTGAAAATTCCCCTTCATTTAATTATTTATATAAGTGCAGGAGACATGCATGATTAAATAAAACAAACATGTTAAATACGTTACAGCACCGTTTCTGGAGCTTAATAAATTAAGCAAGCATGTCAGTTAAATACACCCAATACCCAGGGTGAGCACAGAAAATCAGAACCATCAGTGACATCACCACGGCCGTCATCCACTGTATGTAAAGAAGTCTGACATACAGACAGACGCCTACAAAGTTCTGACCTGAAGATGTTCACAAGGTTTATATATCAGTTCCTTTTGTTGATTTAATAGAAAAAAAAGAAAGAGCAAACCAAACCAACAGTGCAAAGCTTGCAAGCAAATCAAAGCCAAAATCTCCAACCAGATCCCTTTGGTTTTAAGAAGGCAGTTTGCTGGAACGCACTTGGTTTATCAGCAGGGCTGCTGCTGCTGCTGCTGCTGGTGCTGCCGTTGGCAGGTAGACGCACCGGGGAGGCATGGCCGTTCATCTGGAGCTTTCTCTCCTCTACTCTGGGTTGCACCATCACTTCTGCAGCAAGGAAAAGAAAGAAGAAGAGGTAGGTGGAAATCCAGACACAAGCTCTGCATTTTTGTTTGACACAAAGACTTTGTTTCTGAAACACGGAACCCCTGGCAGACTGCAAGCCATTGGCATGCATGAGCTCCAGGGTCAGAAAGAGATGCAAAAGTAACTCCAGTTATAGACCTGCACTCTGCATATCCAGCACCAGGACTGTCTGTCTGTCTGTCTGTCTGTCTGCTGAAGATGCTGGGAAGCTCTAGTGGCGGCTCAAAGTCCCAAAGCATCTTTGCATGGATTCGGCGCTTTGCAAGACTCAAACGAACACAAATACATGTTAGAGATAAAAAAATCACACAGCAACACAGAAAATATATCATGCAGCTAGCTGTTTGTTAAATTAAGCTGTCTCTATTGAAAATGTTACTGTATGTTTACCCAAGCCATGGATTCCAAAGCATCTCACAATGCAATCCCTGTTGACTCGCAGCAGACTGACTTAAACAAGTAAATCACTGCTTAGGGGCTGACGTTGCAATGTTTAAAAGCAAAACTTCACCCTCTTAAATCCCTTTGAAAGTATTATATAAGAACCTTAATTAAACTCAGAATGAGAGGAGGCCATTGGGTCCATATAAACTCATCCAGTAGCTGACCGATACCAGACCCTCAGTCAACAACACAGAGTACATTTCTGTTTTCTGTAAAATATAGGTTGAACCAAAACAGTTGTTGAATAAACCAACCAAACCCTATATTCAGTGCCTGTCACACATTTTCAACAACACCATCTCATATAACTAAATTCCTTGCAAAAAAAAGAAAAATCCTTAATAAATCCACCAGACCTGGTTTCAATGAACCAACAGCATTTGTTAATTAAAATAAAATCTATTTCCGCTTCTCCCTTGCCCTTTAGATATGAAGTGTTTGTTATTAGTTTGCACAGCAAATCCTGGGTTCATCCCCAGCTAATCCACAGAATGCCACCGGATACTGCTCCCTCTCTCCCTGCCAGTTTCAGTGTGGAAGATGCTGCTTAGCTGTAGGATTTCAAGCACAGAGAAAGGGTTTAAATGACTCTGGATTGAGCAGCAGTGATAATCCAGAGAACATTTAGCAGCACAAGATTATATCAGACTGTAGTGGATTTCTACTAAATGAGACGAGGGGGGCGCTGTGGGTTCGACAAGCAGAGATGTTCATTTCCGTTGAAACTTTACGATTAAACACGTTAAAACTATTAAGAATCTCTGCAACCAATCAGAAAAACTTGCCATTATAAAGTGCATGTGCTGTGCAGTGCAGTGTGATCAATAAACTTCATCTGATTTTCAATTGGAGGCGAGCAATTTGTTGCTTTTGTATACAAATGTATTAATGAAGGCACAGAGTATCTATATAGAAATGTACAATTCCTTCATACCTAGACAGTTAAAGTTTACTAAGTTTCACCACAGTGGGAGGAGCGGTTCTATTAGACATTTGGAGAACTCTAAAGTCATATTTATGGTTACCCATGGAGTAGCAATTTGAGCCATTGCAGGTCAATGGTGCATTACCTATACAACAGGTGTGCGGGGTATCAAATTAAACTCACTCTAAAAGCTGGAATAGTTCAAACGGAGATGCAGCTGAGGTCTTAAATTATGCCTTGACAAGTGTGCCAGACATACCTCTACTGTATCCCCGGCGGAGGGGATATGCACCCGCAACAGGAGAGAAGAAAAAAATTCACAAAGCAGTAAAGCTCAATGCAACTGAAAACAAAGAGCAGAGATTACACGCCACTGTAAAATGACCCATTGGCCTGCATCTCCCCCACCCTCCAAACACATTCTCCACTCATTATGAAGAGCTGAAGCCAATCCATTTGACTACATTACTCTAAGTGATGGTACTGCATCACCACAATGTGATTAAACTGGTTCAGCAGCATGCATCGTCTAGAATATCGATGTGAGAGAGATTGCATGTTTCACATTCTAGTTTTAAATTAGATTTTGTGCTTGTTTAAAGACAGTCCCAGTTGTTGTTTTTTTTTGCAGTAGCAGCAGCAGGCATGTGTTTTGAAAGGCGGTGAGCAGTGCAGTTATTGGAATGCTAGAAACACACACTCATCCTCAGGCTTGATGCGGCACACTCTGAGCTTCACTGACAACAGGAGAGACTTTCATTTTCCCTTTATTGTGGGCTGTGTGTTCTCTCACCCCGAGGAAATAAACTCCAGACATGTGTCACGTGCACATCAAGGACTGGAGCAGTTATTAGAGTCTGGTTCGGCTGCATTCCTCGCATACAGCCAGTGAAGTGCAGTCACACCCAAATCAACTCGGGCAAACAATACTGGCAGATATTACTTCTTACCAGCCCCTCTGCGCACAGTCTGGATGAAAGTCATCCACTGCTCCTGGTATTCAGTTATCTTACCCTCTGGTTAAATCTGCTGGTTAGGTTGTTCTCCACACACCCACCAGATGATTTTAAATCAACCTGGCTGCCAAACTCTTCAGTTCTACTCATCTGTGCACATCAAAGAATGTCTCACTGACTCCAGTTACAAGAAGAAGAAGAGCAGAATCATATACCAGTACGATACTGGGTATGCAGTCTCCAAACCTAGTGTCCAGTGCTACATGTAATGCAACTGTAATATTAAAATACTGTTCTCCTGAAACCTCACGCCTACATCTTGCAGCAAAAATGCTGCAAACCGAAATTTATCATGGGATTGTGATACTACTCTGCAAACTAAAAACATCTCAAACAGTAAAACAGTCTCTTCAAAACACTTATATTTAAACCAGGGGTGTCCACTCCAGGTATAACAGGTAGAATGAGATCGTGAACGACGGCAGGGTCTGGGTGGAGGTT
Source organism: Acipenser ruthenus (assembly GCF_902713425.1). Lineage (NCBI taxonomy): Eukaryota > Metazoa > Chordata > Actinopteri > Acipenseriformes > Acipenseridae > Acipenser > Acipenser ruthenus. The sequence continues at coordinate 2,913,847 of NC_081196.1, forward strand.
TAATCGGTTCAATTAAACAATTTAGAACAGGGTTGGAACAAAGACCAGGAGTGGGAGGGACAGCTTTGGTCACCCTTGATTTAAATGTCTTTTTTTTTCTGCCATACTGACATGCTACGGTCAACTCAGAGATTCTCACGACTTCAGCAGCCTGATGCAGAATAACTTTAAGAGTCTCAACCTTAGGTAAACAGGGCTATGCAGCGCACAGCTGGCCAATGAATAGCTATTGTTAAAGGAATACCATTACACATAGACACGCTACCCACTGATTACAATGCCATTTCATTACTTAAAAGAAACTTGAACTTAGATGTGTGTTGACACGCTTCATGTTTAAAACCAAACCGAGGTCCCAACCTTATCTTAGTATAAAATATCCTGCGAGGTCAAGATTTCAAATGAAACCAGCCAGCACACCGGACTGCACTACAGTACAGCACATGCACACGATCAGGATAATGAAGTCGGCTGTGCAGAGGTACAATTCAACCTGACAAGAGGACAGATTCTTTGTGATTGAAAACTCCCTGCCTGCAAGGAGTAATCTCAGCAGCTGAAGAAGAGTGCGGCCGAGGTGCAGGAACAAAAACCTGCTTTATATAAAAGACAGAAGAGCTGTGTGCAAATATCCCATAGGCGGGAAGATGCGTCGAGACACTATGTATCTCAAGGCAAGGACAATCCATGCGTATATTTAATCCGTTCATAAGCCCATTTCTCATAGTGTTTCAGTGTTTGATGGATTCGGAGGTGCTTTGCCAATATCCTCTGGGTTTTCTCAATTATTTTGGTAAATGCAACACTGACACATGGACCGCGAGACAAACAGTCAAACACCCTCCTTGAGATTATAACATATTTGATAACTCGTGCTCAAGAAAGCCCTGAGCAAGTTTCATCACAATTGTACAAGTGGGTTACTAGATGTTTGCAAAACTGAAGAAGTGTAACACATGCAAGCATGCTCAGCTCCACTGTATCACCCGACAGGGGATAAGAAAAGAGACTACGTTCTGTATGATCACATCAACGACAGGGGATAAAAAAAGAGACTACGTTCTGTATGATCACATCAAAGACAGGGGATAAGAAAAGAGACTACGTTCTGTATGATCACATCAACGACAGGGGATAAGAAAAGAGACTACGTTCTGTATGATCACATCAACGACAGGGGATAAGAAAAGAGACTACGTTCTGTATGATCACATCAACGACAGAGGATAAGAAAAGAGACTACGTTCTGTATGATCACATCAACGACAGGGGATAAGAAAAGAGACTACGTTCTGTATGATCACATCAACGACAGGGGATAAGAGACTACGTTCTGTATGATCACATCAACGATAGGGGATAAGAAAAGAGACTACGTTCTGTATGATCACATCAATGACAGAGGATAAGAAAAGAGACTACGTTCTGTATGATCACATCAATGACAGTCTTGCCCTGTCCACACAGTACTGACCTGCTTTCACATTCCTCTTCTCAGGCAAAAGCCTGCCTCTGACTATCCCTGACTGGATATACAACAAAGCAGAGCTTTCACCATATATCATTTTCAACACCACACACTTAAATCTCCGGAGAAACTTTCAAAGGGGATACAAATGTAACCCTTCAAAATTTGTTTCTTGTACTGTAGGGTACATGCAGGGTTAGATTCCAATTCCAATCCTAATTCCCTTTTAATCAATTCAGATTCTAATTCCAAGTCCTGCACAGGAATTCCTTTGATGGGATTGGAATTGGGAATTGATTTTAAAAAGGAAATAACCCCAACCCTGGGTACTCCTAATAAAGGTGATATTGCTATAAAATCAACAAAGCTAGATCTTTTTATTCTGTGCAGTTGCTCTCAGAGGATACCAACTTATCTTTTTGTCATTCAGTTTGGTTTTCAGACACAAACCACATCAACTATCTCTTTAAACATTCAGCAGTATTGAGAAGCAGCATGTTGCAAAAACTGCAGCAGCTTGATTAAAGAACAAGGTTCATGTTTATCTCGTTAAACATTTACAAACCAATAATCTTTACCAGGGAGAGGTCTCCACTCCCTTTAATCAAATATACTGCAAATCAAATGCAAATAGTTCTGTTACTATAAAACAGAAGGCAAACTATTAAATATATTGGCCAAAAATGCCAAGCAAACCTCTTCTACTAGCTATATTCTAAACCACGAGAGTGGCTTCATTAAACAAACTGTGAAGCACTTAGCAAGGTTCAGCAAGATAATTTCCTACTCGTCATTATCAAATGAATAATTTATTCATTCGACACTCACTTCAAGAGGAGCCCAGAACACACTACAGATCAATGCGAGACCGGAACTCAGAACACTTCAGATCAATGTGAGACCGGAACTCAGAACACTTCAGATCAATGTGAGACCGGAACCCAGAACGCACTTCAGATCAATGTGAGACTAGAACTCAGAACGCACTTCAGATCAATGTGAGACCGGAACTCAGAACGCACTTCAGATCAATGTGAGACCGGAACTCAGAACGCACTTCAGATCAATGTGAGACCGGAACTCAGAACGCACTTCGGATCAATGTGAGACCAGAACTACCGCTAGAGTACTTTATAACATCCAGATCACAATTTACTGCTGAAATGCAGTTCAGGAGAGAGTCTCTGGTTGTGTTACAGGGGCAAGAGAAACCCTTTTTCAGCTGTTTTTTTTTTAAATTTTATTTTATGTATTAATTATTCTTAACACTTAATGAAATGTATCAAATGCACCATTCCTGCAATCAAGTTTTTCCACGCTAAACAGCCTCTTAAAACACATCCTTCTCCTGTGCGACTCGCAGTCTCTTCTACACAATCACACCATCACCTAGGCTAGGGATGCACACTCTTCAGATGGGTGGGGAGGTAAACATGCATTGCAAAGTACTGCATTTATTACAGAATTCATCTGGCAAGCTGGAAACAGATGGATCAGATCGATCAGCACTCAGTGAAAATGTCCAGCAAATCAAGGCAGCGTGTTAATAAATCTTCTGTAGTATTGCATTATGTTCTCCTGATTAAATCACATTTCAGCACATTTTAAAAATGCCAAATGCACAGAAAGGCTTCCCACAGCTTTACTTACATCTACAAAATGCCAAGAAGGGTAGTGGGAGCTACAATTGCACTACTCCCCCTCCTGTGCAATACATATACCAGTATGCACACATCACTACCTGGATATTTCTACCATGCTATCTGAAAAAGGCAGAAGCCTTCAGTTTACCAATTGTTTTATATATATATATATATATATATATATATATATATATATGAAACAAAAAGTAATTGTTTTAATTGTTCCCCTGCCCCTTTGCCAAATACACATTTATTCCATATACTGTAACTAGAAGGAATGCTTTAAAAAGTGTGCAAAAGAACAGAATCTGCATACTGTAAATGTGCATGCTTACTGTTCCTGGTATATTTAAATTCAAAGTGTGGCTGATCATTAAAAGAAGCTTCTCTGTTTTCTCGTTATTTTAGACAGGTATTTGGTCACTCGTTATGTAGCACTGAAGTGGATAATGACCCCAACCGGTAAACCAGAACATCTCTTGTGAGAATCTCTGAGATAGATCAGGGGGGATGACGTCACACAGTACCAAGTTCAGTGCTGCTGCTGTTATCACCAATCGACAGCCTGGCCTTTTATCCCGCTTTACTGCACAAATAATTAATGTTGACAATCAGCAATAAAACAGCTCTTGAAATGCCGACCCTCATTACGCGGGGTAAAAGTCAATAGGTTTTAGTAAACAAAATATGAAATTCATATTGGTTCAGAAATTGTTTGGCCCCCGTTGGCACTTGATCTCATTTTGTGCAAGGTACTGAAAATGAATGCTTCTTTCACGGTATATACCGACACTGACTGATAACAGGCTCTGCAGGCAATTCCTCCGATTCTAGGAAGCGCCGACAGGACAACCTCCACTACAAGACGGATCATTTCAGTGACATTCTCCTGCTCAAACTTTAATACATAAAGTCAAATGATGTTCAACTGAAAATTAAATTTCAACACAAACCTGAGCAGCGAGTGTCACCATTGATTCCTACTCAAAACTTGACTGAATGATTATGTTAATTCCCTAAACGTTTAAACTATTATTTAAGATACACACAACATGTATGTGTAAAGACCTTACACTGACTGCCCAAGTCTTACTGTAAAAACTGCACATGTTTGACAATGGAAAACTAAGCGCGTCCTTGTGGTGTACAGCAACTTGCCCATATCCTCCTGTACCAATAAAGACTATTCTTAAAAAAAGAACTACACAAATGTATATTAGATTCATTTCTGTTCACATCTCCATACATACAATATTCACACACCATTCAAGCTACACTGTACAACTGCACACAAAGATACAACTTCAAAAGGGTTCCTTCCAAGTAGAAGCCTACACTATAAAATGTGCTCGTTTATCAAATTTAAACGTGTTACATTTAAAAGGCAAACAAACACGGCTTTGAGATGAAGTCCGTGCTTCCTATTTTTCTGCAAATATCTTTATTATATTATGTGAAGTACTGCATGGCTTGCATGCAGTACTTCACATATCCTGCTTACTAAAACAAAACAACAAAATCCAACTGATTCAATTCATTCAGAAGAAGAAAAAAATCATATTAATGCAAGCATACGTAGTGCGGATTTTGTATTTCTATTAGCTTATCTGTGTATTATGTGTCGTTCGCAATAACAATAATATTAATCCGTAAGCTTCCTTTCCATTTCCAAAACCTAAAGAAAATCCGACGACGTCTCACTCGGCTGCGCGGCTGTCCAGTCTCCTTTAAATTTTAATATTTAAAATCCACCGCACACCTGAATGCTGATGATGGAATTCCACTGCGACCACCTTGACAGCTATCCTTCTGCGATTCTTATTTAATGGCTACTGTAGGTTACTGAGCAGAGACAATCAAACCTGGGCATTCTCCAGTCTGTCCACCATCGCCCACTAAACAGACCAACAGCGTCTGCGACCACTGTTCCCAGTTTAGACCGACTTGCTTAATTAGAGCCTTACCTGGTCTGCTTTCCCCAGCTGTTTCTATTGCGCATTCCGCCATCTTCCTGCTCCTGTGTATAGTCCCCTTCTCTATGTGCACACGCGCAATGTCTCCTCCAGCTGCCGCACAATTTACCCAAAATTTAAACCTTAGTGAGATGCCTCGCTCCCGTCTTCATCATCATCATCATCATCAAAACCAGCAATATCAAAACAGCGCAGGCAATGTGAATGGAAACAAACAAAAAAAAACCTTTCACTGCCTGACCCTCACTCAGCATAAAAGCTCACAGGCTGCGGACTGCTAGCGCAGTTCTGTGGGGAGTACTAGAGGTAGTTTAAGGTGGATTATAATAATAGAGGCGATAGACGATACGCATCAGATTTCAGCAGTCGTGTATCATGCGTTTATTATTATTATTATTATTATTATTATTATTATTATTATTATTATTATTATTTTAAAACGGGATTGTGCTATTTAGTAGATAAACTTAACTTAAATTTTGGCAAATTAAAAAGATATTTTGTGACGCTGGTGTCTGTGTGAATTTTGAAGAAAAAAAAACAGCGGAATACATTAAACGCATTTGTGAAATTGAGTGAACATGTCTATATGTCTATCTATTGATGTTATAAAATTAAACGTTTTGACGATGAGTGACCCAAAATGTATTCCAAAACATGTAATAAGTAATACATATTTAACTAAATAGACCCCCATGCATTTCCATTCTTATGTTGTTGTTGTTTTAATTTAATTTAATTTTAATCTGTATTCATATATTAACTGGGAACATACTATGTCGTAGGGGGTTTCTGTCTGAGGGCAAAAAAAGTGTTAAAAGTATTTTATTTTTTATCTGGCCGATTGATGACTGCTATTTTATAATGTCCTGCTGTGATGAATAGGCAGGATCACAATGCAGAGCGTGCCACTAATTGAGAGGCACTGGTAACCAGCGTTCTGCCTCAGTTGTATTGAGAACACATTGTTTTAACACGCGTTTGAGCAGCTGTAATTACCCTGCATGTAGCTGCAAGGAGTAAACACACCACTGAAAACATTCAAACAAATAGCCTGAAGGACAAGGAGCTCCTTCTGACACTCCTCTGATCTCAAAGCAGTCACACATATGATCAGTGGTGACTACGTGTTGCGTGCAGCAGCAGCGGTGGACTTGCTTGTATGATAATAATCCGAGGCTGTTAAATCAGTCTGGGCAGAATCGAGTTTAACCTTTACCAGTACTGAACTGGAATGGAGTCTCATTTAAACCTGGGTCACCGATAGGGTCCTATGCATTCTTTGGAGGCGAGTTCTTTATGAATACAGCCCAAGGTAATCCAGTGTATGCCCTGCGTGTATCCTTTCACATATGTACACTTATTGATAATTATTAATATTTGTTATTTTGCTGATGCGGATATCCTTGTACATTTTCTGTTCCTTCTGGCATGCAGTACCACAGCGCCACCTATTGCCTGAAATGTATTGTGCTGCTCTGTTATAATAAAATGTAAGACCGCTATTGCCCTTTCCCCACAAAACAGATCGGCGTCTAGAGCACCAAACCCCTCTACACACGGGCAAAAAGGGCACCAAGTTCCTTCAACTCAATATCTTGAGCTTATTGTGCATTAGAGATAGAGGGCTGATAGAAATAGCATACCCCCTTGACCACAATCTGTTTTTTTGTTTTGTTTTGTTCAATGGAAATGCTAAATAGCATACTTCCCAGTCACTGGATGTTCTGGGAAACAGTAAAAGAGAAAGTAAGATCACATTGAATTAGCATCCTTTATGGCAGGTCAGCTGCAGATTCCCCCAGAAGGAACTACAAAACCTTCAGTGTACCTCACGACGCTATTTGTATAAACACACTAAGTAAAATAAAATGCAGAATTTCATTTAGCCTAAAGCCACTGCTTTTTCCATTAAGTAGAAGAGTGCGTGCGTGGTTATATAAGCTTTGTAATCTCTTTATACCAGCAGTACTGCTGTGGAATAACAGAGCACAGACCTGGGTAGAACACAGTGCATCCCAATTCAATGTAGCACCAGTGAGAGGCCCTGCTGGAATAACAGAGCGCAGACCTGGGTAGAACACAGTGCATCCCAATTCAATGCTGCACCAGTGAGAGGCCCTGCTGGAATAACAGAGCACAGACCTGGGTGGAACACAGTGCATCCCAATTCAATGTAGCACCAGTGAGAGGCCCTGCTGGAATAACAGAGCGCAGACCTGGGTGGAACACAGTGCATCCCAATTCAATGTAGCACCAGTGAGAGGCCCTGCTGGAATAACAGAGCACAGACCTGGGTGGAACACAGTGCATCCCAATTCAATGAGGCACCAGTGACAGAAATAAAATAAATGAAAGTGGGGAACAAATGACCCCGCACCCCAGTCATGCTGCACTTGTCTGAATGCCTGCGATGGAGGCTCCTAATCGCCCAGGCTTGTTCTCTTGAGCTGTGTTGCTGTTTTAAGAAAGAAACGGAAATCACAGCTCACTCCCCACATGAAAGAAATGCTTTTCACAGGTGGCAGGGCAAGTGCTGATATCTTTTCTACCCCAAACTTGCCTCAACCCATTCAAATTCATGTTTACTGTAATTATATTGCCCAAGCTGTTTGTCTTTGTTTGAAGTTTGAGGTTATGAATGTATCCAGATTATGAATTAAAGATATGTACCAGTTGCCAAGGGGTATCCCCTAAAACTGCCACAAAGGGGTCTGTGTTAATGATAGAAACAGTGGCTGGTCTATTGACTGCTTTTTAACTCTATTAGCACAGCTGTTTTTAAATGTTAGGGCTGCAGTGTTGGGATTAACAGTGTATTTCTGTGGAGCACATATTGTCTGTCCTTTCCCTCCTGAATGATAAAGGGCCAGTCTCTCAAAGCTCTTGACCATTAGCATGTCATTAGCACTGTAACATGCAGTGTTGTGTGATGCAGTGCCATGACGGATTGTGTCCCTTGTCAGTGAGATGAGATGAGGTTAAAAGCTCTGGAACCACAAATGCAGACGAGCCTGGATCTTTTGGTTAAGACGCTCGCCTGTGTGCGGGGTTGCCGGTACACGCCCAGCCTCCGCCCTGTTACACACGTCATTAGTCCATTTTTTTCAGAAAAGAACAAATAGAACATAAGAACTAAAGAAATTCCTGAACGAGGGAAGGCCATTCGACCCACCTATGCTCACTCACTTTGGTGCTAGCGTGGTCTGTAACCTGGTTAGTAGGGGAAATGAAACCTCTGGGAATCCATGGCTAAACGGACCACCCTTCCACCAGACGGCTAGCTAAAGGTCTTATTGTGGTCACATTAGGGTTATACAGTATTGTTCATGACAGCATCCAGTCTATTCTTGAAGGATTCGGTAGTCTCTACTTCAGCAACTCTGTCTGGCAGCCTGTTCCAATGGCTCACCTTCATTCAAATAATTCTCAGCAGTTACTTTGTTACACTCCTTGACAATTTTAAATACCTCTATTAAGTCACCTCTGACTCTCCTCCTTTCTAGGCTATACAGATTCAGCTCTTTCAGTCTATCTTCATATGACATACCCTTCAATCCTGGACTTAATCGTGTTGCTCTCCTGCTACCAATAAAGTTACCAGACCAGAAATACACAACCAATATATTTGAGGGGCTTGCATTAAGTCTTAAGTTGTCTTTTGCTACATAAGATAAGTTACAAACAAGAGGATGGCATTCGACCCATCACTGCTTGCCGGTTCCTTGTCAGCTCTTTGGCAGCAGTAGGAACGTGGCTTGGTTTCCATTCTCTTATGATATTGCTGTTGGGATTAATCTCTGGTACACTGGCTCCAGAATCCAGAGGTCTTGTATAACTTCACATGCAAAACAAGGAACGGAGGTTATTAAAGAAGAGAGTTCACTGACAATACTGTGTTTCAGGACTCTCCAAAGCATATCCAAGCACAATTCAGATCGATCCACTGGTGTAACATATTTCAGTGGGGATGTTCTGCTCCCGTTTTCTAAGGCCCCAAACTACAGAATTTACTGACAAGTTTCATCACAACTGGACCAGCGGGTTCTCTAGACCAACCCTAAAATGCCAAACAGAAAGACAGTTCAGACGAACAAACCGCTTCCATGTACCTGGAGAACATGGTACTATATGCAGGGTTATGTAACCCAACAGGGTAGAGATCCGAGGTTATTCAGCCAGGCCAGGCTGTGTTGGAAACTCACCCAGATGCCCTTCTCTTCTGTGGAGGAGTTCAGTGGGAATCATTAATGGGAATCATTAATGTCAAGAGCAGACATTGATTTCAATTCAATCTTTTTCAGTGGACCAGAACAAGAAACAAGGATATTTGGTACAAACCATAACAAACCCCCTTCCTTCCCCAAAGGAGTACATGACATTAAATAAGCAGCTGTATTTAGTAACTATACATAGCTCTAATGCTTACACATGTATAAATTAGAGCATTGTTTTACTGTACTGTTTTACAAAAAAAGAAAATAAAGATTATGCTGTATAATATTTAATGGTTTACATAAAACACCTTATCATATGCATGTAGTACAACATTGGTACAAGACACTACAATTTTAACATGAACAAGCTGGCTCTTAAACAAGAACTGTCTCTATATAAACTGTATTGTTTAGGGTGTATAAGCACGACAGAAAGTTATTTTTCCTTTTTCATTAATTAACACTTCAGCTGCAGTGTTTTAAGGACCTATAGATATTTATTTATCATGCAATTTTGAACTGAACTTTATTCAACTAGATCAGCCAGGACACACCAAACAACATTATGACAGGAGCCTAAATCTTTATGTCTGTTGAGGCTACGGAACTTGAAATACTGAGGATGTTTATCTTCTGCACACTTTTATATAGCAGTTAGTAAATAAGGATGCAGACAGAAAGCTGAATTATTTGCAGTAGGAGCAGCATGAATGTTGATCCTCTAAGAAACTGAGCACTAAAAAGTAATGTGTAGACTTGCTAATAAATTCCTCATAAATGACACATCTGAATATAAACATGCATATCATTCTATTGAAATGTCTGTTTCCAAACATTGTTTAAATGTGTAATACCGAAGAGAAACTCACAAATACATTTTATGCAAAATATAAAAATTGAAAAAAGTTACAGTAGCCCAATCACTTTGTTTTTACCCATTTTGAAAAAAAAAAAATATATATATATATATATATATATATATATTTATTAATACTGGAAACTGTAAAGCATAAATAAAAAGGAACTGTATTTACTGAGGAGCAAGTCATTAATTAGGGATTCAAACTTGAATGCACATATCTACTGGTAATAATGTAATTTAAATAGAAGCTATAAATTAATATTTGGGCATCACAAAGTTTTAAACAAACACAGAGTACTGGTTTCAGTCCCCGATCAGCGCGGATCTTGGACTACCTAATGTTATTTTAGGCAAGATAGTCCGAGACTAGTGCTAATTGGGGTCTGTGAAATCAGTTGTGAACGCTCCTTCAACAACCAGTCTGTATATAGGGAGGTTTCATTGATATACCCTTTTTATGCATCCTGGTAATCTGACCACACAAAATCTCAGACAAGATCAAGATTGTGTGAATTCCCTTTTACTAAATATACTTTAATACAAAAATATATAAACCGATTTTAATTCTAAAATTGTATTTTTCCAAGATATCTGAATTGCACTCGCACAACCAACACAGTATCACATTTCTTGAGTTTTGCAATCTTGTTTACCAACAGCACCACCTAGTGATGCCCCTGTGTAAAACACATGTGGCTCCTTAAATACAGCACTGTACTTTTACTGATGCTTTATGTATGATCAAACAGAAATCGAAGCGTTCCATTGGTCAAATTAGGAAGAAAAATGACATTGGTCACTTATCAACGCCTCAAGAGTCACAAACGTTAAGAATTCTACACAACAGCCAGAGAAACCATTTCAAATTGGTAAAATTGACTTCATGTTAGTCAGCCATTTCACTGCACTACAAAACACTGGTGTAACAGATTCCTGAACCTTTCAAAAAATCTAAATTCTTGAGATATTGGTACCTGCAACATAACAAATACAAAGATCCACATGTAGTTAAAAACGGTTCATATCGATTTTATTGAAGGGCATTGCTCAAAAGAAATTCAAGGTGGTGGGGCGAAACCATCCAGCGGTGACTAGCTGTCATTGCAAAGATCAAATCTATGGGCAAGATGGTGAAGCCCTCGCAGCATGGACAATAGGAAGATCCTACAGTCACTTTTTTTTTTATAACTAAAACAAAATAATTGGATAAAATGCTTTGAAGCACAGATACTTTACAAAAAAATAAAACTATAAATCTGAAAAACAAGTGTTTGACTTTTTATTGTAAATTCAGACACTTCTACGTGTTTTTGTTTTAATATATATCTCTCCTAAATTCAAATTCTATTGAGAGAAATACAAATGCATTAAAACAAATGCTGAAAATGAATTGATGTACATAAAACCATCCACAGCATTTTTTTTTTTTATTATTGTGTTACTATGTGTAGGAAACTGATCCTGATTCAGGTTGCTTTGCTGAGAGACAGTCCTTGCTTGTAATCCCACAGCAAGTGCAGAATCACACTTGTAAGACAATGGGATAAACAGTCCAACTTAGATCTGTGGAAGGAAAAAAAAATTAAGACATTAAAAGTACTGCATAAATCATTATTGAAGTGTATAAATTTCTGTGTCGTCCTTTGCGATATGTAGCCATGACCTGATGGCATTCCCTTGCACACGGAGAGTGTGGTGTGGTCAGTCACTGTTTGTATTCTTTGTGTACTCAAGAAAGACCAGGCAGGTGCTTTGATAAAAATTACATGGGCACCTCATATGCAAGCAATATTTTACGTGAGTTTATGGCCGATAAGGACGATTGGGTGCAATGGCAACATTACAGCATGGACCCAAGTTAATGATACATCTATGACTCTCCGTTAATATGCAATTCAGTGGGAGCAATGTTTATCAGCGCCCCTGAGGTTCAAGCTGTTTATACTTACATCATCGATATCTTCATCATCATCCCCAATATCATCAAACTGAATTTCATCATCATCACCAGGTCCAAACGTGTCTGTTTCATTGATTTTAGCTGGAGTAGGGAAAAAGCAAACCCACCACATTACAAAAGGGACTATTACTGCCATAGAGCAAATGTTCAGTTCCACCCAAGGACATCAGAAAGTGTCAAGCTGTAAAGCAAGGATTTCCTCTACTACCAGAGTGTCCAATCACAGTCCTGGAGGGCCATTCCACTCCAGGGTTAACAGGAACAATGAACCAATGAACTACTTCAGGGTCTGGATGGAGGTTCAATTGGCTCAATTAAACAGTTTAGAACAGGGTTGGAACAAAGACCAGGAGTGGAAGGGCCAGCTTTGGATACCCTTACTCTAGTACTTTTAATGGCACAAATCATAAACATATATTAAGGATACTGCATAGCAGTGGTAATAGGTTTTGGCCCGTTATTACTGAATTCAATACAGAAGTTCAATGAAACAGTAAGACCTGGTCGGAACAAGCCTCTGGACTGCTCAGTTAATTACAGAATCCTGAACTGTGACTCCTTCAATCTGTTACAAGTGAGTACCACTGGACTACAATTCTATTCAGATACCAGGCTTCAAACATTGTATTGTAAAGTGATACAAGACACACAGACACTTCAGGTTACATCCCTGTGCTTTATTGTGCACGCATCACTGGCTGATTCAGGGTTGCATGAGATCATCCAATAAGAAACTGCATAAGCATGGCTTATAAAAGGGAAATGCCAAACAAAAAGAACTCACCATGTTCTGGAAGTTCACCGTATGCTTTCAAGCTTCGGGCTTCATCTGCATTGTACTTTAGAATGACATCAGCTTTGTTGTCCTAGAGAAAACAATGTACACTGAATGCATTACTCAGCAAGGTCTAAGACTCTGCCCAAATCAATAGTGGGAAAGCTATGTTCAGTACTAATGACAGACTGATTCAATACAGTAGGATACAAAAATAGATGTTTTTAAAATGTACTGATGTTACTGGAGATGGCCCTGCAAGAAACTGGAGTTACTGCAGCACTCAAACAATATTGCAGCAGCACTCTTGGGCTTTAATCTATTCCAGTCCATGTTTACTGAACCCAGGTAGTCAATTAAATTAACACAGGTCCTGGTAGGAAGAGCTGTAATATTTCTATTTGTTCTTTGCAGTTTTCACTTAGATTTGTGTTATTCTGATTCAGCTACAATGCTATCGTTTTATTAAAAAAAAAAAAAAAAAAAAAAAAAAGCATAGACTGGTATACATCAGTATCTTATAATCCGATTGCAGAAAGCACGGGTCTCTACAAAAGTAAAACAAAGAGTTACCTGATAATCTCTCAATCCGACCAATATAATATCTGATGTGTTTATCCAAACCTGTACAATTAAAGACATTAAGTTATCAAAGAATTAAATTTGACAAAGCATGCAAAATGTTTCTGGTTGAGCAGCATGCATATTTAACTAATTGGTATAACAGTTGGTTCTTATTGCAGTCCCAGATTTGGTTCCCCTTTTAAAACAGACTTTCAAATGCAACTGCCAGAAAATAATCAGTTGTCTTTAGGTGTTGATTACTCATCAGACCCAATGAACAATGTATTACAGTAGCAATTACTTTGGGCACATCCCCCCCCCCCCAGCCCCCATGTACTGTGACCCTCAGTATAAAACTTATCTACATAGCACCCTGACAACTGTGACAAGCCAAGAGGGTGGTGTATAATTAAACACCCAGGGATTAATGCTCCTTGTCCGGTGGGTGTGACTACAATGCAACTCAAAACACTGAGCAGTTCCAATTCTGCTAGACAGCACCAGCTGGCGAGTTGTGTACCAGCATGTGAACATAACTTTAATACACATTGCATCAGGCAGACAAACAATAAGCAACTTAACATTTGCATAAGAACTTTTTTTTATGAATTCTTGAAGTACAATAAAGTTCTAGCTGGAGCAACATGGTTAAATGAACCAGATGCTTTTGGTATTTCCTGTACAGTACGATGCAGTACTTGGCATTATGCTTTACAGATGTATCCAACAGGGTATCAACACAAGCCAACCTTTTTTCTTAGTTTTCCTCTGATGTGGCACAGCCTCTTCACACCATCAAAACACATTGCTTCCAGCCTCCCATTACCCAGCATCTTGATCACCTGAGCATATTCTGGGGAGAAACACAAACACAGAATTGGTGCCAGTCTACAAGGAAAAGAAAAGTGTAAACCCCACAATTAAACCTTGCAACACGTTTCTGCTGGTAACTCACCTTGCCCATCTTCTTTGAACACCAGTTCTCTCTTTTCTGATTCGTTCTCATTCTTACCACGTCGCCGATTTTTACCTCCCTTTCCTTGAATGGAAGAGGAAGAGGAAAAGAGTTTAAAAATTGGCATGGGCTACAATAAAGTGAATCTGAACAACGATGTATCTGTATACAGAAGCTACATTAGCTGGACCATATGCAAAAGGTTCTTGGGTCAGAATTGACCAGGTTTCATTATTATATATAAACAGTCCACAGACATACCTGCCACTCTTACTCTCTCATACACCACTAGGAGGAGGTTTTCCTTGTAAGGCTGTTCATACGTCAAGGACAACCACACTGTGCTTTGTTTAATATTGTTTGGATATTTATTTTGTTTCCAAACAAGGATTACAATGAAATGCACAGAGAAGTCAAATTTCATAAGCAGGACTAAGCAACAGTTACAAGTAACTTGTGCAATCAATCCCCTGAACTGGAACCTCAGAGGAACGTGTTACTGTTGCTTTGTAAACCCTATTGTTACAACACATTTCTTCCCAGTCGTTTAAAAAGCTATTGAACCAGATATTCGACTCAACACAAGAGTCAGGTTCAGTTATCACTTGTGAGTGAACCGGTTTGTTTAATACATCATTACTCCTCTATGCTATTATTCTTGGTTGCTGTGTCTCCTAAATCATCTAATTGATTTTCTAACGTTAAGTCAGCGATTATTTATTTATATCCTGCTCTAATACACCAAGTAGTTTGAAGGGATTTATCCAGTCCAGTTTTTTTTCTTTTTGAGAAGCATTACTAAAGTTCTCAGGTCCCAGCACTCACGTATAAGCTGAACCCTTCCATAGTGCCCATCACAAACTTAGTTCAAAAGATAAATAAGGATTTAACACACAAGTTTGACAGTTCTGTCACACAGGGTGTGTATAGATGGGTGTTTAGCGCTGTGGGCTGCATTATTAGAATTGGAGAAAGCTTTGGAGAAGCAACAGGTTAGAACACTGGAGGCATATTTGGAGACAGAATACACAGATAGACACCAGAAAAAAAGATTTTAAAAAACCCTACACTCACAACTGAAAGTTTCACTGGAACAGTATTAAAACCTGCTGACCACCGAGTTTAGATATTTATCAACCCCACCACCAACAAAATAAGTTGTGTTATATCGTCAGAAAAAAAATATTTAAATAAGGTCCTACTCCTCCTACAAACTAGTGTTCACTACTACGACTACATACTGCCAGACATCATGGCCTTGAACTAGCTGGCTCCATTAAGACATTTTAATCCTGACAATCGGAATCGTATTTTCCATTTAAACAAACCTCAAGGTTAAGTATATAAAGACCATTTCGCCTGCATTTGGTGGTGAAATACAGTAACTTACAAGACGTTAAGTAAACCAACTGCACCATAAGCCTAGGGGCCTAGCCGACCAGCAACCGACCGTATGAGTGCAATACATTAGAAACAGTATCAAGGACCTACACGTTTGATGCTAGAGAAACACCGAACAAAGCGACTAACGTTTCAAACAACTTCCAAATAACATACAAGATTTACACAAACCTAGTCGTGCGTTATTCTCGCACCTTTAGGGCGGCACGATTTAGCTTTCGCTAGTAGTACTGTTGTGTAGTATTACTATTAACGCAGAATTACTCAGAACAACGGTTTTAATTGAACTAAATACAGACACAACCTAGTTCACTCAAGATGTACAGGCGTGTGTGATGCCGTCGCTTCACTAGTATAAAGAGAAACTGAGCTGTAAAAAGCCCAGATAAGGATCGCGTTCTCTCCCACATTGCTCGGCACAGCTGCGTGAAACACAGCCCGCTCGCCGGCCCCGCTTCGACTCCAGCCCCCAGCTCCACACCGGCGGGGCCCGTACCTTTATTCTTCGGCATGTCAGTACGGAAGAGCACGGCAAGTCCTGTCGGGGTCTTCGCTGTGGCGCGGTTTTAGTGTTGCAGGTAGCTGACAGCAATGGTTACTGTGTATGTGGGTATAAAGCGGGATTCTCTTTCTCTCCTTTCAATCAACCTCGCTTCTTCCTCAGCGTCGCCGCAGGAAATGACTCCTCCTCACCGACCCAGTAACGCATGCGCAAAAGAAACAAGCAAAAACTTTATTTATACTGTCTAACGAAACACCGAGAGACCGCACACGTGATGATGACATGCCTCACTGGTGAACTTTATTACGAGACTTGTTTTGTAACACGGTGTTTTTGTCCACGTTAAGTCACTGTATTTGGATATCTATACACGCCTCTTTGGTGCTGTAATCTGCTGGACAAACCAATACATGCTTTCCTGTGACTCGTCCAAGCTGCACCACAGCACCTCCTAGTGTAAAGTCTATGGAATTGGTGGGAATTTAAGAACATAACATTTACGAACGAGAGAAGGCAGCTCGGACCATCAGTACTGGTCCGGTTCCTAGCAGATGTTTGAACTGAAAACCTCGTCAGGGCGGGTCTTAAAGGATCCCAAGGATTCAGCTTCAGCAACATGGCTAGGTAACCCATTCCAGACCCTCACCACTCTATCAGACCGGTCTCATCTGGTCCAGGTTTCAGTGATGTACACTGGCTAGGGTTACATTTTTCAACTGCTTTTCAGATTTCAAAGACTTCAAATCAAGCTCTCCCCCCACCGCAAGCACATATTAAGTTATCCTGTTTTATTTATTTTATTTTATTTTAAACCAAAACAATTTGTTCGACAGGTTTTTGTAAGCAATTCTTACGCGTTTTGTTTTTGTGTTTTAGTCGCCAACTAGGACAGTTAAGTTATATGAAAGTAAAGTTAAGAAAAACTTAAAACTTCAAATAAGAAACTCTAAAAGACAAATGCGTGAATCAACGTTATTCACACGTGCAACTCTGGACTTCCACAGAGAAGGTCTCCGATTCCCAACACATTAAGTAAATTGCATTGTATACAAAGACACCCAGTTTTAGATTCAACTTATTATAAAGGGGAAAAAAAAGCTTTTCACAAACTAGTGCTCACAGTGTTTTAATCGTTTCTCGGGTCATTCAGTCAAGTACTTCAATTCGTTATAGTGTTTCAAGCTAGTTAAGCTCGCATGTTCTCAGGCAAACAAACCGCTATCTTGTTTCAGGTGTGCTGAGTGATAGTAGTGACTTATTTCAATCACGGAAACAAAGCAACAGCAGTCAACTCGTACAGTAAGTAGCACATGCCAAACACGCACACACCGTACAACAGCCAGGGAAAGGAAGGACAGACCGATACAGAAGTGGCGCTCCTGCTGTTATGCTGCTCTCCACATACTGGACGTAAATATCTTCACTTCTAATAATTGCCATGAAAATAAATTGCTACATGTTTATAATTATTTATAGTAAAGTTGTATTTTGTATTGTTTTCACTACAGACAGCCTCATGCTGAAGTCAAGGTGCGGTCCTGTGGGTTCTTTATAATTTCATATGCATAGTTTTTAAACATTGGTTAGTAATCCTTCATTCCTCCAACCTCCAGCTCTGTAGCATGCAGTGCTGAATTTCACCAGCAGGTGTCGCCGCAGCAGCGCTTCCTTACTCCGATGAGTGACAATTGAAAAATTACTTTGTGAACATGGTATCTTGGTTAATTTATATCACTTCACTCAGGGGTTGACATTACAAAACACCCTACTGATCTATGAAGCAGCGGGTCTAAAGAGTTCAGTAGATTGGTCACTTCCATTGCTTAGGTCTGGGGAGAAAAGAAAATCTTCAGAACTGCATGGCCATTGGGCTAATCCCAGGACTCCATGATATCGCTTCATTATAAAGAGATTGAATTCCTTTAACCTGTGCTCATTTTAGGTCTACGTAAAAGCTAGCCCAATACACTATTTCAGATAGGACCAGAGTAAAAGCAAGTTGAGAACAACGCATGTTACCTAGATTAGCCTACAATTCCTCATGATCACCAGCACGCCACGCAACTCTGGTCAAGGAAGCTTCTGTCAACCAGATGACCATCAACCCTTTAACACAATCTGCTGCTGTGGCTGAAACTGGGAGACGGAATTTACTAAATATCTGTGAATCCTTGAGATGAGTGAAATAGACCCGTGTGTGCTGTACTCTACACTGCCTGTGTCCAGTCCACTGAGAAACACACAGATAATAATAGTGTCTCTATCTCAGGAGGGTTGTGTGTGCTCATATGGGCTGCTTGGTAGAATCTCAGGTTCAGGATTTCTCTTTTTCTTTGGTTGATGCATTAAAAAGCAGCCGTCAAATAAAAACATAAGACAGGCGGGTTTTTATACTTTTGAAACGTTTATTTTACATACTTTTTTTCATCAGGATTACAAAAAAACACACAACTAAAATAAAACAAAAAACAAACAGATAACTAAAACCCTGTCCAGTCATTTGAGATTTAAGCTCAAGGGAGATTTCCTAATGCTGTGCAATCTGAAGACAGGACCAGGGCCTGAAGTAAAGCACAGTTCGTTTCTAGAATAAGCACAATGATGGTTTTATTTCTGATTATTTTCCAACACAGTCTCCTGTTTAACTTGTGCTTTAGTCATGTTGCTCATGTCAAAGATCTCCCCTGGACAGAGGAGAGAGCCAGCACAAGTTGTAAGCCATGCCGAGGAACCTGATAGAAAGTCTGAGTCTATACAAGTGTATCAAAATATTCAAATGTGCTTTTCTTAAAAATCTGACTGACCACTTTTTTTTTTTCTTTTTTAATAATGACATCACTATAATGTAATAATCATCAACTACAGGATAAAGCTAAATAAATGTACACTGTTCTTTTTTATTTATTTATTTAATTATTACTGCAATCTGACCCCATTCATCATTATGCAAATACCACAAAAATGAAAGCTTTTACAAAACTTTACCAGAACAGAGAAAAAGTAGCGAGATGACTGAGCATCAGGCTAGGAATTCCCTATTCCCCTTGTGCATGATCACTGTCTTCCATTTGAATACTCGTCCCGTGCAGTTCAGTATGCTGCTTTCTGTTTAATACTAGAACAATGGCATGCTTAAGACCACCACCCATCACCCCACAGTGTGAATTTATATACATATTTTTTGTTGCTTATAATACATTCAATGGACATTTCAACAGGCACATTTCAAAAGCTGTATTTAATGTTTCACTTAAATAAGAGAGAATGCGCTGCTATGAAACACAATGAATAAACGGAGGATGGAACAGCGCAAAACAGGCTACTGCATAAAAACACAACTCCGAAACTCCATATTGAAAATGGATCAATGGCACAAAAAAACACAACAGTAACAGGATCTATCATTTATATATCTAACCTGGAGTCTCTTCATCCACACTTGTTCACAAGTTTAGATTTCCCTTTATAAAAGGTTACCACAGTAAACTTGCACGGTCATATTGCAGTGTTCCCATGCTTTTCCCATGGTTACACTTTGCACTTACCAGAGTTTGCCATGTTTCTTTTTTTATATGGTTTACCATACTGTTCTGGGCTTTACAATGTTTACCTATGCATTACTATACTTTCACTGTGCTTTATCACACTCTGCAATGCTTTTACTCTGGGAAACTTTATAAGGGTCTAAACACACTTATTGTTCATCTATAAATGTAGACCAGTTATATTATTACAAGCTATTTAACAGAACAATACAGTGTTACTCAAGTTAACTGTTCTGACCCAAACTGTGGACAAACAGACTCATCATCATCATATATCCCCTGATCTAGAGCTACAAATCTGATCTGCAGCTCTGACAGCCCTAAATAATAATACAATAACAACAACAATACAAAAACACAGAATGACTGAACTGTGGGTAAATTCTCTCAGAAAAAAAACTAAAAAAACTAAAATGGATATTACAAACATTAATAAATTCTGATGAGAACACAGAGTTTGAATCTGAAACTCAACAGCTTGAAAACAGTTCATAAGAAAGCTGGGACGCTGTACACAGTAGGAGTGGAAAACCATGAGCCCTTTGGAGAAGACCTACAGTGGATAATAATGCCCTCCACGTGATATTTTTCCACTACAACTCGTATATTAAAGCAAAGCAACACCAAATTTAAGCTCTAAATAAAAAGGTTTAATAAATACATATATATATCCGTATATGTATATACATTGTATGTATATATTTCTGAGTGTGCATTGTAAAAATTTTTAAAAACTTTTGCAAGACTATACAGTGCATCCCCCCCCCTCGGCGAGGCAGGATGCTTTACAATGATTGTACAAGCTAGATGAAATCCGAGACAGCGAGAGTGAACCTTTCTTTGTGATAAGAGTCAATTCCTTCCACACATACTCCGTGCTTTGGAAACTTCAAGCAACTCCTTTTTTGTTTCATATCATAGAGCCCAGCAGCAGCAACAGCAGCAGCAGCGGGGTTGCAGTTGTCCCAGCCAGGACAGGCTGACGGCTCTCGCTCCCCGAGATTCGCTCTTGCCATCCTGGGAGGCGGCAGTGTTTTCACAGGGCGGTGGAGGTGAGCTTCTTCATCCCTCTCCGCTGGGCCAGGGTAGAGCAGCCCACTGACTCGAGCATCGGGGACATGGGGTTGCGGTTCAGAGCGGAGTACGTAGCAGCCATGGCACCCTGATAAAAAAAACAAAATACCGATCAAACACAAGGTACGACCACATGCACGAACCCGCAAGCGAGCGCCTTAACCACGATGCTAAAGAGTCACAATCTGTAACGGCAGTGCAGCACACAGCCCCGAGTTGATGAGCACAATGCCTGTTTCAATTGCAGGGGTAGGTATTTGTTCCATCCATGTTTTAACAAAGTGTCAAAGTGAACAAAACAGCAGTTACAAATGTTAAACCTGGAGTGGCATGAGAAAATATCGACAACATCGAAAATATTCACCGACAACAGAGAAACTGCAGGAAAGTGCAATTAAAACAGAAGATATCGTGCATCCATGAAAACCCAGGGAGTGATTCCAACATCACGACCGGAGCAGCATTACTGAAACCCTTAAGAGGGTGGAGAGAGAGAATCAAAACCGCAAACTGCTTTTAGCAAATTTGTACTTTACTGTATATTAATATCAAACATTTCCTGGGGGCAAACTTTGCACTGGAGCTCAGACCCTCCAGAGATCTTTGCACTGGAGCTCAGACCCTCCCGAGATCTTTGCACTGGAGCTCAGACCCTCCCAGATCTTTGCACTGGAGCTCAGACCCTCCAGAGATCTTTGCACTGGAGCTCAGACCCTCCCAGATCTTTGCACTGGAGCTCAGACCCTCCCAGATCTTTGCACTGGAGCTCAGACCCTCCCGAGATCTTTGCACTGGAGCTCAGACCCTCCCGAGATCTTTGCACTGGAGCTCAGACCCTCCCGAGATCTTTGCACTGGAGCTCTTTCCCTGTGTCTGAAGTGTTGAACTGAGTTTTGATTGACATTCTCATTGCTGATACAGTGTGAATGATCAGTTAATGGCGGCATTAAGAGGAATGTGCGTGTGCAGGTTTTGCACATAGCAGATGTTAACCTTGCAGAGGTGTGAATGGTGCGAGTTACAGCAGGAACAAAGTCAAACGTGAAAATTAGGATAAGACCCAAAGATAGTAAATGAAAAACCAACTGAATATACCCCACAGAATGCAAATCCATGCATTCTCCCACCCCATACAAGGAGTACGAATTGGAAGCCTTACCTTTACCAAGTGCGGCGCGTCTTGCCTGTTGAGCTGGTACTGAGGCAGCCGGTCCCTGTGCACTATCCAGGGGTGACGCAGAACCTGCGCTGCTGTCAGTCTCTGGTGAGGGTCAACGTGAAGCATCCTGGATACCAGATCCTGGGCAACAAAACAAATAGCACTGCTATCCAAAAGCGCTGGGACAAACCAGAGGTTTTAATCCTCGATTTTGTTTAATATTTATTCCTATCAAAATCCTAATATTCTTTAAATTTTGAAATAACTGGAAACAAAATATAATTTGTATCATATTACAGTAAAAATAAAATCTCTTGTGGGTAAAGTAAACCTGCTAGCACATCTAATTACCCATTAATGAAAAGAAAGTAATACTCTTGTGTCCAGTAGAATGCTTTTTTTTTTTTTATTATTTCAGGCCTGCATTGGATTCCTTGTTGATTCTGTTGTGTGAATGAATACAAAGTGATTTTTTTTTGTTAGAAAACGCATTTGCCCAAAGACCACACTTGGTTACCTTTGCCTCGTTGGACACAGAGTTCCAATAGCCTCCGGTGAGAGAAAACTTGCCACTGCCTATTCGAGCCAGAATCTCTTCTGGGGTATCTTCAGGGCCATTAGCAAACGGGGTGAATCTAAATGCAACAGAAACCGAGAACAATCAGACAGCATACACAATAACCCTCCAGCAAGTTCTGGGACACTGATTGCTGCTGGCTACCCTATCCTGCAGCTGGAGAAGACCTTCTGTTCATGACCCACCTAGGCACGCCTGACCAAGAAATTATCAAAAAAGCACTTTTGGATTTCTTAAGCACCACCTGCACGATTGATGCTTCGCTAATATTCATGGTTTATAAATAAGGGAAGATCAAATTGCGTTTCAAGAGACTAAATCGAAATTCGGATTGGCATAGATTACTGAAACTATTAGCAAATGCTCTACAAGCCTCCAAGATAAAAAATGGTATGTAAATAAATGGATCGGAGGCTTGACATTTTAAAAGGCAAGCTCTTGCGTTTGACTCACCATGTTTTACAGCTTGGTTCCTGCCTACATTGATTGCACAAGAGACACAGAGTCATCTTTCTAACTGGCACATCCTAAAAGTACCAGATGGGATCTCAGAAAGAGGGTTATTTAAGGAGTTGCTTTATAAAATGTTGTTGTGCTATAGAATCAACTTCAATCTCTGATGCATGTTTCTCCCAATAGCTGTCTACTCAGCCATGGTGCTGAACAGCTCTGGCACTCTTCTGCTGCCTTCTCATTCTCTAGCAATCCTGCACACCAGAGAAAGAAGCTGTCAAGGTACAAACCTACCCTGTGATCATCGTGTAGAGCAGCACACCCAGGCTCCAGATGTCGCACGCAGCATCATATCCTTGTTTCTTTAAAACCTGCAGAAACAAAAACATAAAAATCGGAAGGCTATTATCAGTACCCCACTTGTGATAATACAGTAACCCAGGTCTAATAATGATATACCATCTGCACCTAACCAGTCTGTAAAACTCAATCTCATCTCGTTCCCAGTATTACTGCTGCTGTGCTAATACATCAAACGCGCGAGACTGTAACTTCACAGACATGACATGTTACCTCTGGAGCCACAAAGTTGGCTGTATAGCAGGGAGTCATTAGCAGACCGTTCTCCGCCCGCAGCTGCTTTGCAAAGCCGAAGTCACAAATTCGAATGGATTCTGGATTCCCCGATTCATCCATGTAAAGAATGTTGCTGGGCTTCAGGTCTCTGTGCACTACCTACAGGGAGGGAATTGAATAAGCAGATACCACTCAGTGAATCAGTCACTTAAATCAGCCGCTATTCATTCAGTAATGAACCAGTGCACAGCTGGGGAGTGCAGAGAGAAGATGTACAGAAATAAACCAAGATGTACTCAGTAACCAATCTGGATAAAATATTAAAATGCAGTTAAATCAGGTGCTGGTTTAAAATAATCACAAAACAAACCCTTGACTGATGTGGGGATGCGTGCTCCATCTAGGTTAGTTTGTTTCTTGTGGAATAGTACAGTAGAAGTTAATCCCAAAAAGTCATGAACCATTTCTCCTCGCTTTCCCAGAATTATCACCACACTTGATGCTTTATTTATTCAGTTTTTTTTTGTGAGTTCTAAACGGCCGCTCTTCATCTCCATGTTCCCCTGGGACTCGGACCACCTTGCTCTCTTACTTCCTGGCGACCTGGCCTGACCATGTGTTTCGTCTCTTTGATTCCCCAATTTCCTCTGGCAAACTCATGATTAAAGCAACCGTTAGAATTATCCTGGTAGTCAAAACAACCCTCTTTCCTCCCCTAGGCCTCCCTCTGTAGATTTGGAGCCGACAGAAAGGAATGCTGGTACTGAGCTGTTCAGCTGCTGGAACACATTGTTTCATTATCAGAGTGAGGAGGATGTGTCTGAAGCAGGCCTTCATAAATGAAACCAGTTTAACAACAGGTCCCTCTGCTACACCCACAGGGGAGTGCTGCAGGTTTGCACTTTCACCTCTTTAGATTAAAACTCCCCCTAAAGCTCAGAAACCGTTAACAAAATCTTAACCCTTTCAACTCCGCTGGTTTATGAGAATGAGTGCATTTATATACACATGCGTTTAAAGAAAAACTAGAAGGGACAGTTCACTGAAGAAGGCACTTTTGTCTACTTTAGTTTTTATATTTTTTCCTTTAGGTTTCTGACAGAGCACTCTGAAGTTAGGGATGGTTCATAAGGACAGAAACGTACCCCCTGTATATGAAGGTACTCCACGGTTTTTGAAATGGTGTACAGGACAGCGCTGGCTTCTCTCTCAGAAAAGAACTTCTGCCTGAGAATCTTGTCTAGAAGTTCCCCTCCTTTCATGAGCTCCGTCACCAGGTACACAACCTTCCCGTCATCATAAACCTGGCAACAAGAGATTTAAAAAGAACAGTAAATAGCTTTAAAATACAAATGCGATGTTGTTATAGTTGTTAAATTCAACACGAGTGTGGGAATGGCAATTGCTAGTACGCATTCCACCAATGTCACTGAATGCAAAGCAGAGGCACCTAATTAGCTTTTTGTTCATGCAATCTCAGTATGCGCTCGTGAACATTAACAATGCTAAATTATAACATGTCCATATAAAAAAAAGAAGTAAAACCACACATAGGTCACAATGGCCTTGGTGTTTAGCTTTAAAACTAACTAAGGGGTTGATTCTCTAGCACTGGGGCATTACCCTGGATTATATTAACCACCTATCTGTGGTGATCCTGGGAATGCCCCTAAAATAAGTGCTTAATGCAATCCAGACTGATTCCCTGGTACTGTGGCTTACCCTGGCAGGGTATACGTTGATCAAATCAACCCTGAAGTGTTTCTATACCTTTGAGATAGCTGAGTTTATGTATAATTAAAAGCTTGTTTTTTTCAGCCTGCTGAATTAGCTTGTGGAGAGACAACTCATTCTGACAAATCCGTGCCTTGCATCTCTAAAACCATTCTGGGCGCTTTAAGATAACACATTGGCTACAACTCTGTTGTTTGCAGCTAATATGAAAAGTCACAGTCAGCTCCCCGGGAATCACAGTACAAAGTGCTTTTAATTAACTCAAATGTCAAGGATTTACTTGCAATGCCAGGAGATGTGAATCTCACATCAGGGAACTCATTTCAAAATGTTCCGCAGGGTCCAGTTTTTCAATGAAAGCCAGTAGCCTTAATGCCACTGTGAGAGGGAGCACAGTGTACTGCACAATAAAACAAATGAGCCTTCCTCTGTCCGCCGGCAGTGTTTCAATTCACTAGTCAGCCAGTGTAACGTTATTATCTCAGCTCCGCAAACTTCATTACTAGGTTCATTCTTTCCTGCCGTCTTAACATTCACCCCGTGTTCCTTTGCAGAAATTGACTTACTCGCAGGTCTAGACACAAGGTAAAATCGGCTTTAGTTGATAAGCAGTGGTAGGGGACTTTTTAGCTCCTGAAATTAGCTTCAGTCATTGGGGATAGCAGATACAGGTCTTAAAGTTACCAAATCACTTTTATTATTAAAAGGCTGCAGTTGCTTTTTCCCATCATCGCGGTGTGCAGATAAAATGAACAGAAAGATTTAGTTTAAACAAGCTCTTAAGATTAGAACTTGAACTGTAATCCAATGCATTGCGTTTTATCGCGTGACTTGTTAAAACAATGCGGATTTGCTGCCAGCACTTCTGTCTGTTGACCCTCGTCCTTCCTAATGAAACGCGTGCAATGAAATACGCACTTACGTCCTTGAGAGTGATGATATTGGGATGCTGTCCGTATCGCAGCAAGATCTCGATCTCCTCTGAAGGGTCCCTCTTGCTCTTATTAATGATCTACAAGAAAGAAAGTTAATTGAAACAAGATTAAGAACGCCGCCGTTTCACCAAGAAAACTAAAAAGATTCCTTTGAATTGAAATGGGGTACTGGCTGTGAAGTTAAACTGCTGTGTGTACAGGTTATCATAGACTCAAATCAAGAGGAGACTGGACAAAAATACAAAAGCAAAGAGCCCATCCTTGTTGTGCATATGAATTACTACCTGGTGAAAGATGCTACAGTAATCCTTTTAAAACGTTGACACAATTACAGTCAGGAGTTAAAGCTATTAAAGCCACTTCAGACAGCACAGGAAAGCCAGTGAGCAGGATCTTTGCTTTACTTTACAGCTAATGCACTGGGTACTAATCTCAGTCGCTGTACTACAAAACCCATACTCACCTGTTCAGATACTGTATAATGTATTATTACACCTGTAAATATACCAAGCCAGACAGCAACAGGAAGTAAAAGCAGATCCTCGTTGCCCCTTTAGTTGAGTCTTTACCTTCACTGCATATTCCATGTTGGAAGTCTTGTTGACACAGCGCTTGCAGATGGAGTAGGAGCCCACGCCAATGTCTTCCTTCACATCGTACCCGTCCGTGAACTGCATGTTGTTTCTTTGCAGCTGCTGAATGCAACACAAAACATACCGAGCTTAGAAAACCCTCAGCAAATGACAGGAATTCTCTATTGTAGCAAGTCATGAAAGTTTGAAACATTCATCTTTCTTAATGTATCTGTCAGCTGATACAGTACAGGTCTAAGTAAAGTCTGAACAGATTTAAACAATGCTGTTTGTCCACAACATGCTGTCCCTGTTGCCTGTCCAACTTCCTCATGTAAAGGTAACAAAGAAAAAGAAGGGCTGTTTGAGCACTGCTCCACGACACAGCTCTCATGTACCGTATATTGTGAAACAGAAATATATTGTTGCTGGGCAGAACCGATTTTCATGTATTTATTTCTTAATTAACTCTACTGGAACAAATCCTTCAAAAATCAGTGTGCTTTTTAAGCCTATTCTAATTCAGCTCCAATAAACAGCAAAGAGCTGGGACATATCTCAGGACTGTGATTGAAACAGTAAATACGTGGTTTGACAAGGTCCTAGAATGAAAGCACTGGCCAAGGACACCGCTGCAATACACCACTTCACTTTCATACTTCCAAACACATTACTAGTTCAGACTATCTGTACTCAGAGATAGCACACAGCTAACACAACCAATCAATCAATCGATCAGTCTACACAAGGGGCATTGTTACCCTCCTGGGATCTAGTAATGTCAAACCAGGGACAGAGAAGCAAGGCATATTTCCTAAAGGGAAGCTGAGATACAAGAGCCTCACATGGTTACAAAAGGAGTTGAGGATCTCTGTGAATTACAATGACAAAAACTGGCAATCAGCATCATTTTAGGAGATTCAAACATAAATTCACAGAGAGATTTAAAACAGGTAAAATCCGACTTCTCTGTCACTCTTGAACACTACAGTGACGTCAACGCATTAGTACAATTGATGGAGAATGGGAGAACAGCAAGGAACAGATGGGAGTGAATGGTAAATAACATTTCAGGAAAGTAGTATATTATTCATGTTACAGCAGGATCATCAAAGCATGCCAAAATGATTTGATAGTTATGATTGCAGAGAACACTAGTAACAACTCTCCCTGTACAGAACTGTCTAATCATATGCCAATATGATACGCCGGTGCAAAAGCAATGGGAAATGCTGAGAAAAACATCCAACAGCAGTCCATTTTTTCCCCCAATATTTCAATTACAGGGTCAGTGGAAAAATCTTCAGTCTGTTAGTCTATGGACACTGGTTGATTTACGTGAATGCTCCCAAGACAAAAGCAACTCTGCACAGGAACTGGGACACCACAGCTCAGAGAGTTTGCACGCAACAGCACAGTCAGTCACTGAAACACTGAAGCAGTTCTGAGTATGATTAGCCCCAGTGTGTTTGTAAAGGCAGCCTCTCCCAGCTTGGGGGACACAGACCAGTTTTGCTTACCTGTGCAATGGAGTTCACGTTTGTGGTCTGCATTGGTTGGTTTTCTTCCTCTGAGGTAATGGCAACAAAACTGAACCCACGAAACAACTGGTGCGCATTAGCACTGGGGGGAATACCCGGGGAATCTGGAAATGAAGAAGAAAAAAAAATAAAATCTAAGAAATGCAAATTGAGCTCTAAACCACTTCACATTCACATGGCATAACAGCAGCCTTTAAATGTAGCAATTATACCATTGTATAAGCCTGGATAAACCTGCAGGTGTTGATGGAATTTGCATGGTCCTTTAAGCGGTTGGAACTATTGCAGAAGAACCTGTCATATCCGATTTAGTTGGTTCCAGCAGTCCATCAGATATGTAAAAATATCATACATTATACACATACATATACATATATCTCAGAGGGACATTGTAGTTGCTTTATTAACATCTAGGCATTACATATGAACAATGTCAGGTACTTCAGGTGTGTCAAACACCAAAGCATGGTACTTCACTTATACTACACAAATGAAAATCTGTGAGAATTATTGCAGAACAAGGCACTGTAATACAGGATTTGGCAAGCGTGCACACAAACACAAATTGGTTTTGGAGGTCGGCAAAAAAAAATCTTGTTTCAGCAGTGTGGAGTAGTGGTTAGGGCTCTGGACTCTTGACTGGAGGGTCGTGGGTTCAATCCCAGCTGGGGGACACTGCTGCTGTACCCTTGAGCAAGGTACTTCACTTAGATTGCTCCAGTAAAATCCCAACTGTATAAATGGGTGATTGTATGTAAAAATAATGTGTAAAAAATAATGTAATTTTATGTAAAAAAATAATGTGATATCTTGTAACAATTGTAAGTCGCCCTGGATAACGGCATCTGCTAAGAAATAAATAATAATAATAATAATAAAAAGGTACGGTAATTCTATGAATCCCTTGCTTTCTTGTTTTATTTAACATGGTTAAAATGGGTAGCTACGTGAAGTGACAGCATGTAAAAAGTGAAACTGAATTCCCAAATGCACTGTCTCTTTTTTTGTATCTATTCTGTCCTGCTAAGAGCTGAACGTACTGTTCTAGACCCATAATAAAACGTGCATTGATCAGTTTCCATCAGCACCGCTCACTTGGTAGCAGCATGTGTGAATTACTGGAGTTATGCCATTGGTTAATAGAGGGTATCGAATCTTACAGGATCGGATGAGACAGGTTCTACATATTAAACTACATTTCCATAAAAAATCCCTATTAAAAAAAAAAAAAACACACCATACAAAAAGCCAACCACTTGCTTTCGTACCTTTTGGGGTTTTTGCTGTGAATTCTGGATCAAAATAAAATGTGTCGTCTGGTCTGCTTGTAGCTGGCTTAAAAGGGGGATGAAGTTCTCTTCTGAACAATTTCTAAAACACAAAAACACACAAACAAATTCAATAATTCATATAAAAGGACAATATTATATACAGAGATCACACAGCTGAGAAATATGTGAAATACACAATGGGATTTTAGGTTGTTGACTCAAATCTCCTAGAAACTTTTGATTCTATCCTTGAAGAAATTATATGAATGTGCGGCCACAATAAGAGCAAGCAAAACAACAGAAGCATGCAGCACCACAGACCTATGAAAACAACAAGTACCCTGCTCCAGCCGATCCTGCTGCAATGCAAGCCCTCCCCCTCCCAGATCTCTGTCCTTGCCATGCGCTCAACAGAACACATTTCTACACACAGCTGCCTGTGCTTGTTTTGAGCATTGTGGATGGGGAGTGAATTCCAAGGAAAGCGGAATGCATACAAATATCCACTGTCCCCGCTTTCAGCACCAGAGAGATAAAACCCTGCCCAAGGCCTCAAATTGACATTAGAAAGCACTTACGTTCCAGTCTATAGTGGAGAAGAATTGATGTCTCTTAATTTCTTCCACTCCATCCGTCCCAGCGCCTGTGTAATTGCACAGAGAACATTTGCAAAGCATCATAACAAGGTAATGGGACAGGGAAATGAAACTACTTGAAGCTACTTCCTCTAAGCGCTCTCTTTTTTTTTTTTAATCTTGTTTCTGGTAAAACCCCTTGCTGAACTTCAAAGGGAAACTTTATCTCATCACACATTTTCCTAAAATGTAATTTCTTACCTGCTGACTACCCTATTATGTGTTTTTTTCTGTATGATTCTTTATTTTTAGCGGTGCACAGACCGGTTATTTGAAAGGGCTCTCCACAGGTGAGGGTCAATGGTGTTGATTGGGTTGATTTACCATTTTAAGTGAAACAGCTGCTTGTTTTGTGTGGAGTGCTGTTCTCCACAGAATCTAAGAAAAGCAGCAGTCATCACAAATCCAAGCAGCTGTCTCTTTGCTTGTTTCACTTGGAATGGTGAATTAGCCCGATCAACACCAATGACCCTCACCTGATTGTCTGCACCCGATTTCTGTGGAGAGCTCAAGCCTAATAATCTGCCCATGCAGCACTATTGCAGACTCTGCTTCGATCAGTATGCACAATTAATCCTGTAATACTACTTCAATTTGATTTTCCACCACTTGTGGCCTTGACTGAATGACGGCCAGCTTACAAGATAGACTTACAGTAAAGTCAAAGCTATATTGAAAACGTTTCTGCAATGCGTACATCTGCCAGTCCTCAGGATTTGTTCTGCAGGACCACCACACAGATTGCCCATATTAATGTGCTTCTTTTTACAAACTCCCTTGCTCAATCGCTACAGTACATGCTCCAGTACTGCTACAGAACATGCTTATGAAAGGAGGTTTTATCATTATGGTGCGGTACCTAGCCTGTTTGCAGGGTTTCGCTTGAAGAGCATTCGGAGCAGACTCTGTGCCTCTGAACTCAAAAACTGTGGCATGCCAAGCTTCGCCCTGCAATGAGAAGAACATGACGCTGGTAGTAGAGGACAAGACAGCTGGATCAAAAGTGCAAGACAAACAGGGCAGGAGTGAAAAGGTGCAAACATGTCGGGCAGCTCAAGAGCATCCTCAGTGCTGAGCAGAGTGTATGGATTAGTACATGTTTACAATTTGTGAACTACTGGTGGTCTACGCACCTGCAAAATACTACCTGTTGGACGCTATCCTTTCAGGTGCAGCAAATAACTACTTGAGAAAATAGGTGACAGCATTCATAGAAACAGTACACTGGGCTTCACACTGTACTGCAGATTGTTTTAAGAAAACTGTAGACTGTAGAGTACTATTTCTTATTTTTTTTGGTGACCATTTAAAATGAGATCAGATCATTCATTAAACCAGATGCTGTTTAAAAACATTGCCTACTTACTTGAGAATCATAGTCATGGTCTCCTTTCTGTCTTTCCCTTGGAATGGCAATGTACCCGTGAGCATCTCAAACTGGAAACATATCAGAAGCACTAGTTAAACATTGCACCATGGCTAAGAACGGGCAGTGCCCTGAACAGTATAGCAAGCATCTAAAGCATCCTTGAAGAATTCCTTCAATTTAAGTTATTTGAATTCTAACCAAAATGATACAAATACTGCGACAACTGTCTTAAAGGACGATAGTGTCAGAGCGCGATGCATTGTTCTAGTTCAGTGTATGCACAATGCACACATGAAGCCTATCCCAATCGTGTCAGAGCGCGATGCATTGTTCTTGTTCAGTGTATGCACAATGCACACATGAAGCCTATCCCGATCGTGTCAGAGCGCGATGCATTGTTCTAGTTCAGTGTACGCACAATGCACACATGAAGCCTATCCCGATCGTGTCAGAGCGTGATGCATTGTTCTTGTTCAGTGTATGCACAATGCACACATGAAGCCTATCCCAATCGTGTCAGAGCGCGATGCATTGTTCTAGTTCAGTGTATGCACAATGCACACATGAAGCCTATCCCGATCGTGTCAGAGTGCGATGCATTGTTCTAGTTCAGTGTATGCACAATGCACACATGAAGCCTATCCCGATCGTGTCGGAGCGTGATGCATTGTTCTTGTTCAGTGTATGCACAATGCACACATGAAGCCTATCCCGATCGTGTCAGAGCGCGATGCATTGTTCTAGTTCAGTGTATGCACAATGCACACATGAAGCCTATCCCAATCGTGTCAGAGCGCGATGCATTGTTCTAGTTCAGTGTATGCACAATGCACACATGAAGCCTATCCCGATCGTGTCAGAGTGCGATGCATTGTTCTAGTTCAGTGTATGCACAATGCACACATGAAGCCTATCCCGATCGTGTCAGAGCGCGATGCATTGTTCTAGTTCAGTGTATGCACAATGCACACATGAAGCCTATCCCGATCGTGTCAGAGCGCGATGCATTGTTCTAGTTCAGTGTATGCACAATGCACACATGAAGCCTATCCCGATCGTGTGAGCGCGATGCATTGTTCTTGTTCAGTGTATGCACAATGCACACATGAAGCCTATCCCAATCGTGTCAGAGCGCGATGCATTGTTCTAGTTCAGTGTATGCACAATGCACACATGAAGCCTATCCCGATCGTGTCAGAGCGCGATGCATTGTTCTAGTTCAGTGTATGCACAATGCACACATGAAGCCTATCCCGATCGTGTCGGAGCGTGATGCATTGTTCTTGTTCAGTGTATGCACAATGCACACATGAAGCCTATCCCGATCGTGTCAGAGTTCGATGCATTGTTCTAGTTCAGTGTATGCACAATGCACACATGAAGCCTATCCCGATCGTGTCAGAGCGCGATGCATTGTTCTAGTTCAGTGCATGCACAATCACCATGAGGACTCCGAAGGACCACCAGTCTGCGCTCTGAGAGTGTCCTCGCCGGTTCACCACCTCTGGAGCCATGTACTCCACAGTGCCGCAGAACGAATAGGCCTTCTTCTCGTGGTCAATAGACTCTTTACTCAACCCGAAGTCTGAAAACAAACACAGAATAAACTGGAGTTATGCGTCTCATCAACTGGATTGTTTAATGCTCTGGTTATGTAATGAATCAGCGTCTCAGCCCACTGAACTGAATGGAAAGGCGAGGGACGGGCGTGAGCCTCAAACCACACTAAAGACTAAGCTCTGCAGAGGAGAGGCAAGTACGGGTCTTAGGCTGATGTCAGTATTATTAACTCATCAGCCGCTAGGAGGAGATCCATTACAGATGAATTAGATAAACACTAAGATATCTAACACCACACACACACACACACACACACACACACACACACACACACATGACCGTAATACTATAATTGCACAACTCTAAATATTAAAACATCTATATCTACTAGCAGGTATATATCTCTACTAGCAGGTATATATCTCTACTAGCAGGTATATATAGCTACTAGCAGGTATATATAGCTACTAGCAGGTATATATCTACTCTAGGTATACACTGCACTTTTTGCCATTTTTTTTTATAATCACTTATGTTTTTAAATTAACAGTCTTTCATTTGCAAGCCACCTAGCTTGAGGCTATGTTAATATCTGTTAATATTCTCTAATCTTACATACCTGTTAATTTTATATGTCCTTCTTCATCAAGCAGTATACTGAAAAAGATATCAACAGTATTGGTTAGAGACCCTGGAAATCTCAAGACACACACACACACACACACACACACACACACACACGCGCACACACACACACACACATAAGCCAGTTCTATATTGTAGGACCAAAGAAGAAATGCATCTTGAAAATAAAATATGGGTTACAAATCAATTTAAGACAGTTTACTTTATTTTTAAGATATTTAAGTTTTAAAACAAAATACATTAATTTCATGGCGGTACGATACAGAAACATTTTTTAAGAGACATCCCAAAATAAATACTGATTTATTATACAACATAAGAAATACTTTTAATGCACTACAGAGTATACTGTATGGAGGTTATACATTATGTATTTGCATTAAGGGCCGTGGGCCTTGAAATACTGAATATAAATGAATAATTGATTGAGTGACTGATTGATTGAGAGTGATTGATTGATTGATTGACGACAGAGCTCCCCAGGAGTACAGGTATTTATTCAAGCTGTCTTACTTTTCTGGTTTG
The DNA here is from genome assembly GCF_902713425.1 of Acipenser ruthenus. NCBI lineage: Eukaryota > Metazoa > Chordata > Actinopteri > Acipenseriformes > Acipenseridae > Acipenser > Acipenser ruthenus. The sequence continues at coordinate 2,948,338 of NC_081196.1, forward strand.
AGATCTCTGTAGATAATTCCAAGGCTGTGCAGATGATCTAACGCTAGTGCCAGCTCAGCAAGGTAGTATTTGACGTCTTCCTCAGTGAACATGACCTTTCAGAGGAGGAAAAACCCACAAGTTATTAAACAAGACCCAGCTGCAGCACAATGCAATAGAGAAGGGCCCTCGACACCTCCATGTGGAATCGAGAAGAAAAGAACACATAGGACTGGGTGCTCATTAGAGAAATATGTGTAGCTACAAGGAACAGAAATAAGACTCACATTGCATAGCCTTATTAACATCCCTGGTGTACAAGCTATTGTAAAAAGTATAAGCTGTCCCCAAATCAACACATGAAGTAAGAGAGATGTCACTCTGTTAAAATACTGATGATAGAAAATGAAAATCAGTTTGCCCAGCATTTTGGATTTACTTTTAAAGGGGAAGTACTGTCTTGCCAGAAATAATACAAGGATAATAACAATCCAAACTAGTTCTACATTTTATCACTAAACAAACAGGAGGCTTGTCCGAGGCTAAGAAGAGAAAGCATGGAAATAAGACATGTATGCCGCTATTCACAAGACACACAACATGAAACACTCTGAATGCAGCTTGCGCATAAAATGTGCACAGTGGGATCAACGTCACAGTATGCCATCATGAAATAATACAAATACATTTTCTTTAAAAAGGAAAGCACAAAATTACACTCTGCACAACTTGCACACAATGTGTGAAATCCACATGATTTGCAAGGAAAGTACTTTTTCAGTAGATGTGATGCTGCTAGTACGTTATGATAATGCCCACTTCCTTGATGTTGATTATATCAGCACTGTGGGTTGCAATGTCACTCAGTCTGTAGCCTCCTGGAGCACATGTGACTATGGTGTCGTCATGGAAGCCTGAAGGATTTATTCTTGGCTCAGTTTGCAATCAGCCAAGATAAATTTAAAGCCGACTGCATTTAATAAGATTTCCATACCTCCTGGTCTTGGTTAATTCCTGAACGCTTAATCTCGCTGCTGTCTTGTGTTCAGCCTCTGGGGAATTGGTGCTTGTTTCACATCTTTATTGAAGCAGATTTTTATAATACAGGGAAAAGGAATACAGGGCAGAGAACCTGAATAGCATTAGAAGACTTTAAAAAAAGAAGAAGTCACAGCCAGAAACGTTATTAAGATTGTTCTTTTTTTACCTCTTTGGATAATCGCGTAAACAAGTCTCCCCCTCTGAGGAAGTCCAGGATGAGATAGAGCTTTCCTTCAGTCTGAAAAGCTTCAAAAGAAAAATAAGTCATTAAAAACTGAAGTAATCCTAAGAAGCAAAAAGAGTAACAGCAATTAAAAGGCAATGCATTGTTTACACCAGCCTGCACCCAGTGCACGGTTTAAGAACTACCTTCAATTAAGTCTATTACTGAAATGATCAGGAGCCAGGAGTTTGATGCTAAATCGTTTGTTCCTCCCTTATTCAGTTGCTGTATGAACAACTCCTAGTAGTAACCCTACAGATAATCCTGCTGTGACGGGCAGTGCGATCAGTTAACTCTGCACGGTTTGACTGTTCAAACTCCTGGCACCCAGTCATTTTAATAATATACTCAAACAAGGGAGGTTGTGAAACCCAGGACAAGATAGGGAGCTAGTTTAAAAACCTGCAAGGCAAAAATGATCCAGGAGGGGACAAAGTTCTTTGATTGTCATTTGTTCAATCATTTCTACACAAACAGAGTATAAAGTTAACACAAGTACTGAATAGTACTATATATCTATTTTATCAATTATTTTAACAGGGTACACTGTCAAAATACATGACCACATAATACTAACCATAGTGTAGTTTTACAATGAAAGGATGATTCACTTCCACCAGTATATCACGCTCCATTTTTGTCCGAACACGATCTCGAACTGAAATGAAAAAGCGAATGCAGGAATATTTTAAAGTTCAATGTCTTTCGGCATTATTTATACACACACCTGTCTGTCAAGTCAATAACTGGTTTTCTACCCCATTTAAGATTTCATTATAGACAAACCACATTCCTGCGTCACCTTTTCCCTTCGACAGAGTGATTTCAATAGTTCTACAGCACAGTGTCCTCCTTGACTCCCACTAGAAAATCTCTACAACAAAACCCTGCAGTTTCTCTTTCAGTACGCCAGCGACAGGGCTTCTGTACAATGAAGTGATCTGGATCGGAAGACAATACGAAGCCAGAATCAATTTGAAGAGGGTGCAGTAGATCATACAGAGTGAAAGCACTCTTTTTCGACGGAACTGGAACCAGGTATTAAAAAAAAAAAAAAAAAAAAAAAAACTGGCTATTTGCTTTAACGAGAATACAAGTACAAGCAGAAGCCAGAGTATGCGTAGCCAAGCGAGAGAAATGCATCCTGCTTTTCCTTGACAGGTGCCATGTGATCTTGAAACAGGGTCCTCAGAACGGGAGAATTGCAACACACAGATGGGTTTGAACCCTGGCTTCCCAAGGAGAAAAGAAGCTAGAAGTTTCTAGCTGAGTCAGTTTTAACTTTACTGGGGGCTTCAGAGTTCAAGAAGATACTTGTTAAGGCCACTAGCTCTCCTAGTGTATTTGAGTCCCTCAGGAAATGATGTCAGAATACAAAAATAGACAAGCCTGGTGGAGTGGCTGTGGTAGCCATGTGATACCAAGGTTGAGAAAGCATAGTTTACCGGACAAAAGCATACTTTATTTAGACCAAAAAATTATAATAATTTCAACATGAACAGAAGGTCACCCTTTTTCTGTGCGGTTATATCTGACTCACTGTTCTTCAGAACAAGAATTGAATCACTGTGAACAACAATCATCACCAGCAGTGCTGCAAAAAAGCTCTTAGTCATCATAAACCATAATAATAATAATAATAATAATAATGGTGAAAATGTCAGGGACCATTCGACACAGCAAGGCAATGTTGTGCATGAACACCATTTACATGTTCCATTTAAAATGACAAAAAAAAAAAAATTGGTTCATTCCACTTTGTAGAACATCATTCACCGCACAGAAAATCCACTGAGACTTCCTATTATACCTGGCAGTACTGGCTCAGTTTAATAGAACCATTACAATACACTGTACTGGCTCAATTTGGGTAGCAATTTCATCAGAATCCACACAAGTCTGGCTCAAAACTGAACAATGCTCATCTGCTACTACCGTGGAGGTCACAGTTGACGTGACAAGCAAACATACAAAGTGAATTAAGGGATGACGTGTCTGATTATATCCAGAAATTACCTAGCCTGTTTGTCAGTTCCAAAGTTAAGAGTGCTGGATAAAGAATAATCATATAGTTATCCTAGAAGGCTACGTATCTGTGTAAAAACGCTGGATTTAAGGGTTACCTTTTAGAGTAGCCTTTTTAAGCACCTTCATTGCATACAGCTGCCCCGCATCTGGTCCTGTAACCTTTCTCACCAGAAACACCTGTGGGGAAGAATGATGTAATGGGTTATGTAAAGAGAACAGATGCAAGGGACACTTGTGGCTTTGCATAAAGAAGGTCTCCATTTCCTTCTTCCTGGTACCACATATCTTCTAGAAGACCACATGAGAGAGTCTGACACAGGACCAGTGTAACAGTGGAGCAGGAAAACTATAAATACGCACCCCCCTCCAAAATAAAATCTAACATGAAATAATAGAATATAAATGTATGGTTGTTTTGTATTATGTTCAAATCAAACTAAGAGAAATTGTGTTTTGTGGTTTAATGGTTACATCTCTCCATTCGTTTCCAGTCTTTGCGTTTAATATATTTTCTACAAAAAGAAACAGCGTTTTCCTTATTTTCTTCCTCCAACTTGCCCGAAGTGGGGTTTTTTTTTTGGTTTTTTTTTAAATTATTTTTTAACTTGCTTCCATCTGGTAACCTGGATTGAGATTATATACACTTTAGCTCAAAGAGCCAGCTGCCCAACGTTTCGATATGTTGTACATATCTTTCTCAAGGGAGCCTGTGTTTGAATCAAAACATTGGAGGTATTTATAGATTTCTGACGGCATGACAACGACTTGTTATTGTTATATATATCTATATATATCTATATCTATATATCTATATATATCTATATATATCTATATCTATATATATATATATATATATATATATATATATATATATATATATATATACAGTGCCTTGCGAAAGTATTCGGCCCCCTTGAACTTTGCGACCTTTTGCCACATTTCAGGCTTCAAACATAAAGATATGAAACTGTAATTTTTTGTGAAGAATCAACAACAAGTGGGACACAATCATGAAGTGGAACGAAATGTATTGGATATTTCAAACTTTTTTAACAAATAAAAAACTGAAAAATTGGGCGTGCAAAATTATTCAGCCCCCTTAAGTTAATACTTTGTAGCGCCACCTTTTGCTGCGATTACAGCTGTAAGTCGCTTGGGGTATGTCTCTATCAGTTTTGCACATCGAGAGACTGAAATTTTTGCCCATTCCTCCTTGCAAAACAGCTCGAGCTCAGTGAGGTTGGATGGAGAGCATTTGTGAACAGCAGTTTTCAGTTCTTTCCACAGATTCTCGATTGGATTCAGGTCTGGACTTTGACTTGGCCATTCTAACACCTGGATATGTTTATTTGTGAACCATTCCATTGTAGATTTTGCTTTATGTTTTGGATCATTGTCTTGTTGGAAGACAAATCTCCGTCCCAGTCTCAGGTCTTTTGCAGACTCCATCAGGTTTTCTTCCAGAATGGTCCTGTATTTGGCTCCATCCATCTTCCCATCAATTTTAACCATCTTCCCTGTCCCTGCTGAAGAAAAGCAGGCCCAAACCATGATGCTGCCACCACCATGTTTGACAGTGGGGATGGTGTGTTCAGGGTGATGAGCTGTGTTGCTTTTACGCCAAACATAACGTTTTGCATTGTTGCCAAAAAGTTCGATTTTGGTTTCATCTGACCAGAGCACCTTCTTCCACATGTTTGGTGCGTCTCCCAGGTGGCTTGTGGCAAACTGTAAACGACACTTTTTATGGATATCTTTAAGAAATGGCTTTCTTCTTGCCACTCTTCCATAAAGGCCAGATTTGTGCAGTATACGACTGATTGTTGTCCTATGGACAGAGTCTCCCACCTCAGCTGTAGATCTCTGCAGTTCATCCAGAGTGATCATGGGCCTCTTGGCTGCATCTCTGATCAGTCTTCTCCTTGTATGAGCTGAAAGTTTAGAGGGACGGCCAGGTCTTGGTAGATTTGCAGTGGTCTGATACTCCTTCCATTTCAATATTATCACTTGCACAGTGCTCCTTGGGATGTTTAAAGCTTGGGAAATCTTTTTGTATCCAAATCCGGCTTTAAACTTCTCCACAACAGTATCTCGGACCTGCCTGGTGTGTTCTTTGTTCTTCATGATGCTCTCTGCGCTTTAAACGGACCTCTGAGACTATCACAGTGCAGGTGCATTTATACGGAGACTTGATTACACACAGGTGGATTCTATTTATCATCATTAGTCATTTAGGTCAACATTGGATCATTCAGAGATCCTCACTGAACTTCTGGAGAGAGTTTGCTGCACTGAAAGTAAAGGGGCTGAATAATTTTGCACGCCCAATTTTTCAGTTTTTTATTTGTTAAAAAAGTTTGAAATATCCAATAAATTTCGTTCCACTTCATGATTGTGTCCCACTTGTTGTTGATTCTTCACAAAAAATTACAGTTTCATATCTTTATGTTTGAAGCCTGAAATGTGGCAAAAGGTCGCAAAGTTCAAGGGGGCCGAATACTTTCGCAAGGCACTGTATATATATATATATATATATACATACATACATATACATATACATATATATACACACACACACCTAATTTAGATCTTTTATTTAACATCATGTAATCAAATAAACTACAAAATGAAATTGAAAAGTCTACCGGAAGCCATAACAGTAGTTCAGTATTTCATGTTAGATTGTTCGTTTTTTTTGTTAAGTATATGGAAAACTACAAAGCGGTGTGTAATTCAACACGTTAACGTAACATTATTCAGCAGGTTGCATTCGACTTTATGAAGCAAAATTAGTTAATTCTATAGGATGATGCAAAACGTACGGCCATAGCTGTATATTATCAGTCTAAAAGTCTTCTGTTCTTGTGGCACTTTGTCATGTTGAACACAGATTACACCGTCTGTCTTGGAATCTGAAGCTTTGCTTTCACTGCCAAAAAGCAGTAAATCTGCCTGGCCCTGAGATCATCTTTGACTCAATGAAGCTCGACAACAGGAGGACAGCAGGTTCTTTAAGCCTGTGCCAGACAATCAGAGACAACAGGACTGGGGTTTTAGAAGAGAGTTACTGCATACCAAACCAGCACAGTTCAGAGTCGTACTAACTATAATTTGATACAACCTAGCAAATTAACAAAGGGATTCCGCTGTCTGGTTTGCAGAACTGTGCCAGGGAAGGTGCAGGAGTTGTTTTAAAAGAATTCCACACTCAGTGTTTTCACCATTTATTTTTGTTCAGTGAAACCACAATGACCTGAACCCCAATTATCTGAACCCCTCTGTTATCAGACCAGCCTCTTGATAACCTGCCTGGTTGTGCGCAGTGCTCTCTACCCTGCTGTCACAGAAAATGTGCTAACCAGCCCGCAAGCTCTGGTATTTACAGAGGTTTAAACAATTTCATTTGTAATTGTTTGGGGGCAATACTTCCTCCACGGTCTGTTAGACTTGACTTCGACGCCATGCATGATACGACAGTAAGATGTACTGGAATGTTCTGAAATCTGCTGTTTTGATTGGCTTCGAGATTTATAAACATTACTGGAATGTGGGGTCTCACACTTTGCAGGGGGGGTACCTTCCCATGTCAGCCTGACACACACACCCTAAAACAGCTCGAAACTGTCCCGGTGCATCTGCAGACAGACCTACCTTCCCAAAGGAGCCCTGACCCAGGACCTTGCGCAACTCAAACTGCCGTGGATCCCCTTTCTCGTGGCCCTCTTTCACGTGGTGCGTGATTGTAATTTCTTTCATATTCCCTTCATCCTGGGCATGGAAGAAAAGAAGAAAAAAAAGTTTTAGACTCAGTGTTGCGAGGAACATGGTGATCGAAGGTTTAAATACTTCCAGATATATCTGCATAATCTTGACCTGAAACAAAGTAAAAAATGAGGACTACAGTAGACAAAACTGAAAATAAACTCAGTATCCCATGAAATTACCTTTAAATAACAAAACAGCGGGGCTACGTTATTTTAGTTAGTGACAGATCATTCACCAAATCGTATACAGTACACACACACACACACACACACACACACACCCCTTGACAATGGCAACAAATTACTTTAATTGAAGTCACTGTTACAATTAAACTGGCTAAGCAGTTGAATCACAATTATTGTCTCTAACATATCAATTCCAATTTCTTGTAATTGGGAATTGATTTTAAAAAGAAGCTGGAATTGAAAAACAGGAAGTGACCTGCGCCCTGGTGCAGTGTGAGTGCACTGAGGGTGTAGGGAGTGTGAAGTGTTCAGCAGGCAGGAGGAGGATGTGCGTATGACAGCTCCCACACAATCGCCTTGCTGCCCTCACACCAGCATCATCAGGTAGGAGTGGAGAGGTGGTGACTAAGAAAAGTGCTCTTCATGCCAGTTTCACTTGTTAACTCTTTACAAGCCTCACCTTTGTCAGATTGCTGTACTGTTTTTCCCCCAACTATTTATCCTACAGTAAATTCAGAATGATATTTAAATAATGGGATCCAATAGTAAAAGTACTGTGTGTACCTTGAATTTAAAATCGGAGTTGACATTTTTTGACTCTGCTATAAAGTCAGTTGGTTTTCAATATACAGCATGTTGATTGCATTTGTATGTTTTCTCTAAGCCGATTATTTCTTTACACCTGGCAGTATTACCAGACCCTGATTAGCATTCATCTACCGAGCTATTACTTTAGACATCATAGACTGAGATTAGTGCTAATCAGCATCTGTGAAAAGTACCGACCCTATGAGATTCGAAAACAAAACCTACTAAAATAAATAAACACATAAGTAAATAGATCGACATTACACATGTCAGGGACGGAGATAAGGCTCCTATTGCATAGCAGTTTCACCCATTCCAGGTTTTTAATATGAGCTTGATTAGCCACAGTGTACAGGTAACAAGCTCAGGTGTGTCTTGTTAAACTCATAGTAAAACAAAGTATTTCCATCCCTGAACTACAGTTCTTTATTTTGACTACAGGTGTGTATTTATTGATTTATTTTGAATACCCTTGTAGAAGACTAAACGGTACACCCTAACCCTGAAGCAGCGATTAAAGTACATCTCTCCTTGACATTTAGTCATTTAAATTCCACATGAGAGAAAAGGGCTGTACAGCAGCAAGCAGTGAAAAAGCATTTCCGATGCACTGGGCTATATTACACTGTATGATTCACCCTGCCCGGTCAGTGACAACATGTGTTATTGTAAACAGAGATTATTTCTAAGGGGAAAGCATTTTCCTCAGGAGGGTGAAACATGTCTCTGCTCCTACAGTAGCTTTTTTTGTAACTATTACTGAATGCAGTAAAATGAAAAGATACAGACTATGAAACCCAGCACTCCTTGCTGGAGCAAGCATTATTTCCAGCGTTTAAGATGCATCAGCTGATTTGGCATTTGGAAATGCGTAGCTGACATCTTATATACAGTACTTGAATGATTTGCGCTCCAAACGGTTCTGCAAAAACGGATAGAAACAGACCAGCCAGAAATAGCTTTTGCACAATGTACAGTCCTGGAACTCTACACAGTACAGTACATTATGAATCACTTGCACTGGAATATCAATTTCAGCCAGAAAGAAGAAAACAACTAATACTGTTGCAAAGTCACTGCACTGTGTGCCTTCAAACATATTGTCTGCTCCACATTACATGAAATAGAAAGGTATAAGGTACAATTCAATCAGGTCTACATTTGAGAAAAAAGAATTTTCTATACAATAACCAGTTTTACCAATGAAGCTAATTCAGCAAATTCACTGTTGGTCCTCTTTTAAATTCACAACACTGAGGTATAAGCTCTCTCAACACTAAAAGAATGAGAGATTAAAAAGGGACACAGTTTCAAAGCGATGCATGCAGCTTTCTCTCTCGGTCCTGTTTTGCAAAGAACAATACCTGTATTCCACACGATGAGCACATAGGGGCCGCTGCAATGCTCCTGTCCATTCTTTTTAATCCTATAGATAGTTCATGCTGTTTGCATTCTGCCAGTAAGGCAAACATCCTTTTTTTGAAGAGCTGCCAAATGGTCCACTTACTCCAGGCACTGGACAGGTATCATGACAGGTTATGTACGGCACAGCAGAGAAACCCAAAGTACAGGCCTGAAGAGGAAAGCGCTTTGAGAAGTGAAGCAGACGGCAGTCCTGATTCACGCGCTCCAGTGACTAATCCTGTTGCATGCACTGCAGGAGCACAGTTCATGTTAATTCAATTAAAAGGCAGCCGTCAAAGGGCAGTCCGATCCCAGGGATAGCGTTCAAAAGGACAGCTGAATTACAGTACACCTCCTCCATGAACCACCTTGAAAAATTAAACACTGTTCTAGTTACAGCGAGTGCCTCTCAAGAGGTTTGTATGAGAATACGTGTCTATGTACTGTAGGCACACAACTGTATTTTGCTAGTGATGAATGGTTTACAGCAGCATTCACTTAATTTAAAAGGGTGTTGGAAAACAGGGACAAGGGACGATGGGGCAATTTGCTGCAAGATACCTTGAGCTACAGTATCAGTTGCAAGTAGAAAGAGGATCATCATACATCCACTGTGTGTGTGTGTGTATGTGTATATATATATATATATATATATATATATATATATATATATATTATATATATATATATATATATATATATATATACATATATACACACACACACACACTGCTGTGCAAAAGTCTTAGACATGTTGCATTTTTCAACTCTGATGCATTATGAGCATCAACAATTTACTCAAAGCCTCCACTAGTGTTTTCTACTGTTATAACAACCTTGACTTGCATAAAGAAGGAAAAACATTGAGTGAAATAGCTCGCATCACTCGATTTTCAAGGTGTGGTATCAGAAGCATAATCAACACGTACAGAGAAACATCGTCTGTAATTGACAAACCCAGGGCTGTCTAACAAGGATAAGCACTATTTGAAGACAATATCCTTAGATAGAAAGAAGACAAGCGTTGAATTGACAACAGAACTGGCAGAAGGCACAGGTGTCGTTGTCCATCCATCAACAGTCCAAAGCACCTTAGAAATTGGACTATGACAATGGTCAAATTATGTTAATGTAGAACTAAACTTAAAACCTTTTGATACATTTATGGGTGTACTGTGTACATTTCTAAAGATTTCTTCCCTATAATTAGGATGCACTCAACACTACAGTGCAGCATCTCTGCTTGGTCTGCTGTTTACTGGGCTCCAATAGGGCGCCCTGCTCTACAGCACTGCGGGTACAAATGTTGAATGCTGTAATGGATATTGGTTGGATTCTTATGGAATAGCAAACCCTCTGTGCCAGTGTAATAATACAGTGCAGTGACAGCCTCCACGCGCGCCTGGAGAACGATCTTTGATTGCATGCCTGTGAACACACCACACACACACACACAGGCTCACACATACGAGCACACAAGTACAGACAAGCAGACAGACAGAAAGATGCAATCACACACAGACAGTGAGGCGCTCACAACAGCAGCCTTGATGAGACGAGCCAAGCGGCTCGGTGGCATTTATAAAAAATGCAGGAATGTGGAAAAAAATACTAATAAATGACCTTCAGTTAATGGCTTTCAGAGGAAATGTCAAACTGACTGAAGGTTTTTTTTTTTTTTAATTCACAGTCAAAACCCATATCAAAAATAATATTTATCAGTTGTATAACTATTTACTACAGAATACATAACTGTAACATTTACTTTTATAAAAGCTGTAATGCTGTTGGTCTATGATGCCTGTACCCAAACTATAGACCTGTAGGGTTATTGGGATTGTTAATGAAGTCGTATGACTCAGGTACTTGAAATGCATTGCTTGAAAAAGCGTCAACAACGCAAATACCGACCCAACGTTAAGAGCAGCACTCCTGACATCTGCATACTGCACATGGCTTCTGAAATCTTACATGTTTTACAGCTCCTACACTTCCTCGATCTTCTACAGTAGGAATACCAATTCTAATTACAAGCTAGGGCAACTGAGAACCTGGACACTGAACTGCTGTAAGGAAATCCAAACATTCCACAGTTAAAAAAAAAAACAATGATACAACAATTATAAGAAAATATATATTGTATGGTTCTGAAGTAAGTTTACTTTCCTGAAACACATTTTTAGCAGCACACAAGCCCTTCGTTCCAGCATTAGGGGAAGGGGTGGAAGCGGTCTTATCAGAAGGGAAAAGAGATAACAATAAAAGAGCTGACAAGTTTGTCTTAACACGCAATGTTTTCTGACATATGCAAAACAATACAGAAGGACCCGATGAAAAACAAAAACAGTGTATCGGAGGTGCTCCATGCAGCAGTGGGACCAAACCACAGTTATAACCACCTACAGCTGCAAGTACTAGCAGGTCTGTTTGGCTCCCAGAGTGAGACAACAGTTTAAAATCTATTGGGTACTGGGGAATGCAAATAAATAGCTTTCTGATAAACTGGCCTGGCGGGATGACTGAACTATGGAAGAATGTACAGTAGTTTTATTTTCTGTACTTTTTGTTTTTCAGTATGCAATCTATCACAAAGTAGACGTCAGAACAAGCTCATTGCGTTTTGTTTTCTCTTTTCCTGTGCAGACGGTGCCTCTGAAAGAGACACCCTGCCCTGCTCCTGCATCCCCCCATCCTGGGATAATCAGTGAAACCTGTCATGTGATCGGCTGAGAAGGAGAAGGAGACAGAGCGAAATCGTACGTGGTTTCTTTTTCAACATGGGAAGGAAAGGGTTGCCATGCTTTGTAAAATTTTCCAGTACATCCCCTTTGTGTGAACTTGATTTTTTTCCAATTTGAGGGAATGCATAAGATCCCTGATCCCTGATCCAATGAACATAAGAGGGTGGGGCAGCTTGCTTCCATCCAAACAAAATCAGGAGTCTAGCCAGAAGGGTTGCAAAGGCCACAGTGTCTGACTGCAGCCTAGATAGGGGAACATTGTTATCTACCACACTGAAAAGTGCAGTGAGTGGGGTAGGGTCAATGGGCACTTGTAAGGTTTGAGAAAGGGTCTCTAAGACAGAGCTGCGTCATACAGATCTTTTATATAAGAAACAAAACAAAGCAAATCACGGAGCGCTCTTTGTACTGCGTGGGATGATCCATTGTGGAATGCAGGCAAAGAGCCCAGTCTCCCATCAAGGGCTCGCTCTGATATTGAGGGCACTATCTACTTTACAAGTGGAGCTGGACAAATATCAATTCATTAGTACAGTACAGGCTGAAATCCCTTCCTGGCTGGCCGGGTGAGTAAAAGGACAGCACAGAGAGTTCTATTGGCACAGCACACTGCTTTTGAACATGCATGCACGCACGCATGCATTCACGCATGCACAAACACACACACACAAAGTAGTTTGTAGAAACCATATTTTGCTACCAACCCACTACAAAAAAAGATTTTGGTTTTACTGAATGAAAATGAATCTTCAAATTGCTATTTTGATTCATATTATTTTTGTTGTTTTGCAGCACGCAACCAAGACTTTTAATTTTTTTAATTCTACCAACCAAAAATTGCGCACCCAAATGTAAATGACCGATTGTATGCTTTTGTACAAATACAAAATTAGAGGCATCAGCAACATGAAAAAGAAAGTAGATTACCATGACCTGCATCCACTGCTACGTGCGTCTAACAATGCAAGAGACAAATCCAAAGTGACAGTCAAACAGGTCCCTCCTGCTATCCCCAGATACTCTCTGACTCTCAAGGGCTTGTGGAAAGAATGTACATTATAGCAATAGGTGGGGTGTGAAGGAATGATAAATCAACACCACAATGTTAACAACAACTGTTCCCCAAGCATTACAGTGTAGAACAGGAATAATGTTCCACCTCCACAAATACAAAAATCACATGTATTTATGAAAATGTTTCATTCTAGATAGTTCAGCTTTGTCATGAAGACATGCTGTATCAGGGTAAAGATCGGCATTGTTATAGCCCCTTCCCTTTCTCAAATCAACACAGTATTTAATCATCCTATCACGGTGCAGATACATTACCAATACAGCCTACAATCTTTGCACGTACAATGCAATTTACTTGCTGGACAATTAAGCAGACGTGTCACAGTAAAAAAAAAAAAAAAAAACGGTGCTGCATTAAACAAAGAAAACAAGACCAAGCCTGATCTGCGCAGTGGAACACGAAACTCGAACACTTCAGCAGCCTTGATCCTTTACTCACGCATGCTCCCCTGCAAACTCTCTTCTTGCTCTTCAATCTCTGTTGCAGACAGATAGAAATTACTCTGCCAAAGGTGATTTTGTTATCCATAACTACGTAACTTCAAATTGACTGACTGGATTTAGAAATGGTGTGTTGTTTTTTGAAACGGATTGAGGGGTGCTTCTCGACCTCAATACCGCTGTGCCGGAGCGTCTCTTGTCATTAAGCCTGTAGTGAATCGAGCAGGAATTCGAGCCCAGTTTACTGTAGCAGGTGATTTGATTTAAATCCAGCGTCACTGGCAATGTCAGGAAGAGATTAAAAGATTCTCCCTGGTGACCAGCTGCTGAAACCACCTTTCAATGCGTTTTCCCAGTGAAGGCTGGGAGGTATGGCAAACACAGGGCTGCCATCACTTTATATATATAGAAATCATTTTCTATAAACACACTTACCAGCTCTAATTGTAAGAGGATCCAACAGCCACTAATATTTATAGTACCGCAAGAGTAAACAGATTTAACATGCCTCTTAGTTTCTGTGATGCTTGCAATACACTTTCAAAATTCTGTGTCACTCTAGTTCTGTTGCTCCATGTTATATTATTATTCTTTCCAACCCCTAATTCTGTCTAACTAGCTTTCAGATAAATTCAGTAAACAGGCAATGCCTATGATTATCTGATTCAACTACTTAATGGAAATTGCTTTAAATACTTCCAGGGTTTGACATTAACTTTATACCTGCAAAGTGGGCAAGTTAAGCAAGGTTTTACCAGCCCTCAGTGAATGCAGCCTGTCCGAACGGGGCAGGAAGACAGTGCTTAGTGTCGAGCCCTGGCTTTGCTGACAGCCAGCAGCAGCAGGACTGTGCAGACTCTGTGTTATCAAGATATAAGCATGGGGCGATCGGTTCAATATCACTCCAGTTACTCTTTGTAACAAGATGAACCCTTTACGGTCCTGTGTCGGACCTGGTCTTACATTATTATTTTCCCTTTCCGGTCCAATGTCAGACCCTGTCCGACATCATCAAAAAGACGTAAAAAACAGGTCTCTAGTTGTTTTCTCCGGAAAAAGCCGAGAAAACCATTTAATGGCAGAGTGAGACCGATAGGAGCCGAGAGAAGCCGAAAAAAAAGGGGCGTATCTGAGGAATACAGATAGACCCAGCACCACAGAGATAACACGGACATAAACAAACAAGATAGCTACTTCTGCATCCAGCACTCAAAGAATATCACAGACATTTGCAGAGATTTTTTGAGATGTTATAGTAATAAAATAATGACTTGGTTCGCATTATTGAGGAGTTTGGTGATAAAACGAGTGATCAGGAGATCATCTACTATGAAGAGGTATGTGAAAAATACAGCGAACAAGGGGTGGGGCTGGGCTGGAGATGCAGTACTGAGTGTCCTGTTGATATGCAGTGCCTTTTAAACCTGTTTTACTGTGAAAAATACTTTTAAACACCGCGTCTAAAATAAACTGCGCGTGTGAAAATAAATTGGACCCGACGCGCTGAATAAATGGACCGCAAAGGGTTAAAACCACAAGGAACTGCAACTGACTGGAATTTAGGTAAATCATGAAATAAAATTCAAGAATACGAGGCCAAAGGAGTTCCAGTACGCAGAAGCAATGTTGTTAGCTCCATATTAGGTTATGTGTTTGTCTACAGAATCCATCAGTCTAATGTACATCTGTCTGTAATCTCAGGGAATTACGATGCTGACATCAAAATAATTCAGGGACTCGACAAGAACAAGATGACAAGGGCAGAGTGGGAGGATTCAAAACCAAGTCAGGCTTTCGAGAGATTTCAGTCCATCGGATGAACCACAGTCAATACAAACCGAACACTATCTCCGCAAAGTCTGCTATTGAAATACTGCGAATATGGCTCTGCTCTAGTCAATTACAATAAAAGTCTTCAAAGAGCGATCATCTACAGACACAGTTACACACACTATGTTTTTGAAGTGCATTGTAACTACTGTAGTAAGCTGCTTATGAATACAGAATACTGAACACAGCGCTAAACCGGATCCCCCATCTAGCCTGGGCATGATCCCTCACAAGCCAGCGTTCCCAAACTCCTGTCTCTGAATGACTGAACAGACAGGCATACTGTAACTCCAGGGTTTGAAACTGGGAAAACCTAGAGCACTTCTGCAGAAAGACAGAGCAGACTGATAGGGTTTACAGATTCACTGCACACGGATAGAACAGCAACTGCTGCATTTATTTCTATGCTGTATATTAGGGTCATCAGCATTGCTTTTGGGGTAGTGACTATTGCATATAGTACAATACCCTCTGCAGAAACCTTCCTTGGTTTTTTTTGTAACAGACATATACTGTATAATCTACTACAGTCACACATGAGTTTTCTGCACTGTACATGTATTTTTCAAGTTCATTAGCTAATAGCAGGTTACCCATTTGGAAAAACTGCACTGGTTCAAAAGATCACGCCCCAGGGTGTTCAACAATTCCCAGTGGCCTCTCCGAGGTTACAGTGAAATGGGAAGATGTGCCATTTGAGGCGCATTAGGGCTGGCATTCCGCTTCCTGTGTCAGTGATTTAACACTGACTGCAGGAGGCTGAGAGCATATCAAGAAACGGAAAAGAAACAACCAGGATTAGGAAAAGGAAAGTCAACATGACATGCTGCTGAACAAAAACAAGAGGTATAACCAGAACGACCATCTTCTACTAGGGAAGATGCGCCATACAAAATGAAGCACACTGTAATTGTTTTGATGCATTATCTATATACTTACTAGGGACTAGCTGAAATAAAATCATTGTTTCGAACAAAAATCCTTAATACATTACTTATAAACACAACTCCAAGCAATTGCCAGAATGTGCTGGTTACAACCAACACATCCTGGCAAGCATTCAAGTAGTACTTTTAGTACATTTAGTACATTTAGTACATTTTTAGTACTAAAGTACTTTCTTTCCCACCCCTAATACATAAAGCACCGCTTTCACACTAGCATCTGATGAATGATCAAGTGAAAAAAAGTTTCCTCGTGTGTGCTGGTCTGCAAAAGATTCTGTATTTTATTACAATCAAAGTCAGAACTGTTAGTCAAGTTTCTGGGGGTCACACTGGACACAGCTCCAAAACCTGAAGGAAATACAAGAGGAAACTGCTGACAGTGTGAATTCTTGCAGCGACACGCAGAACTTCATTTGCCCTTTGACCATCTGAGAGTCATGTTGTTTTGAAGATGTTTCTGTAGCAACTAAACGTTTTCCAGCGAGATTACAGCTCCAGCAGGAACTCGTACAGTGCATTAGCACAGACATTCGAAAAGCAAAGCTGTGTGATGCTGCAGGAGCGTGCCGGCAATGTAATACAAGAACAAAACAAAAAAAAAGAAAGAAATAAACTACGGTATAATCAAAACTGAGAGGACGGCTTCTTTTCTTTTCTTAATAGACATTTTACTGACAATACAACCAAACCTGCAGGAAACTCTCTTTACAGTTTGTTGCTTTCCTGCTCTACCCAGCTACAGTACAGTACAGTACAGTGCAGTACAGTACAGTGATGCTTCTAGGCCAAGGAGGTCACTACTCTCCTGAAGCTTAGAGTGAGCCAAACTGGGATTAAAATCTCCTGCACTGGCCCATTTCAATCTCCCACCCCAACCCCTACGCTCTTCGCTTGGTGTAATGAAACAAAATGCCACAGGAAGGATAGATGTCCACTAAAACTCAAAGAGTTCAATACTGTTCTGATGAATGTGCCCGAGCAGTTTTATTTAATTCCCATCTATCTGGATCTGTCTGCCTACCGATCCACTTAAGTACATTAAGCACATCACTCTTCTGTAGCTAAATCTTATAATAGGCTGTCTGTGAGTCAGTGTATTATGACGACTGGAAAACATTACAGAATTCAAAGTCTTTGTGGTTTGCAGCTTAAACAGTATCCTATAAAAGTCACTTCCTGGCAGTGGACAGCATGTTGTTATTATGCAGATGAACTGCATCTACACGTGCAGTGTGCACAGTACAAATACGAGTCACAAAAAAACACAAACACATGGGCTTTGTGAACAAAAACAAAGTGCTCCCGTGTCACAACAAAGTTAATCAGCTCACTGCGTAATCCAAAAATAATGTCATTGGTTAAAAAAGGATTTATAGTTCAATTTCCCATGAATTTTAGTTTCTTTTCTTTCTTTCTTTTTTTTTTTTTTTTTTAAATAAGTCAGTTTTATTTATATTTTAATACGTCAGCTTTATTTATATCTGCATTCTGGATTCTGAATTCTTCAGGGCACACCAATTGTTCAGATACTCAACGTGAGGGCTGGGAGGAAGTCGACTTTCTATTACAGGACAAAACTTCCAAAACATTTTTCCGGTTAAAAATATTTTAAAAACACCAAATAAATTCAATAACCACCACCCTCCTTTTCCCACAAGTCAAAGCAGCTCTCAGGATGCCTGCCCCCACCTCACCACACACCCCCCCCCCCACACACACACTGTACCGCTTTATTCTGCAGAACCCTTTTCTGGTTCCCTTCTTACTGTACATGCTGGTTACAGTTCTTTCCCTTTTTCAAGATCTCAAAATAGAAGAGTTTACGCTGACCTCAAGCAAACACAGTTCCGGTGTAATTTTAACACTGTGTGCTTCCTTATGATCTTAAGTTCTCAATCTCATTACAGGATATGAAACTGGTTAAAATTTCACAATCTCCTTAAAAGTCATACTTAAACTCTGGACACCGGTTAATGCTGCATGACTTACTGTAATGTAATGAAATGCAAAGTGAAAACACTTTTTAAAGGTGTGCTTGCAAAACGTTCTGAAGGAATCAAATCACAGACCCTCTGCAATTATTCCCTACAGTACTGTACATGTGGGGCTGCACTGCTTAAAGGAAGACAGACCTACATTAAAACTTAGTAACTGATGTATGATAGCACTGTGGTTAGTCAGTATTGCTACCCATCAGCCTCTAGGAGGGTAGTCTCTTTAGGCTCAGGAAGGGGCTTGGAAAGATGAAAAGGAAGTGTGAAAAGAAAATGTAAAACTGACCACTACAAACTCTTCCATGCTTCCAATGTCCTGAGCATGATGTCTCTACAGAAACAAAGACACAAACGAAGAGAGAGAGAGAGACACACATTATATTATAGGCAGTGGCAAAGTAGACCAATGCAGCAATCATTCACTACAGTAAACCATTTCAAATAATACACTGTATTCGCTCTTCTTGTGAACATGTGTCAATACTTCTATTGTCAAACAGAGTATCCACTAATTACTGCAACAGTCTAAACGGGTTTCCAAATTGTCCCTGGTTTATCTACACTTACTGTAACAATTCAGACAAACTATTTACAAGTATGATAAACTCTCTATAGCATATAATTATATATAAATATAAAACACACTTGAATGCCTAGATGTACGATTACTTAAACCAAAACTTTATCTGCACATCCCCAGCATTCCCAGCACATCCCCGGCAGTATTTCTTTGCAAGTTCAGGGAGTGAGGAAACAGACAGTCTGCTTCATTTCCCGTCATAACAGATTGGAAGTCGGGTGGGACTGGGCGGCGCAGTGCTGGGAAGTGGAGCTCTGGTTTCAAATCAGACCCATGCTGGCTGTGAATGATCTAAAGCCAGTATCTGTTCCTGTGCTCTACCTGCTCTGTTCAGTATCTGTCACCTTGCACCAGCTGCTAAAGCCATGGCAAGTAAATACAGAACAGCGTATGGGAATTGTCCAAGGACCCCGGGAACCAGGCATGACCGTGCCGCTGAAATAACTGATCAGAAAAGGATCAGCTGTTCTTTTCCAGTAAGGAGTCCTTGCTCCTTTTGGGGCATGCCGGCCTTGGAGCAATGCATCACCACAGAACCAGCAGGGAAGGCTGCTGTTGGAATTTATTTTAGATTTTATCTGGAGGGCTGTCAAAAAAAGTATTTACAGCTTCAGTATGCTGAACTACATACTTCATAAAAGCACAGGGCTTGATTTACTGTGTTTCTTGCTTGTACTCTTTGAGTCTCTGATTTAGAACTGGCATTGACCTATTGCAATGGTGAAAGACAACACATATGAAAAGGTCAATGTTATTCTTCAAGCCCCCAGTTACTACTTTGACAGTTATTATGAACTGCAGTAGACTGTCCACTCTAGCCACTCAAGAGTCCCTTCAAAAAGCTTAATGGCAGTTACTGTATGGGCTTTAAAATGATGGGTTAGCAAATAATTCTTGGGAAACCGATGCTTCTCCGAGCAACCACCCACCCCCCCGCCAACTAATCGTACAATCATCTTGTATTGCAGCAAATATAAACGGTCTAAACAAACCCAATAACAACGCCAACCACTGCAGCCCAACTCATTAATATAAATACATCTCAAATACATCCTTATTTCTTTCACTGGCTCTAAATTCCAGTCTAAAATACATACGGAAAATGTCCATCCCTAGTCCATTTCTGAGACCCTGACCCTCCCAATCCCACCGTTCTTCACACCTGCGGTCTTTGAGCACACAGTGTGAGGAATCTAGGATCAATTCATGACTAATGAGAACATATCTGAAAGTCCAGACCCCAATGCCATGATCTCTCATTCTGTAGGCACGCTGTACTCCACATCAACATGATCTTTACTGTGTGTTTTTTTTCTGTTTGCTCCTGAGCTCCAGCACGCTGTGTGAAATCATACAGAGCAGCGTCAGTCCTGATGTAACAATGCACCATTTGTGAGGAGCTGCATGGAGAGCAGTTCCACTGTGCTGCAGCTCCACCCCGAAGGACGCTCTGTATGCTGCATATATAACATGTATCTGTCTGAACAGCACTTACAGTTGCTACTGGACTATACTGTACATCAATAATGCACACTCAGGCCTTACACATCTGCACTGTCACCGTGGGGAATTGAGATCACTGCAATACATTCAACATTAATCAAATACTGGCACCTCACAGTCACAAGTCAGGCTGAAACTGAACTATACCGTTTTTAACGTGAGGTTTTGGACGTGACTTTTACAGTAGAAAGGTTAGCCATAGTTGTGTTGTCTGAGAATTCATTGTCAGGGTCAAGTCCTGTAAATTGTCAGGGATCAAAACATCTCAACGTCTCTAAAGCAGGAGAACATGCATTCAAAGCACATATTCAAATACTGAACACTGGTGGCTATGGGCTTTAGATAAGATAGTACTGTATCAAGCAGCATTTGAATAGGAAAGTTTTATAAAATGGTAAGAAAAGAGGGAGCAATCTCATTTGCTACTGTAACAAGCGTTTTAACCTGTGCAAATATGTCACCGTACCAAACAGACTCTGACCCTTTAGAAGCACTCTGCCTGATTCACTTCATAACTACATCACTTTGGTAGAATGGGGGAGGTCCTCATACAAGCGCAGTAACACGCTCCACGCTGTTCCAATATGGTCCCATATCCAAACACTGAAGCTGTTTAATGGAACTGGTCTTTACCGGATGCCAAACACCACCAGAGGCATGCAGATACTGGATCAAGATTCAGTTGAAAATAAGGCATTGATATCTTAGGGTTTTTTTTTGTCACATTACCGATGAATATAAACCGATTACTAATTATACTAGAACATTTCAGGAGTTGAAAAAGGTAACAGCGTTTGAAAACAATGTTTGTGTCCAGTAGTGTTGTTACAGATGATATTTCAGTGTACAGTACGCAGTGCATGGTAAACAGACACTGGAACCATCTTTACTTTGCTAAAGAACCGAAGCGACAAACACACAACTATAAATAGAACTGAAAATTAGAAATTGTATTTTTTGAGTTGGCTTATAAAGCTCCTTGTGGTTTATTTTTTCAGAGGAGCCGAGTGGATATTGTGACTTTAGGGCTTGAAACCTGTCTCTTAACAGGACAAGAAACAGCGCTGTCGCACTACAAGTGCCAATTTCAGCTCAACAAAAAACAACAAAAAACCTGGAAAGCCTGGAAACCTTCAAGGCATGAGAATTCAACTTTAACATTTTAAAAAGGAGTGTCATTGGAAGTATGCATGCGTGAATACTGTAGCATTATAAAAACAAGTTTCACCAGCTGCATTACAGGCATACCTGTCAACATTGAGTTCACAAAATACGGGAGCTTTTGTAAACTGAATCTCAACTTGCATGGCTCAGTACGTGAACTTGCCTCGCGCACTGAACACATGCCTGCCACAGGACTCCCCTGGGTCCTAAACTCTGCTATGTACAGACCAACCTGGTCTCACTAGAAAAGCATCGACTCAGTAGCACAATTTGTCTTCCAATTTACGTTCCTGTAAGCACGCATTCTTGCCGCTACCCACAATGCACCAATTGTTGCATTTATACCTTGATGTTTTCAAAAAGAATTGTGGGATACGTCGTTTTAAAACGTTGAAATAATCCTTTGCTTCTATGACTCGATCCCACATATCCCACAATTCTCTTCAACATCCCGTCCCTGCCTATTGGCTGAGCGTCGCAGAGCAAGCAGGGGCGGCACATTCAAATTTCAAACTACGCAGAAACACAGAGCACTTCACTTAAATGTGTTTAAGCTTCTGACTGTCTCTGTTGAACCGAATACTGTTTTGTTGTTACCTGTATTTTTATTTTCATTGGCAGACGTGCTCTGGATGCAAGTACAGTGCTGACACGCCTACAATTATATTAAGCAAGGTTTCGTGTAAATGTATAAAGAAAAAAGGCAGTGTATATTTTAGCACTAGTACAACAAGCCCATGTACGGAATTAAAATGGTTTAAAAGCAAACATATTGGTTGTTGTAAATCAAATAAATAAATCGATATAAATGCAACAATTGGAATATACGTTTTGAAAACATTCAGCCGTGATGCATTGTGGGTAGCAGCAAGAATGTGTGCTCACAGGAATGTAAATTAGAAGACAAACTGCGCTACTGAGTCGACGCTTTTCTAGTGAGACCAGGTTGGTACAGACAGGGATTGCAGTAATCACACACCGGCCGTGAATTATGTAGACATTAAAGGTTTGCTGACATAAGGGGGTTGCATGAACAGTCATGCAAAACAATCTCACTGTTTATTCTCACTTCATTTCATAAACACATAGGCTGTCATTTGGAAAAATAAACTGATCTGCAGTACATGTTGTACAGTACAGGCTCACAGTGAAGCGATGGAAATAAACTGATCTGCAGTACAGTACAGACTCACAGTGGAGCGATGGAAATAAACTGATCTGCAGTACAGTACAGACTCACAGTGGAGCGATGGAAATAAACTGATCTGCAGTACAGTACAGACTCACAGTGGAGCGATGGAAATAAACTGATCTGCAGTACAGTACAGACTCACAGTGGAGTGATGGAAATAAACTGATCTGCAGTACAGTACAGACTCACAGTGGAGCGATGGAAAGGCAGGCCAGTGCTCAACAGCAGCTGTTACAGTAAACCAGAGTCCGCATGGTCTGGTGGTGAATGCAGGACAGGGGCTGTCATTCTTAAATAGGGAAGAGTATGGGTTCAATCCTGAGGCCAGGTTAGTCGAGCACACTGTCTGGAATGAGCACTGGGTACCAACAGAAGTGCTGTAAATGTGCAAACCACAATACTACTACTACACATACTAATACTACTAAAAATACTACTACAAATACTAATAATACTAATACTACTACAAATACTAACACTACTACAAATACTACTACTACTAATAATAGCTATAGTATACAATATTCATGCCATGGCCACCCAGAGCGCTGTACAAAGATCAAAACAAGAGAGCTCTTCTGTACAATACACCCCATGTGTAGCTACAGTAGCTAGCTTCTTTACTGCCAAACAGTCCAAAGCTTAAATGAGTGTTTCAATTTCTAACACATTTCTAATTATAAAAAGGTACTGTAGAAGCATTTCAGACTTGGGTTCGATTGGTCAGATTACAGTGAAAGCGGTGTCTACAGGCAGTGGTTTCCATGTCACAATCCTGTATTTGGTGACCACTCTTTTAAACTTTCTTTCTTAACATTTCCTGACAATGCAAGTCTCAGGAGCAGGAGCAGGAGCAGGAGCAGGAGCAGGACCGCACAGCAGAATGAAGAAGTGGTCACAATCATCAACCAATCAGAGCCAGTGCAAGCACCTGCACGGCTGTCCAATAGCAGCCCACATGAATCGCATCTGGAAGCAGATTTGAGATGCAAGCCAGAAGTGCAGAGCTGAACTGCCTGAAAGCTCAAGTAATCAGCAAGCCAGCGTGACCGACGCAGACATTAGGGTTTTGTAATAGAAGTTACTATAACATAAAAAGGAAGCTGTAGGAGGAATCAGAATGCAAGCACAAACCATGATAACAACAATGAAAAGAGCTGAAAACAAACAGCAAAGCAGTCCCTGTTACCAACGCGATTGCAAGGCAGACTACGAGGGTCTGCCGGGGGACTGCTGGAGCTCTGCTGGGGGGCACATCAGAGAAACACTGCTCTGACTGCGTGCTGCAGGGGGCATTCATTTTAAATCTGCACTGCTTTCCAGAGCACATCCAGTACAACACCCCAATCTTCTGTGATTCTACATCACCAAAGGCAGCCTGGACAGTCTTTGCTCCAATACTGAATCCAGGCCCATTTGCAGGTTTAAGGAGGCTTTTCAGTTTAGGTTGTTTTCAAGAGAAAACAAAACAAAACAAAATCGATAGAGACTGACTGCCACCCAGATGCCCAAACTTACAAGAAAAAGATTGCTGCAAACTCTCAGACTGCACTGCACAAAGTTAGGAGGCTCCAACAGCAAAATGTGAAGTACACTCGCCAAGCACTCCAGTACGTGAGGAGTAGGGATGTTCGATTCCGTATCACTTCCTAAACTTTTACATGCAGGGAATTTCTGTAACCAATCAATCAAAAGCAGCAACATTAATGTTCAGAAGACTATAGGAATTAGCTGAAAGACATTTGTATTTGCTGTGTTAAATCAATATAACAGTGATAACATATTTAAAGAGTTGATGCTGTTTATTAGATTAACTTTGTTATAAAATCACTGGCTTTCAAGACTCAAAAAGTCTCTTCTTCAGGTAATGCTGTTTCATTATAAAATAATCCACATTATAGCTATTCTTACAATCAGAACATGCAATCATATTGGAAAAAAAACCCAATTGTACAGATCTGGAGAAAAGCACTCCAGTATTAAAGTAATGTAATTCACCCAGAGGTACCTTTCTGACTCAATGATTTTCCTTTCTGCTGTACATAGTAAAAACTGTTAAATTCTATAGTAAGAAACACAGCTGAAACGTTGTTGAACTACAGAGTCAGACTTCAATGAATTCTCCAAACAAAATCATTTCAGCAGAACAAAACACCGGGCTCAGATGTGTGATGCGCTGGAGAGCGATATGGAGCAATAGTGAAGTTTCATGGCAACCATGTTAGTTTGAAAATAAATAAATAAATAAATAAATAAAATAAAATAAGTCTAACAGCTTTGTAAAGAAAAGTAATGGAGTCAAACATAACTACTTAATTTCCTTCTTTCTTTTTGTTTTCTTTTTTAAATGAAACAAAAGCCTTCTTACCCATAACCTTCCATTGCGAACGAGGAGGCCCCACAACTTAAACATGGCTGAGAGACACCATGGCCGGGTGCGGAGTGCGGTCTGCCTGCCTGCCTGCCTGCCTGCTCCGGATCCCAAGAGGAAGGACAAACCCTAGAAGATCCTTCAGCCACCAGCTATTCTGCTGATTAGAAAACTTCCTGCAAAAGAATCTGGAGTCCATTCCCGGGGGCTATGGGGAGGGGTATTACTGGGCTGAGCTGGGATGGGCTGCTCCCTTTCCTGTGGTAACAGGAGGGGGAAGTTGGATACAGAGGCACTTGCACAGATGATAGGCAATCTGGACAGGAAGCCAAAGCAGATGTGCAGAGACGGGGGGGAAAAATGCTTTTTGTCTTGTTTTCTGTCATATCAAACTGGCCAAAAAAAAAAAAAAAAAAAAAGGAATGTATTGACGCTGCAGAGCAGTCTGAGTCAGTGAATGCAGCCACACCAACCAAATCATCTAGACAAAGTCACATTTTATTCCCACCCTGCTGTGTCCCATATTGCATTATAGTGTACGCATTTCACTCTGCTTAAATGAGGTATCTTACTAAGTGAAGAATGACCTTATACTTCCGAGTGGGGGAGCCACATGTGAGGTCATCATTTCATCAGTCTTGCCACCATTATCACTGAAGCTACACCTGCCTACAGCACTACTGCTGGCATTTTCAATATTTCAATGCGTGGGGTGATCAGTTTAAGTTTAACTTAATCTGATTAAAGGGTAATCAACTAGAGGGTTGCTCCCAAAGAAATATCACCCACCCATTGCTGTTGTAGCAATATGACGTATAATGTTGCATGGCTACCTCTTATTGTTTTAGGATTGGTCTTACAACACTTTGATACTGGAGGCCTTACAG
Source organism: Acipenser ruthenus (assembly GCF_902713425.1). Taxonomy (NCBI): domain Eukaryota; kingdom Metazoa; phylum Chordata; class Actinopteri; order Acipenseriformes; family Acipenseridae; genus Acipenser; species Acipenser ruthenus. The sequence continues at coordinate 2,974,275 of NC_081196.1, forward strand.
CAATTACTTTGCTCTTGCGTTTTAAATTTTCAAGTAGATCCCCTCGATGGAATAACAGTGTTATTGACACTCGCTGTCATCTATAATCCTCTAAATTAAAAGAAAGACGAAATCAGCCAATTATAATCCACTCAACAGAGAGATGGGTTCTGGCAGAATGAACAGTGATTTTGTCATCCGTACTACAGTGTCTGAGACCAAGCACTGTACCTCGAAACTTAGAAACTCTATTTAGTCTCAGTTCATTCTGACATTGTAAGTTATATAGCTACTGTACCCTATCTCACATCCTCAATGGTAATGTTGTTTTGAGGTTGACAAGACATGTTTGAATAAACGAACCGTTTAAAATTGTGCAGCACCTATCCAGGGAAGATAGTAACTTGCAGCTTGCACAGCATAACACTACTGCTTGAGGTTGAGAACGACTTCTGACTCGATTGAGGTACTTTACAATCCAGCTACACGTACAGTAGCTTCAGGTTCAAATGCCAGGTGTTCAGGATGAACAGGAGTTTTTTGCTACGTTAGGCCCGCCAGCGAAGCGAGTCCATCTGTCATTCAAGAAGTGCAAGAGAAAGTATGATTAAAAGGTGGCCACCGAACACACATAATCCTATTAGAAGTCATTCAATCTAAATGACTAAGAATTCAAAATGACCAAGTGTGTTTCAAAACTGTCTTTAGTCCTCTCAGACTACGCAGTGTCTCAACTCTTCAATGTAAGAAGCAGTGATTTATTGGGTAAAACAGGTTAAGGAAACTGTTCACAAAACATGTTAAAGCTTCAGTTACTGGTATGTTTCTTGACACGAGTAATTTGAACAAATCACCAATGAACAAAAGTTTAACACACTTGAATAACCTACAGTACATATTTCTGCAAGTGTTTACTGTACCGTTCAATTGGGTAATCTTAGATTTTTTTTTACCTAGATGTTTCTTGAAATATTGTACACTGCAGGACTACATTGCTTGGAATTAAATGAATTTCGCAAATGACTGTACATTTAATTACCACAGAGCTGCTGACTAATGACTAAGCAGTAATGCAATTCTAAATGAGACTGCTGGTATGAAATTGAACTGGCTGTTTCATTCATTAATATCATAGTGATACTGAAATCAGACAAACCACTATACAGATTAACAAGTATGCTTAATAGTTCTATGCTGTGTGAATGGGTATTTGAAAACATTTTTTTAATGATTTTGAGACAGCTCAGTAGCGGTGTGTATTTGTGTGTGTAAGGGGCTTAGACTCCTAAGATGTTAATTTGCTGAATGTTTAATTTGTTTTACATATATAGGGAGTTTTCTAACCAATCCATCAAAAGCAGCAACATTAATATTTATAAGGCGACAGGAGTGCAGCATTTCTGTGTATATGGAAAAAGACAAATATCAAATAAATAACACTGCCTGCGTACTACTGAATAAACACTACATGTGACCTCTATGCCTGAAATGCATAGCTTTAATAGTTAAACCTTTAGGAATTTTGTTTAAACATTGAACACGACTCTAAGCGAGTACGACATGCAGAAAACACAAATCCTCACTTCCTTCCTGTACTCCCACCCTGACTTTCATGCACGGTCTGAGCCGCCCAAGCAGAGAGAGAGGAAGCAATGTATAAATAAGAGCAGCTAAATCCCAGCAGGAAAACAGCTGTCAGAGCCAGTGTTAGCGGAGATGTGTTACAGCACTTTTTACACGGCAGCGCAGCCCTGCAGCCCTTCAGAAAAAACAATGAAGAAGAGTACTGGCCATGAAACAAAACAGGAAGTGATAAATCTGAAGCTACGCTCTCAACGCCACCCTTGAAACCCTCATGCTGCAGAGCAGAGACGAGCTTCCTCGCATTCATTACAGACAGGACCCTAGCTGCAGTGCGCTGAAAGCAAGGAAAAAACCTTGCGGCTATCTGACCAGGCTTATCTTTAAAAACTCAAGGCTGAGCTGTATTCATGAATTTTCAGCTACTAAATCAACATTCAACACTGAAAAAAAACACAAAACAAAAAAAACAGTTGCTGTGAGATAAAACAGAATATTTCAACCACTAAAGCTTGACAGCAATACCATTCAAATCACTCTGAAACATATTGCTCCTGTTCACATATAATTGGATACAGAGACCACCAGACTCTCAGAACGGACGATTCCCACAATGAAACCCCCATTAAAGAGCAGCCAAGGTGCACTTCAGGGATGCTGCAAAATAAATATTTGAGCAGACTCTGAGCTCTAACAGAAAGAGGTAATTTACTGAATCTAAATCAGTGGAATCTGCTACGGTGTACAGCATGCATCTTCATGAGAGTCCTATTCAGACAACATGCAATACCCCAGTAGTTTCCAGCTTTTTAAATGCAGAGCAGGGACAGCCACAACGCAATTGCTTTAAAAGATTTAAGCAGTGAAATAGAATTGCTATGTCATACTAGTCCCAGGGCCCTCTTTTGAACATCACTCAAAAACGCCTTAGAGACTCTACAAACAACACTGCAGCAGGTTCAGGTAAATATTAACGACCAGGACTGGAACAGAAAGGAAGATCCACAGTCGAATTCTACAGCTCTGCAATTACTGTCATTGAATAAAAAGTAAAGCTGGAGGTAGGATAGAGGGTGCACTTAATGTAAAAGCCTATGGGTTAGCTTTTACATTAAGTGCAGTTCACATATTAGTATCCCCATACATGATATTGAGAAGGAAATATAGCTAGCATTTTTTATTATGTGAAAAGCATGGTTTACTGCACATGAATTGGTACTGGTACTGCTCGCTGATTCTGATTCATCGGACCTTGATAACACCCTGCTCTATACTGTGTTTGAAGGCAAGCTTTTCTGTCATTATTAATATTATTACTGTTTTCTGATGTATTTAATGTTTATAATGTTAAATCAAAGCGTACTGCAATACATTATTTAACCATTTGAATCTGAATCTGAAAAGGCAGGTTTTCAAAGTGTAGTGCCAACTCTAAATAAATAGATGCATTTAAAAGTAAATCGGCATGGTACTTTGAAGTCCTTTTGATATAATTTCTAAACAGCAAATGTCACAAAAAGTACAGAACACTGTAGAGCGCTTAAAACCCAATTAATTTATATTGGCTTAAGCCGTCACCTTTCATGGACAAACAACAAAACACACACATATAACGAATCAGAAATGGTTAACGTCACCAATCATTCGCATGCCCTATACAATTATGACCTTGCTCAGGTCTGGCTTACAAGGTAAGAAATCAACATTGATTCACAGAAAGGACAAAAAGGCTTTCAATTCACAGTGTGGGTGCCTACCAGATTTCAGACAAAAGAACAATGCTACAGCTCCCAGAAAGCAGACTCCCTGCAGAACAGCTTCAATAGGAAGCCACACTTCATACAGTCCAGGGTCATTACTGTACTTTAAAAAACGGGGCAATTCACAGACTATTAGTCTGTGCTCTCAAGGTACTTTGCTGCAAATGTGTAGCATGTTATGGGCTCTTATTTAGAGCTGCCCTTTTGGGATCTGAACCAAAGAATACATAACAAGAAAACAAAAGCATATTAAAACAGCCTGATTTCATAAGCATGCATTTCACTATTACTAAATGCTATACAGTAATGTATCCGCAAATGAACGATTCTTTCATGTCTCTATTTGTTGCAACAGATTTGCAGCAATACTGGTCAGTAGACCAGACCCTGTACCGCTGTGATCTCCCTACAGTCCGTAATAAAAATGCTAATTTTTCCAGAACACACTGTCTGATGTCTTTGTTTGACAGAACAATAATGCCACAGTAAATGTCTGCGTTCTGGGGTGGATTAGAGTTAATATCAGAGGGAGAGAACAGTCTGTCATGTGAACTTTACTGTAAACGTCCCGGAGCAGATGACACAGCCCAGGTAGATCATTTAGAATGGAGTACTGTACAAGTGGCACTGAGCTACAAAACAAGCACAATCCGTGTCATACAGGAATGTCTGCACTGTCATTACATACCATTTTCATACACAAGGAGGGCTGCCTGTAAGGCGGTGAAATTGTTCCCCTCATAGGCTTAAATACATTTAAATGCCACCTACATTTTTTGCAAAACAAAAAGGCAACAAAATTGAAACACACATTTATTTCAATTTTTTTTTTTTAAACGTTTTTTTCAATATTCCGTCCAATTTACCACCTTATCGGCACCCCTCCTATTATGAGAACTTCTTTGTTCCATGTGAGGGCACAGTACGCTTGTTTTATAATCTCTAGTGTGCTGGGATAGTATCCAAGGTGTGTGCGACACTTCTGAATCGTGCACGTTTTACACAGGATCGGGCATTATTATATATTCTGAAAATACCTGAACATGTAGCCTGTGTAAGATGACAGACACTTCCTCGAATCCCCCCCTAGATTCTGATCCATTGAGAACGCGTGTGAAGGAAGCTCAAGAGCGCTAGGAGTTCTGTAATAATGGATGTGCTGTATAAGCACAGGCGTGTCCTCCAGTCAGCCGGCTGCCAGGGCTATAGGACCCTGTGGGGGAGAGAACAACAACAGGCTGCCCTCGCAGGCAGCGTGGGTCGAGATTGCTTTCTTTAGAGCCTAATACCCTGCGAGGATGTGCCCAAGCGAGAGAGAGGATGGGCATGCTTCAGGAGGTTACGCAAAGTCACTTTTACTCCCAGCATTTTTAATCCCAGCAGTGACTTTATAAAAACAACACCAACAGCTTGTGCTGCTCTGCTAACTGCCAGAGGTAAAGGAGACCTTCCAAACTATCGCTGTAATACCACTGAAGTGTCCATGTTTCTGTATACTGTAGGCTACCCACTGAATAAAGATACAGGTCGTTTTTAGGTCTAAAAACTAAATTACAAATGAAAGGTGTCATTTATCACATAAGCACCTGTTTTTCTTCTTTTGGCACATTTGCCATGATTTAAACTAAAACGCAGTTTACAGTACAGTAGAAATAAAACAAAAAAAATTAAAAATGGCTTTTCATTTAAATTGAATGTAACCTAATTGTATTACATTGTACTTCAGGGCAATGGGAAGGTATTTAATAAAATAATAATACACTTCAAAACTGGCTGATTAATACACACCAATTTGTATACTGGGGGAAAAAAAAAAAAAAAAACACATTTTAAAAAGAAAAAAGTATTTTATTCCAGACATGCAGTTACTAAAATCTGTAACGAAAACCGCAGAAGCAGAATGAAAGGACCAGATGGCTCTAGTAAAGACAGACTAAGCAGGATTAGTTTGCTATCCAAACTTTAGCGCACTGCTCATCCGCTTTTAGTCCCTGGCTTTGTTTACATGGGACGAGTGGTGCAGAAGGTTCTGCTGCTTACTGGTTTAGGAAACTCACGAGCCCCAGTGGCTCCTCCAGTAAAGGCACCTCCATGTAGAGCAAGGAGCTTGCCGGTCTGAAGCCTGGTCACGCTTATTAGCCGATCTTGGCTGGGAGTCTGCAGGGAGCTCTGCATTGGCCTCTGTGCTCTGGGTTAGGGAGGGGGAATATTCTGGGGGTTGGTTTTGCCTCACCTTGCAACTGCCACCTGCAACAACCATGGCTGACCTCCCCCATTATTCTGTATTAGGGAGCAGGCCATTGTTCCTTCATCTCAAGGGCATATCCCTTCCCATTGTTATACAAGTAAGCTGGGGCTGCTCTCACGCTGTCTCTCTCCAGTTAAGCCTATACGTACGCACTTATGTCACTTCCTGTTCCGTGTGGTCTGTCTGCATTCTAGAATGGTGAGATACTCTGGACTGTCTACAGAGCCTGCCTACTAATAAAGCTTTTGGGTCCAGTGAGCTGATTGTGTGGCCTGTCTTTATTAGAAGTTCCAGTCTGAGATGAATTGTGAAGCTGTCCTGCTCTAGGCTATGGACACATTTACAAACCCCAGATAAGACCACTCTTGAAACACAAAGGCTTTGTGTTCTGCCTGACAGGAAATAGTCTGATAATTTATGTGCGCTTTACCATACCCGATTCACATGACTTGGTACATCAGTGGAAAAAAAAACAAAAAAAAAAAAAACAGTTTCAGTAATTCAGTTAAATATATACTGTAGTAATAAAAAATAAAAAATAAAAAAAAACAGATCAAATCCCTGAACACTAAATGTGTAAAGCCCGGTTCTAACACTTACTTTAGATCTGAAAAGTTTTTCTTTTGGTTTTTTTATATAACACAGGCAATCCATGACTGTGGAAAGCGAAAGCCTAAGCACTGATACTACACTGGTAATGCAGCTTACATAAAACAAAATGACAGCTAAAGGGCACAAGTTCAGACACTGATAGATTCTGAAAGGGTGATGCTTGTTCTTCATGGAATCTGCTACTTCGTTATACTGCTGACATTCAATATTTTATACTGTTGGCATCTATTACTGGAAAACCTAATAAATATAAATGCTGTTAAGTTCCTCTTTCAATATCTCTGTTATTACCAAACAAGGGTTTTGCTGAGGGCTGGCTTGAACATGGTTGCCCGGGGAAGGTGCCTGAAGTCTCCACCATGCTCCTCAAACCACAATTCTGGCGTGGTAGATGGGTGGATGATCAGCGTGAAAGTAGCCATCACCATCAGGGTGAAAATGCAGCACTGTCGGGTAAACATGATCCGCAGGCATGCTTAAGTAAACTATGGCAGCTTTATAGAGCTGTAGGGATCACATATCACTCTACAGGACCAGCCTCATTTACATCTCTAATTGAGGAAGATGCCAAATGAATCAGGTAGAGAGGTCCCAATAGAGGACAGGTACGTATATTTGTGTAAAAAACAAAAATAATAATAATAACTTGATACCCGCAACCCTCCTTGGCACATCTGGAGAACCCCTCTGTGTTTGGTACCAATGCCAGGTAAACAGCTCTGACACATTAATGAGGGCTGCTGCTATTTGCGTCCATGGCAGCACAACATCATGCTGGAGACGTGCCCTTGTTAGTGCCATTAAAAAGCAAAGATCAGTCCAATCGAACGGCAGTGGCCTCTCAGTCTACTAAAAGCTCATGTGTACCTCCTTTGTGTTATTGATTGAGCAGTCCACTTAACTGTGAGGGGTGGAAGATGATCCCTAATTATCCAGGACCAAAGACAGCCGGGTCCCATATTGACCTGCGTTTTCCTATAAGACATTAATGACCTTGTTTTATATTTACCCTTAATGGGTATTTAAGCTTTTAATAGAGGCAGGTTATTAGCAATTAGACCCAAGCAATTTATTTCATATTATTTATTTTGTTGCAGATTCTTTGATGGTACATTTTGCTTTTAGTTCCAAAACCAGACCTATTCTAGAAATACTCACAGCCTCTATTAAAAGAAAAACATGGGGTATGATGAATACTCAAAGATTTGTCCTCCCAATAAATCTAAGCAGCACACAAATGAGATTTGAATGTTGTTGTTGCTTTTTCAGACAGTTCAGCACTTTGTAAAGATGATGAGCTACATACTGTACAGTATGGCCTGTTCAAGCTGTGCTTATAAAGACACAGAAAAGCAGGTCCAGATGGCACTGCACAGATTACATACCATCTGCCATGTGCTTTGCTGGTGACAGAACTGGATGGGATTCTGAAAAGCGTGTACGTGTACAGCTAGCTGCAAGCAATTCTCATCCTGCAGTCACAAAGATTTGCGGTAGCTTCTAACTCTTCCACATTGAAAATTAAAGGAGGGCAACTAAGCTTCCCTTGCTTGCACTCTAAATTGCACAGTACCTAACAAAGCTCCCTGCAGAGGCTTGTGGTATTCACTCGTAGTCAGAGCTCTGCAGAAGAACACTTTGTGAAGAGCGATTAATACCTAATCTGCACCCACTGTACTTGGATTAGTGCTTAAAGTACTTTTTTATTTTTTTATTTAGTCACATCTAATGATTTTTACCCCAGTTTTCTCCCCAAATTGGAATCGCCAATTGTGTTATTGATCCCAGTTCACCGCTACAACCCCCCGGCGACTCGGGAAACGTAAGCTGAAACACGCGTCCTCCAAAATGTGTTCCTGCCAATCCGTCATTTTTAGCATTGCGGATCCACAGCGAAGCCATCAGACCTATAGTGCCGGAGGACAACACAGATCTGAATGGCTCCACTGCAGAGCCGCAGGCGCCCTATCAGCCACAGGGGTTGCTGGTGAACTGTGGATTGCCCTGCCGAGCTGCGGTACTGTTACTCCTGATCTCACAGCAGCTAACGGATAACCCGAAACCAGGAGCGAAACCCAAACTGAAAAATAATCAAATCATGGAAAACCAATACAGCCTTCTGCTGGAGTTAGTCTGGTAAATATCATCATCTGTTTTTGTTTCTTAAATCTGGTCAGCACACTTTCTTTATTCAAGTCTGTTTAAACTAGTGTACTGTATATTGATTTAGACTACTGTGTGTATAACAGCTGGATCAGCTGAGTAATATTAACAATTAATATTAACAATTCAACAAATTAACAGAGAGCATTTGGACAAGCTCTTATCCATGTAAATAAAACTTTTAACAAATGAGACTGGGAAACACCTGTATTTCTGAATTACCGGTAACTTAGGTTTTTTGTCAATCAGTCTTGCAAAACACTGGGCTTCCACCCCATATAGCTAATCAAAGTGATCGTATTATAATGCCTTCTCTTAAGGTTCTAAAGGGTTATGTTTAGTAAATTTGCAGGATTCATAAATCAAACCATTTGAAACCAGTACTAAAGAAAAGCCCAGCGGACACATCCGAGATCAAGGAGACATGTAAGCTGTCTGCATCCCAGCCTTGTTGATATGTTGCTCCGCCCCAGCTGTGCAGTAACAGGATGCTCGTAATTCGTCACACACTAATTTAAAAGCAGAGAATCTAGTCTTTTTATTTTTTAATGTTCTCAGTGTTTTTAGATCCTACTACTTCACCTGGTAGGCTATTCCGTGCATTTATAATTCTTGTGTAAGAAAGTGTGTTCTATAATAAATCCTTTCTTTTTTCGTTCACGGTTTACATAACTTTAACAGCCTGCGTCGCTAATGTAGAAATGTACAGGGAGAAAAGCCCCAAAGTCTATTTCCTCTAAAACAGAAAGCTCAAGTCACTATGTTATATTATTGATACCAGACCTCAAGGTAATAATAATGGTAATATTAATAAAAGGTGCTGATCTAGACTACTGCACTAATTAAACAGCATCGTCCTCCACCAGGCAGCGAAACTATAAAAAGCTCCTTTGCCAAGGTGAGAAAACACAGGATTGAACAGCTGGTGAGGAGCACTTGAAATTAGCTTTATTTGAGCACAGGTACTTCAGGTTTCTGCTAGTGTATTTCTGTCGCCTTTCCACTTCAAAGACAATAAAACACCAATTAGAACACACCTAGTACTGTAACTGAACAGAAAAGGCCAGAGCAGCTATAGCATTGGAACAGAAAATAAATAGCTTGGTCTAAAAAGGGGTATCTCAGTGTAGTGTCTACTGCATCTCAATGGGCCCTGAAAAAAACATACTATGGATTAAGGCTAAACAAACACCAAGCCTTCCAGCAGAGAAGCACATCAGGTCAGTAATCGAAACTGAACGGGTCCCATGTGTTTTTCCTGCACTTGAGTGCGGGAGAAGTCTGAAGCTTGGCGTCGTGTTACATAGCAGGCATTTGAACAGGAAGGATGCAGACATGCGGGAGCTGCTCTTTTGCAGAGTGGAACATCATGGTTGAGTACATTACAGTGAAAGGCTGTTAGGCGCTATACAGGACACAGCCTCCTTGCATTTTCCTTTTCAGAAGGAACAAACACACACACTGGCGATCTATAAATAAATCTTTCTGATTGTTATTTATTTCAGCGGGATGCCATGAAACATAGCTTCTGAGTTTGTTTTGAACATTTTGATGTCAATTGATCTGTACAGCAGCTGCATTGCAGAGTGTGCAACAAGCACGGGCTGAACCACACTGGGAGAAACCGCTCCAGACATCTGTCTCTTTCCGATCCTATGAAAATTCAGAATGCGCGCAGCAGACAGGCAGAAGCGGACCCCCATCCTGATCTGCTATTAGATGAATCACGAGTGCCTGACCCGGTGGTAAGCAGGAGTGCGTGGCTGAATGCCCACAGTGTCACAGCATCAAAAAGCTTCAAAGCTGACCCCCCCAGAACAGCACTGTGCGTCAGAGAAAATGTTGTCCTTTATGACTGCTTTTGACGCCACCAGTTAGTCCCCCGATTGACCACAAAATGCAACCCCCGATTCCATGACTTCTTCCTGGACGCCAGAGTCCCACAAACACTGCCTGGCTCCTTGTGTGCTGCAGCTCAACCAGGAACAGATCTGATTTCAAACTGGTTTTGTTGGAAAGTTTAGTTTGGAGAATATAAAAAGGTAAGCTACTGTAATAAAATATTAGGATCAGAAATCTTATTAATGCTAATGAATTTACTTCTGTTGGGTTATTAAAAGTTTTCCTTAAAAGACCACCTCGCTAATAAATGTTACTTTCAAACAGTTAAAACTTACATCACAACTCCCTAAGACTAATGGGAGACTAATCTATTTTTGGGATGTTATATAGACTCCAACACTGTACTGTGAAAGTGTATGTAAAAAAACAACAAAAAGCGTATTAAATTCTTCCCTCACAACAAAATCCCTGGAGTCGCTGTCCCAGCTCTGTAACCACAGAGGGCCCATTTCAAGGGTACACTGACCTCTTTGACTGCTATAAGCTGCTGTCGTCATCAGTCTGCTCGCTCCTTTTTTAAATATGTAAGAGCACACAAGGACTGTGGTTTCAGCATTATACAGAGCTACAGTTGACTCGATGAAACATCCACTCCCTCGTTGCATAATGCTCGGTAATTTACTCACCTTAGCAGACATTTAAATAAGGCCACATGGTGAAGAGGGGACTGCTGTAGGCTAGGTCACAGAGGAGCAGGCCCTCAGCTCTCTTTGCAATTGAACTCCTTTACAGAAACCAGGGTGAAAACCCCCTAGGCACAGTTTTGCATGCAATGTGCTTAGAGTACAGGCAGAGGGCTGCAGGTGTTTGACACAGTAGCCGCTCATGAGGAACTGATCGGAACAAATGGTGGTGGTTCTGATTCCGCTGATTTTTCTGTATGAAAGACTGGTGTACCAGCCTTGCCCACTCCACAGCTGGCTAGCTGCACTGCAAAAAAGATCCCATAGTAAATGCATTATGGACTTTGAGTTACTTTGTCACTATTGAACTTGATTTACATCCTTGCTGTCTGTTTCCACTCCTAAAAGAGCTCTCGGAAACAGCATGTAATCATGTTAGATATGATCTCAGATCTGGCCTGTTGGCATCGTTTTTATCACAAATAAAAGAAATTCTAAATTAATTGGTGAGCAACTCACTGTGAAGGTTAGTCACTGGTGTTACAGCTACATTGCCAGCAAAGCATCAGAAAACATTGAACACTGTTCCTGTTACATTTCAGCCTGCCTTGTTCTCATACTTTCTCCATCTTTAAATTGTGTAGCTCGTCAAGCAAGCAGCACTCTGGTCTGGTTTGACTACAGTGATAAACATTCAATCAGCCAGCCAGCAGCAATGTAGACTAGGGGCATTCACTAACAAGCGACGGCTTGCAAGGAACAGTGTACATTCAGCAGGTGCTGGAACAAACAGATTGAAGTGCAATCAAGCTGAAATCTTTTAGGATGAACCGGACAGCAGGGTCTAAATAGAAAGCACATGCTCTGGCAATGTAAGAGAATGTGTGGGATATACAGGGCCGAGAGAGAGAGAGAGAGAGAGAGAGAGAGAGAGAGAGAGAGAGAGAGAGAGAGGTTAAGTATGGCATGAAAGTGAAAGTTACATGTAGCAAGTTGTAATACGATACCAAGGGACTTACAAATGAATGTTCAGCTCAATGCACAGTGATCATAAACTCTAATCCTTCAACTATACATTTTGGGGAATCATACGAAGAGCTATTTTGGCTTTGACAGTCACTAGAGAGCTGTGAATGTGCGTCGCAGACACTACAATAATAGTGCAAAGTTTCAGTCAACCTGCCGTTATTGCAAATTAACACCAGCGGGCGGATGTTTGCAAGGAGCGAGATGAATAAATTAACATAAAAAAAAGCACACCAACCTTTGCCCGATCGGAAGGAATAAACGTTGCTGCGTTAATAATCTCTGTTTGGAATAGGATGTAAATGTTTATATTCTCCCAGACCACTCTGATTACACAGGGAAAACATTTCCACTTTAAAACATGTCCTAATGCTCTCCAGGCTGGGGTGAGCCACTGGCATGTGTCATGATACAGGGATTGCATAGCATGGTGGATCAGCAAACACACTGCAGAGCTGCTTGTAGTCCAAGAATAAGTGGTTCTTGAATGAAGAATAAATGTGCTTATAGTTGGTATAAATACACACACCCCCACTTTCTCATTTAAGTTTCAACTTTTAACAAAATAACAGTCCATCATTAATGATGTTTTTTTTATTGCTAGGGGTGTCTCTGTAGATTCCCTCTCATGAGATCTGACTCCAGCTCACACTAGACTTAGAGCCGTTTCACTACATCATCACAGTGGGGTTTCAGGCTGCTCTGCCCCTGAAGGAGAATCCAATCCTGCAGCTAAACCATTACAGGAGAGATTAAGAAATCAATAGAACGCATTTCCGTGTTTCAAAGGCTATTTTTACTCCATAAGTGAGAAACTACAGCTGGTGACTGCTCTCAAAAACATGTTAAATTGCAATGCTACGCAATAAATTATATTTGTTGATGGATCCATTTTTTTTTTTCTTTCTCAGAACACAAAAACGATTATAGGAAGAGTCCCACAGTGTTTTACAGTACAGTGGCACCAAAGATTATTCAGAGAGCCATCATAAGTTTCAATATCCAGTTATATATAATAGATTCAACTGTGCTTCCAGTAAAGGTAAGCCCCTAACTTTAATTCATAAAAAAGCTTTTGGCCAACACTGACAACTATCAATAAAAAAAAAAACAGTGGGGGGAGGGGTATTGTGACAGTATAGATGGCACAGCTAAACTGTAGTTGTAAGTTACACTTTGCTAATTAAACTAGTCTGTCTATGTATTTATAAGGCAGGTTTCAGAGGAGTTCTTGAAATGGACAATAAAAATACAGGACAGTGTAATGCAGTAAACAGGTGAAGTGTTAACAACACTTTCTAATGAATAAGGAAGGAAGGAATGGAAACTGAAGCTTAAGAGATAACCCTTTAGCGCCGACACGAAGATGGGTTTTTCATGTTCGTATATTCTTGCAAAATTTAAACAAATATTCAGATTTAGTTTTTTTTAATTTTGAAAAAATCTCTCAGGAGTAAAAAAAGAAATCAAATCCTGGTGGCACCCCACTAAACTACCCGTTAAAGAAAAGAGATAAACATCTCTCCTGAACAGCAGAACATGTGTTATTTACTTAAGACTCATGCACTGGGTTCCTTTGCATTGTATCTTTTTGATAAAGTCATTTATAAATTCTGTTATGTGAAGGAATACAAACACATATGGTCATTTCTGCCACAAAACCCCTTTTCAAGCAGCGTTTGTTGGAATACTTGGCCATGCTTCACTGTACGCGTGAATGCCTCTAGTAAAAACCAGCACAGGACTCTCTACTTACACTGGTGGTTTGGGCTTCATCCTCTCCCATCGAGTCGTCCACAATTTGATGCCCATTCTGTGAAAAGAAAACTTACATCAAACAGACAACAAACACAACAGTCCACATGGTGCACATAAAACAGCAATACACAGAAGAACACCCACGCTAATCAGCTGGGTTTATGGTTTTTGTGCTTTGTGGCAACAAGTGAATGTGAGATGAGCAAATGAGATGTGCTTTGTCATTTTAGAACTGCCTGATTAAACTCATAATAAAACCAGGAACGGATTGAACTGCTATACAATGGGACTTATTTCCATCCCTGCAGTGACTCTGCATGTGAATGTATCCAATGGGGAAAGTGAAAGTAGCTTCTTTTAGTTTGTATAGTCAGTGTACAGTACCTACATACATTTTTCATGTATACAGTACTGCCTCATATATGTCAGAATGGCACAGAGAGGCTGTTTACTGCATATAAAAAGCATCTGTACTGTTTAAAGATTCTGCTAACAGGAGTATACCCGACATTTCTATACCAATAAGTCTGGATACAACCGATGTATCAAAAATGTTGTCTACCATAAGAACTGTTTTGATCTTGAGCTTGTAGTGGGTGCCTTTGAAAGACAAAAAAACAATGCTGCTCTTAATATAGCCTTAAAACCATTCTAAATTGAAGTTGCTGATGGCACAGGAGATTAGCATAGAGCAAATGCTTACCAAACCAATCACAGAGTACCTTCTCCCAAGTACTAAAACTAATGTGTGTTCAAGCTGAAAGTCTGACCATTAGATTTCTGGTCAGAATTCGGAAGGCAGCTAGGAAAAGGTCACCTCTAAAGTGGAAAAAAATGGTAGTGCTGTACATCTGCTGTTTGTATCTTAGGGCAACGCACACACAGACACAGCACAACACAAACAGTAACAGTGCTTGTTAAAAGCACATTGTCCATAATGACGGGGTGAAGTTTCCACCCGCTGTTAGTCAACGTGCATCAATGCTAGGATACTCATTAAGCAACAATCTCTCAGAATATATTAAATTATAAATGAAAATGTTGTCAAATTGCCTCGCTGAAATTACTTCAGTCCAATGCTGAATATGAATAAGCTGCAGAAAAAAGGGAAGCTTTTCATGTATTATGTATACCGTTAGCTCGGGCGCTCTCTCTCTAAAATTATTATTTTTATTGTTGTTGTTTGAAGGGGCGTTTTTCAGGATGGGGGGGGGGGCAGTCAAATGCACACCCACGACAACACTGGACTTCTTCATCTTCATACACCGTCTTGATAAACAACTTCTCATTACTGCGGTCCACTAGTCTCCCGTTCTGTTCAAGACGGAGTATTACAGCACCTCTACTGCTTCAAGCGACTGTGAATTACATATTATATTATTTATTTTACTGTAGTGTAGATTTTCTGCAGTAAGAAACCAATATTTTGGGCCACAATACATTAAAATGCATTTTAAAAAAGGTATATACAGGCTTTATATAGCACGTTCTTCACTATATAGCAATTTAAATTGTATACTTTTTTTTACATTAATCAATGTTCCTTTTTAAAGACATTTCTCAATGTAGGAGTTAAAAAATAATAAATACATATTGAAAAAGCACCATAAACCCCTATGATGAAAGTTTTTTTTTTGTATTTAATAAAAAGAAAAAAAACCTCGACAAATCAAGACTACAGGTATTTTGTCAAGCCCTCTTTCTTTGAAGCGGTTTCCCGCTGTGTGTTTATATGCACACATTAGTAGTCTAACTGCAGTGGCTTGACAGCGTTGTCAGTTTGGACTGCTTCCTTTGTCCTATCTTGAAAATTGCAACAGAATCGCGTAAGTCAGGATGAGAAAGCAGCACACGCAAAGCTGACTCAACGCAGCTCTTCCGAAACCAATACTGTGCTCCCGTCAGTTACCGTCGATACCATTTATTAATATAACAGTACCTCTTACCACTCAATCTATTTCAGATTCGGGATATTTCGACTGTAGCGACCGGAGAATAGAACCACCGAGTCGGTTATTATTAACTTAGTCCGGAAGTTCAACAATCTCACTGACAGCTAGAGACACACTGACCGTGGGCTCTGCAGTATTACTGTAACACCATCGTATTTAAAAAAGCTACGACTGTCAGATATCCTTAATTACTGATCTATACTGATCATATTTAACACAAGCAACCAAACAACCCAGCGACACGAGCTCCTTACAATGTTTTAAAACCACACTACTGAAAAACAAGACTTAACACGAAACACTTCTGGGTTTCCCCTCTTCCTCCTCTTAATCTTAGAGAAAACCACAAGTTTAAAACGGGTACACCCGCCCTTGTTCGAAACCATACTTACAGTAAATGTGATCCGTTCTAACAATGTTCTCACGTTATAAACACTACTTGCAGAAGTTTTTTCCCCCAACGCACTTGTGTACATCGTATACCCATCCAAATTCAAGATCCACTGAACGACTAACTGTGATCCCCAATAACACGTCAGTTTCCGCACTGGCAAACTGCCTGTGTCAATTCTGTGACACATAAATTACTCTGCGTCCTAATCTCGTGTCATTTCTCAGATAACAGAATACAAACAGTTCACCGTAAACTTACCTCACTCTCCAAATCCTCCACAGCCATCTTCTGCCACGGGTCGGCAAGTAGTTGCGCCAATGGCATCTTTGCAAGAGGATAAAATGATGTACAAAACGCAAGTGTACTCTTATTCTGGGAGAAAAACGTATTTATGCTGGGAGGCGCCCCCGCTGAATCGGAAGGGGGAAACTATCCAAAGCGAATACAAGTTCTGAAATCGCCCCGTCGACTTTCTCCCCTGTCTGGCGTTTCCTCGCTCACTGCTTCCGCTACTCTCAATATGGCGCCGCAGCTCAGCTTACCTGTCTGTCACAGCGAGGCTGCGGGCGCTACGTCACAGAGAGGGGGCGGACCCGGGAGTCACTGCTACAGGTGAGCCGGCGTTGTGGACGAGTTGAGTGTTTTAAGACACCTCAAGGTGCTGGGTTACTTTTGTGGGTTAATATACTTTTGATTGATTTTCAGCGGCAAATGCCTGCTGACCAGTTTATTTTAAATATAAAAAAAGCAAAGCTGACCTAAAGCCTATCAGTTTATCTTGGATACAACGGGGCAATTACTTTCTGTAGAAACATTGCGTTTCTTAAATCATGTAACAGATAAATCCCACTATTCAGTATATTTGTATTCATGTTTTCATATAGTTCATTTAATGTAATTGGATTAAGTGCTTGGAATGTCAAAGGGAATGTTAAAATTACTGCCAGCGAAAGTGTATACAGTATTCTGTTTATAGAATTTAAATCACAGTAGATTATATGTGATTAGTATATCCAATGTATTGAAAGGAATGTCCTGGTCTATATAGAACGCCTGGAGTGGTCGGAACAATGGCAGCATGTTAGGGAGGAGCTTCCTGACAAAGTGAAGTATCATTGAATGTAATGGGTCACCACTGTAGTGCCACCTGTTGATAGGCAGCAGATACTGCCGTCGAGCACAATAAAGCAAGTCATGTGATATTAACACAGGACTATGCGGGTGTTACAGCCAGCAAGCTTCCAGAGTGGACAGCTTAATGTTTGATAGATGGGACCAATGATGTCAGCTGGGTTGACATATACATGTTCTGGGAGCAGGGTGTTCCAGGGAGTTGGAGGTGGGGATTGTATTGCCCATCTTTCCTCACTCATGTCCTTCACTTACTAAATATCTTGGTATCCCTGAATAGATAATCACCTGCTAGATATGCTAAGGATTTAATGAGCAATCTGTGTCACAAGTTCAGTGGTACCCTAAATATGATTCATTTACTGACAATGCTGAATGACTTTTGTTCTCTATTTTACCCAAAAAAGGATTTTCCTGAGTGGTGACTGCCGAGACTGGTAGTATTCCATGCAGTGTTGTCCCTGGCAGTCCTCAGCCAGGAGCCTGTTTTTGAGTGTAAAATGAAGAGAACATGTCATACCTGTCACTCAGCATTGGTTCATTAAAATCTCTTGCATGTTTTTCTCTTACCATTTTCTATTCAGGGATACCAAGATATTTAGTGAGAAAGTAGTCTGGGTGAAGTTACCTGGCAACAAACTCCCCGTCCCCAGTTGTGCTGCTTTCCTAGAAAAAGGAGAACATTTAGTATATTTATAAAGAGGAGATGATTCAGAGATACCAGGGTATTTAGTAAGTAAGGGGTCTGAGTGCAGAAACATGGGCAATACAATCCCCACCGTTAGTCTTGCTGTACAAGGATGGAAGTAAGCCTCCTACAGATTTTACTATGAGCTTGATTATAGCCCCGTAGGTAACAAGCTCAGGTGTGTCTTATTAAACTTATAGTAAAACCAGGAATGGATCAAACTGCTATGCAATGGGAGTCTTATTTCCATCCCGGATGTACAAGTCAAGGCTGTTCAGTTTCTTATAAACACAGAAGCTTGTTTTTAAAGTGTACAGCTTTAACTGTATTTGTTCATTTAAGAATGTATATTAATGAATAAAACAATGCCAGTAGAAGGAGTACGTTAACAATGAACTGTAAGTCTTTGTTTTAATTTCTGAATGAGCGTATGATATCCACACTCCGTAGATCAATCACTACATTTAAGTGGTTTACAATAATAAAAACAACCTATATCACTCCAAAAGAATGTTAGTTAAAAAACACAAAAGCAAGTAAATGTTCAGTAGAGTGTTTCTCCCAATGACAGAAGCAGCTGTGACGTGTGTACAGTATTTACTGATTGTGTGATTAGTGGGCAGCCAGCACTATTCCTGTGCTTTGCTTCCTGTTTGGTTACATCACTGCTCTTTGGATTCAGAGCGTGTGAATCCTCTTAGCTGTTTGGGACCTGCTGCAAGGATGTGGAGAAAGCACAGCAATGCTGCATGCCAACATCAGCTCCTGTGTCCTGATCTGAGCACTGCTGGAATGAACTCACAAAGTAGACTATACACTAAATCCCCTGCCAGGAAGCAGCAGTCAGGCTTGTCCACTCTCCCTCTTCCAGAGCCCGCTCCTTCTCCACCCTCGCCCCTCAGTGGTGGAACGACCTCCCCACGGATATCAGGACTGCTCAGTCCCTGACCACCTTCCGGCGCCTCCTCAAGACACACCTGTTCAGACAGCATCTGTAAACCTCACAGCTCTCCACTACACTGCACTATATGGCACCCAATTGTACCAGTACTTGCATCAGCTTGTACTTGCAGTGAACTGCTCCATACCTTGCCTCATTCTACTACTGCTCTTAACTATAACTACTTCCTGTATCTTGTATTTGATTTTACTCTTGTAGGTATCCGTATTCACGTTTTTTGTAATTGCTCTTATTTGAAATCATTCTCATCCATTTATGTAATTATTTACTGTATTCTCTATTTTTTGCTTTTATTTGAGTTTGATCTTTAGCTACTGATTTTATTGTACCTTACAAATGCTCTTATCTGTAATGCGATACTCTGTAATGTGATACTCTGAAATGTGATACTTTACAATGTGATATTTTGCAATGTGATACTTTGTACTGTGATATTTTGTAAGTCGCCCTGGATAAGGGCGTCTGCTAAGAAATAAATAATAATAATAATAATAATAATAATAATAATAATAATAAAGGAAGGGACAATTATTCAGATTGCTACTTTCCTTTTTCTGGGTGTTTTAGCATTCTTAATAAAAAAAAAAGAAAGGTAATTGCACATTGACAAAGATACAAAAAATGATCATATTCTACACAGGCTGTTACTGACACGCACACCGTACACAGCAATGTTCAACATGCTTGGGCTCCCCTAGTGAACACTGCTCTTTGTACTTCTTTCCTGCCTCAGCAGTTGTGGGTTATAACACTAATGGTGGAATAAATGGCCTAGGTAGCAGAGTCACAGTCCAAGAGTACAGCAGGTAGGTCTAATAGGCTAAGGGGGGTTTCTTTACCCCCTGTAGTGCCAGGCAGTGGAAACGAGAAGGAACCCCCCCCAAACACGCCTACAGTGTGTTTTACCATTCGCTATGTCCCTCATATTAATTGTGCTCCTCTGGAACATCTGAATGATTGAATGCCACCATAAAACATGAAAGTTGTATTTGTTTTAATGTACCAGCCTCTGAGATCCCTGCAGTTTTTTCTTTCAGTTAATCAGTACTTTAACATGAATTATAGTGAATGGGATTCATTAAAATGCCATTAAGTATTAAGAGGCTATAGATCACTGTCTGGATTAGCAGGGTTCAAAATGTGACCATTTCAGATTGCATCACACTAAGCTAAAGCTGTTTTCCATTTTTAACTGGATCTAATAATTCAGTTCTGTGAACTGTGAAAAATCAAGACAAGCAATTCTAGTGTTCAGATGCGCTGGGTTTAAATCACCAATCACTACAGATGGAATGAAAAGATGAGGCAGTTCAGATGTGACAGTGTAATGGGTTCTCTACATGTAAAGAGCCTTCAATCTGATCATCATCATTCTTATTATCCATTCTTTTTGTTGAAGCATGTGATATGGGAGTTGTGACTCCTGGTCACTCTTCAGTTTAACTCCTTTAACATTTCATTTACTTCACTCAAAGCTTCAGACCGCTCTAGTTAGTATAGGAAAGATAACTCCATTCAAAACTGCAGACCAGTAAACTAATCCAATGCACTAATAAGTATATCGATGTTGGTTTTTATTTGTTTTTCAGTACAAGACAGTGGGACTGTTTGATTAGATATCTTAAGGCAGTCTTTCTGTAAAGTTCCTTAGTGCTAAGAATTAAGGATCATGTATGAAACATCTCTACATGTGTGAAGGTTTGCTTTACAGGGAACAGAAGTTTATTACAATAACATTTTTAAGACACATTGCTAGTGTAAAGCCTTATGTCACGTTCTAAAATAATTACTCTTATAAAAAGTAGTAGTAGTGGTAGTAGTAGTAGTATACATGTTTCTAACATCCTTTATAAATCATTTATAGATGCATTATTGATTTATTGTATAACAAATCCCTAAACTCAAGTATTGTCAATCCTTTAGATTCTCAGTGTGTGAATCCCCACAGAACTGTGCAGCAGCAAGACAGACAAACACTTTTAGTTGTTTCAGATGGAAGATTGGTAATTATGGATGTAAGGATTATGTAATTTTGCTACTGCAGGCACGCATTCACAAGATGGATTTTCGTAAATCCAAACATTTTGACGTTACAGTTTTCATTTCCTACACAGTTGAACTTAATCTTAAATTTACATTTCAAATCTATGTGTGTATATATATATACATATATATATATATATATATATATATATATATATATATATATATATATATATATATATATATACAGTACTGTGCAAAAGTTTTAGGCAGGTGTGAAAAAATGCTGTAAAGTAAGAATGCTTTCAAAAATAGACATGTTAATAGATTATATTTATCAATTAACTAAATGCAAAGTGAGTGAACAGAAGAAAAATCTAAATCAAATCCATATTTGGTGTGACCACCCTTTGCCTTTAAAACAGCATCAATTCTTCTAGGTACACTTGCACAAAGTCAGGGATTTTGTAGGCATATAGTCAGGTGTATGATTAAACAATTATACCAAACAGGTGCTAATGATCATCAATTCAATATGTAGGTTGAAACGCAATCATTAACTGAAACAGAAACAGCTGTGTAGGAGGAATAAAACTGGGTGAGGAACAGCCAAACTCAGCTAACAATTTGAGGTTGCTGAAGACAGTTTACTGTCAAAAGTCATACACCATGGCAAGACTGAGCACAGCAACAAGACACAAGGTATTTATACTTGTGGCGGAGTGTCCCGCCCCTATTTATTATTATTTGTATTTTTGTTTGCGGCGCGGATAAAAGCGCCGCGTCTTTTATTATATATTTAAAAACCCCGTGAGGATGCATGGCTGATCAGCTACTGATTATTTAACTAGCTGACAGTCATGCATCCTTACCAAACGCGTGCAGACTCTGGCCGAGGGATAATAAGATAATTAACTACTAGTTAATCCCTCGGCCAGAGTATATAAACCTGCAGCTCTCTGCACTTGGTGGAGTTGAGGAGAGTACGAGAGAGAGAGAAAGAAAGAAAGAAAGAAAGAAAGAAAGAAAGAAAGAAAGAAAGAAAGAAAGAAAGAAAGAAAGAAAGAAAGAAAGAAAGAAAGAAAGAAAGAAAGAAAGAAAGAAAGAAAGAAAGAAAGAAAGAAAGAAAGAAAGAAAGAAAGAAAGAAAGAAAGAAAGAAAGAAAGGAGAATAAGAAATTAACAATTGCTAAAACGTGCTGGAGTAGCCAGCACGACACTTACTTGTTTGTTTATTCGTTTGGCCCTTGTGCCTTTTTGTTTTGTGTTTTGTTTAAATCTTTTGTTTATTAATAAATACGCTGAGTGCCATTACACTCAGCTTCAACCGCCCATCCACTGTTTGGTTTCAGTTACTTCCTGGTCCGTGACGTCACCACTGCGAGCCAGTCTGTCACAATACTGCCTCAGCAAGGTCTCTCCCAGGCAGAAATTTCAAGGCAGACAGGGCTTTCCAGATGTGCTGTCCAAGCCCTTTTGAAGAAGCACAAAGAAACGGGCAGCGTTGAGGACCATAGACGCAGTGGTTGGCCAAGGAAACTTACTGCAGCAGATGAAAGACACATCATGCTTACTTCCCTTTGCAATCGGAAGATGTCCAGCAGTACCATCAGCTCAGAATTGGCAGAAAACAGTGGGACCCTGGTATACCCATCTACTGTCCGGAGAAGTCTGGCATCTTAAACAATTAGAAAGTTTCATGACTTTTACCATGTGTGGCTGTGTGTTCCTCTTCTCTTACTGTTTTAAATGACTTGCATGTGCATGTGTCATCACACAAGCACTGGGGTGTTCTAATACATGTGCACACTTGATGTGTGTGTGTGTGTATGTATGTATATATATATATATATATATATATATATATATATATATATATATATATATATATATATATATAATTCTTCTGAAGCTTGTTAAATACATAACAATGCAGAAAGGACTGGAGCTCTTGGCACTGTGTCGCAGAAGGTCAAGCTGCTAAAGCATATCCTGTTTGTCTTTCACAGAAAGCCTCTGCTGTGGACGCTGGTGATTCAGAGATGAGTAATATCATCTGCTGGATCAGCTGATATGTTAATGACAAGATCACCTTCAGGTCTGCCTGCCATGGTGCATTCCTGATTTTTCTATTGAGGTGTTCAGTAAAAAGTCAGGATTGTGCTGGCACTGCATTCTGTTGCTGTGTATTAACTTAGAATCTTTTGCACAGTGTTAAAAATCCCAACATACAGTCGGGTTCATACAGTTACACATTTTACATTGGATTAATACAGAGTTATAGTGGGCTGGTATTTAGAGCTATCCCTGTTTAGATCATTTAAATAGACTCCATTGTTTTTTGCTCTTGTTCATTTTATGCAATGGCTGTTGGGATGATCACTACTTACATAACGTAACACAAAGACTCATACAGTGAGAATCTAAAACTGTTTAAACTAACTAAACTCGTTTCTCACTAGCCCCTCTTTTACCACAGTGCGGCCTCTTTTTAGTTACAGTCTACGTAATAAGGCTGTTCAGACAGGCACGTACTAATGCACATGATCTCTGCACTGCAATCATGACAACAGACCTACACAAGTGCTGAGCTCACACAGCCAGGGACCAAGCAGATTACATTTAGCAAAATCATTACCCCAGCCTGTTCAAATGTGTGTCAGAATGACAGAGTGGTGCTTGCAGTTCTGTGGGTTCACTGCGTGAGAATGATTTCACAGTACGATTGCACTCCGCTGTCTCTGTGCAGTGGGGTTCTATTGTACAAGCCAAGACTAAGGCAGCTGCGTTTAGTCATGTAACGAAGGGGACCTATGAGCAATACCAAGCTGAATCATTTGTTTTTCTCAATCCAAAACCTAACTCAGAATTAAAACAGAGGCTTAGGCTGCTTTTAAAAGTAGTATTTACATTAGCATTACAGTGCCTTCTTAACATATTAGTAATTAGTACTAGTAATTATATACTGCTCGTTGAGCTCCACAGCACAGCTCTATTGATTTAGAGCTGATGTATGCTATTAAAGGCTGTTAATGGGTTTGATATGACAGCAAGGGCAACTGAGAGTGTTTGGTGGAATCAAGTAAAGTCAAAGTGATGCTTAGAATACAACATGTTTAATCAACACAAAAATCCTGAAGTCTGATGACGTGTAGTCTAGTTAAACCTTCTCTGTATCTGATTTTTAAAACCCATTTTCTGTACTACTACTATATATAGAGGTTTCAAAGGTGCAGTTTTGAAAGAAGCACGTGTTCTGCAGAGCATGTATACATACTGTATGATATCTGGTACTACTAGTCTTGCACCTCTCTGATCTTTTCACCTGGAGAGTGACACTGTCCCCTTCATCTACATTATTTCCTGCCATTAACCAACCTGACTTCCTGATAGTAAGGCAGTGTAACAGGGCGGCGGCGGGACTCTAACCGGCAGGGGACAGGACCGAATCCGTAATCCCATTACACAAGCATTACACTTAGAAACCTATACTGTACTGTAGATAATGTAATAAAATGCTTTTATCAGCTCAATACCTCCAGCAAGGAAGAGACTCCGCTCTCCATGGGAATGCTTCTTGCAGATCATCACACTGCACAGAGATCTCCAGAGCAATCACTGTCTTCTATACTTTTCTCCAATAACCCTGACAAGATAAACCAGGCTTTGTTCATTACGCCATCTGTATTGTTCAGTGTATGTCACAAAACACAGGCTATTACCGAGTAAGCTGCTGAAATGGAATTTGTGACGTAGGTAACCCTAGCTTGTAAAAACCCAAATCAATATTGTGTGATACATTGTTGTTGGGTTCATTGACGTAAAGGGTATTACAGGACCCTGCTGTGCGTCTAGGACACTAATCGGTGACATGTCAATCAGGACTCTTATTTGCAATTGGGGAAGCCTTTGTTTATGTACACATGACCAGCAGATAACGAACGGCTCAATAACCTTATTCAATCTACAGTGGGATACAGTGACTAAAAATGTAGAATGTAGTGCTTGATTCATAACATCCCATAGGGCATAAATATGCTACTGCAAAGGACTAGCTCCTGTCAGTGTTACTGATAAGTGCACTGACAGCACCCCTGCACAACAGGATTGAATCTAGGAGCTGTGAGTTACAAAGTGCTTCACAGTGGGTATCACATGGGGCACATGGTCATATGGGTATATACAGTTTGATTGCTTTAAACCTTCATTGTGGTCTATTTCATACATGCCATTCCATGTATAAACCTGGACACAGTAGACACACTGTATGCCTGATTCCTCACACAATCTAAACAGTATGTGTATGTAACAGGAGTGGAAGCTGGACACAAACCAGCAAGCCTGCACACTGCAAGTGAGCATCTTAACAGCAGGTGAGGCTGTGGAGGTTTTAACCTCCTCTAATCCCACTGATGGGTCACACTCTGTAAAGGCAGTCTATCACACAACACTGCCTGTTTCATATACAGAACCTGGACCTGCAACATAGGTGTACTGCAGTTATGAACCAGTGTGGCTGTCCGGAGCCTGGCTTGCATGATGTATTAACCCTTTGAGGAACGGGGGGAGGGTTCCACAAATAAAAATGATGCTAGCGTTCTTATTTTTGCAATGAGGTGCACGAAACTTTTACTGACAGGTTGGATCTGGTCATCCAGATTGTCAGTTTCCTCCTCGTGATACTTGAGTCACTCTCAAATGTATTTTAAAAAGAAACCGTTTGAACAACTGCTCAATTCATTGTGCAAACTATTTTAAACAATATCCATGGAATTGTACCAGATGTTCTTCCATGTGCTGCGGATATAGGTAAGGGTTTTGTGGTTTTTCCATGTAACTGACACCTATGTTGAATTAATGATACATCCTTTATGTGCATGTGGTTGACCATACCTTACGATCAACAAGTTTAACCCCAGTATGAAAGCCACAGTACTACTAATGAAGCCCATTTGTCAGAAGATGACACAAGTGGTTCTGTGATTCGTGAGGTTAAGGGTACTCAGTGAAATACTAAGCAATGCACATCTCTCTGGTAAGGATCTGAGGAGCTGGTTGTAATTATGGTTCTTATACAACTGTCCATTGAGATTGCTGAGCAAAAGAAACAACAGTAATTGTAGGCTACTAAATGTGAATCACCAGACAGACCTCTTTAACCAAGAAAGGACTAAACAGTAACAGAGCTTGTTATCAGCAGGTCCCATTAGGGGTTTCGCTGTCGCTTGTCACTCTCGTAATTTGCGAATGTTTTTTGAAAGTGACGACAAAACAAAAATGTGGAATCGTTTCTATTTGTACTATAAAAAAAATCCCTTTTGTTAAAGTCACACACAATGTCTCTTTCTTGAAAAGAAGGAATCGCTAAACCATAGAGTCACTGCTGCTGATCAGATCAGCGCCTCGGCCTCAGCGATTCATTGACTCTGCAACGTTCTCATCCCGTGGTAGGTGACGTAAATGCAGACAGCCAATCAGCGCCTCAGGTTCATATTGCGCAAATATAACCTCGTATCCCTGTTACACCCGACCATTACTTCTGGAAGAATAAGTAATCAGCTTCGGCACTGACTGTTGAAATGTAGGTTATTATAGTTGTGCTTAAAAATACTGTGTGCAGAAGATTTGTGAAACGAAAACTAAAAAAAAAAAGCCTACGGTAACGTTATAAAATATGTGAAATGTGTCTTTTCTATGACCAAAAATGCTAAAATTCAGGGCCGAAATTATTCCATATGTGTTAAGCACCAATTGTCTCTTGATCATTTCGCCAGTAGGCCTATAACGAGCATCATAAAATTATATATATATACAGTGTATGTGGTTTTATACGGCACTGTATATATGCCTACAATACATCTTGCATTGAGAAAACACCACTGGAATCGGAATAAAGGAAATTCTTATGTAATACAGTTCACGTGCAGCATGGTTTTGGTAAGTAGCATTTTCAAAACCATATCTTTATGTGCAGTATTAAAATAAGTTAAAAACATAGCAAATCCACAAAACCAACGAAATACACAGTGTATATTTGACATTTTATTTGTAGTGTTCTGTAACACGGGCCATCGTTTAACCTGAAGCTGATATACGCGTTTATCATATTATTATTATTATTATTATTATTATTATTATTATTATTATTATTATTATTATTATTATTATTATTATTTATTTCTTAGCAGATGCCCTTATCCAGGGCGACTTACAATCGCAAGCAAATACAAATACATTCAAGTGTTACAATACAAGTAATACAATAAGAGCAAGAAATACAATAATTTTTGTTCAAGTGTGACAAGCCACAATTCAATAATACAGCAGATAATAGTGATAGTTACATCAGGATATGATTAAATAGTGATAGTTACATCAGGATATTATCAACAACACTAACGTGTGTTGTAAAAATAAAGCAACAATTGTTTTGAAAACTGTCCAAAATATTTACTTGGTGGCTAAGAATGAAAAATGTCAAGATAAAAATGCCGTTTTTATATGGAAATTGTAAAAATAAAAGGGGAAGCTGGAAGAATTTACCAGTCAGGACAACGGCATTTAAATACTACTACTATTAAACTGTATCTGTTGGTAATGTGGTTTCTTCTAGCAGTTTTCAAACTGGGGTACACGTACCCCTGGGGGTACTCGAGAAAAATTCTGAAATGGCAGACAACGCATTTTATTTAGTACCACTTGCCAATCTATTGCAAACTTTTGTCATGTAATCAATGTTTAATCGCTAACACCAGACTGATGTGCTGTGACAGAGCGTTCAGTGCACACACGGCTAATTTACATATTAAATATGTACATTTTAAATAAGCCATGTTGTTCAAATGTAATATAAACAGTTGGGCGGTTACTGCAGTCTGTCTGGGATACAAAAAAAGACATTTTAAAAACTAAACGCCTAGTCTTTAACTTATTTTATTTCCTGTGTGCGTTCATGCCTGCAAGTCGATATTTATTTATTTAAATGACAAACAGAACAACCAGAACAACACGTTGTAGAAAATGAAGACTTGGATTCGGAACACCAGAAAAAAAAGAACAAACTAAGCTCACAAGCATCAGATAACAGAAAAAGAAAACAAGCAGCAAAGTTTCAGCCTTATTGCAAAACTCTGTTTCCATGGGTTGTATATAATATTCTAACACTGTTTTTTTTTTCTTTTTATTGTAAAAACACATACATGGTATAAGTAATTCATAATGCATTCTGTGTCTGTATGTAGCTTTTCAGGGCAAATAAATCTGGTTCTTGAGTTTTAATGTTCTAAAACTTTACAGCTGTAAATTACCAATGTATTTAAACTGTAGAGCATTATTAAAATGGTTTAATTAAATAATTGTTTTGGTCAATACAGTGATTTAAGGTATAAAATAAAAACAGGATTCATAACACCCTTGAAAACTTGAGCTGTGCACCAGTAGTGACTACTGAATATCTGGAGTGACTAATGTTTTTAGAAAGTATTAGTCACTAGTGACTACAAAAATCTAGAACCCAGGGGAAACCCTGGTCCCATATACAGGTTTACCACAGTAAATTAGCACATCATTGAGCATGTTTCCCATGCTTCTCCCATGGTTAGACTATGCATTTAGCATAGTTTACCATGATTTGCCATGCTTTTTTAAGTATGCTTTATAATGCATACCTATGCGTTACCAGGCTTTTACTATGTTTTAATACACTTTGCCATGCCTTTATCCCTTTTATAAGTGTTAACCATAAAATGTAATAGAACAAGATTTGAAATATGTCCTTCAGAGGTAGCCAGGTGTCATCAATTGAACCCCATTCCTTTACACTAATACTACCAGGAATCAAGCCTTACCCAGCTAATCCAGTTGGAAAGGACAAGGGCAAACAAGTAAACTTCTAAATGAGCTCATACTGTAAAGAAGACTACAGACGCTTTCTGCTTTCACACGCCTGCAGTGTTTTTACAAGTGCCAATGTGCCTGTGTGTGGAAGTCATTTCTCAGAAACCAAGCGCTTAATAAGATGAATAGGTTTCTTTCCCCGGAGTATAAGGCCAGCGCTTGTACTATTACCCTGAATAGATTGCTGTAACACAAACAGCCTAAAATACCTTTTCCAAGTGTGTGATGTCTTGTGCTATGTGTAGCGCAGGTCCAGTGAGCAACACACACAACAGCAAGCAGGGGTGATAAGGAACTCCATAGTTAGAAATCCTGTTCTTGTTTTCTGAAAGACGAAGGTGTTACAAAATGGGTAACAAGCAACGTAACTGTTCCAATGAAACCCTGAATTATATTACACAGGTGTGTTTGGGGTCAGTTTTGTAAAAACAAATAGACATGTTTTTTTTGTTTTTTTAATTAAAGACTGGAGTAAATGCTTTGAGTAAATGCTTTGAAAAAATGTAAATCAGACAGATGTTTTGATCAAAAGTCTTTTTTGTTCTAAGACACTGTGGTCATGCTTTTTAGATTAACCAGGCAACAATTATCTGTATATAGTGGGACATTTATGAGATAAGTACCTGCAATTACCTCTGATACAAAGTAATACATGATGATAGTGAGTAGCATAATGTAATCAAAGTGAATTACTAATGTTGAAATGTGACTGGTAACGCTGGAGAACCACGAGTCTTACCTTTCTGAAAACGTGGTGCTTTATCCCATTTTCAGTGTGGTTTATTCTGGTGCATGAAATATTAAACCCGTTCAGGGGACAGAAACATTATTTAGTACATTAGGGATAAAACAGGCAACATAAGCACCCAGTCAAAAGAAACACCCATCAACACATTTTAAAAATGACTTTATACACAAAAACGTGTGTTTGGCTTATATCAGCAGTCAGACCCCTTGCAGCGGTCATTACCTAACCTAGTCTTTCATCCCTTCACCTGTCACTGCGATCACTTATCTTGCTGCAGAGGATATAAATGCTGTTATAAACCACATAAATGTTTTTACGGTTGTCTGTTGGTAGGCTAGGGGTATATTTTCAATAAATTACTGGCAAGCCTTAGTGTTTGCTGTTGAGCCTCCAGCTGCTGTCACAACTGTAAAATCTATTGGTTTCTGTGCAAGCGCTCCAATATTAAATGCCAGTGATAGAAGTTAAAAATAGAATGTTCTATTTCCAAGTGGAAATGTGTCTGGTGGTGAAGGGAAAAGGGAAACTTACTGACCGCCCTGTGCGTGTTGACCCGGCTCCAAGCTCTAACTGCCTTTGATCGTTTGTGAGCAAGGAGACATACATCAATCAACAGCAAGGCCCGGGGCGAACGGGAAGTATTCTCGACTCCTCCTCTGGGAGAAAGTGAGTGGACAATCAATCCACAACTTATTTATGCTTCAAAATACCCCCCCCCCCCCCCCCCCCAAAAAAAAAAAAAAAAACAAACAAAAAAAACTGTGTTTCAATGGTTAGGCGGATCGTGTATAATGCAAACCCATTCCCTCTCCAGTTCAAACGGGGGCAGACAATCCCATTAGTTAGGTCTTGTGATAAACAATTCCTTTTTTCATATACACTTAGTATTTGTAACAAACAAGATATTCACTAAAGCAATCAACCAGACAGCCAAAAGCAATCACAGAATTAGAAAAGAAACTCCAAATTAACCCACATATCTTACTCCAGTGTGCAGCGACAGTGCTCAGCTCCACTCCGTCAGAACCGTCGTTCAGCATCGTTTTCTCACTGTGTATCAACATTAGCCCAGTATATTGAGCCAACATTTTCTGTTGACCCAACATACGACCCATGTGGTTTCGGCATAGAAAGACAGGCCAGGATTTTCAGCCAAGGGCCAGTTGAGATCATTTGAATGCTGAGCTTAAAATTGAAACATTTATTAATTAGGGTTAGGATTTCGAGAACAAGCAACGGGTCAGAAAGAACGTTTCAGGTGTTCGAAAGAACAACAGATTCTGCACCAGCGTGGCCCGTCTTTCTGCACCGAGACCGTGCGTTCCTGTTTTTAAACCGCCAGCCCCTGGTAAACCTGTCCACTGTGCATGTTTTCTGTTCGCCCGAGGGCTTTACGTTTTATCTCCACCCTTGCTTGGTTTATCACTAGTGTTTGACGCCAATGTTTTAGAGAAGTCTAATTGAAATCGAGTCATGATGGAAGTCGTTATATTTATTTATTTATTTATTTATTTATTTATTTATTTAAATAAATGATACAAATAAATTGTTTTTATTGTAGGTTTTCTTTAGGGTGTTTTGTTTTGTTGTATAAGATGACATGTACAGATTAAATTCAGAGTTTCACATTCCACAGAGGGTTTTTTGCTGTGGCTGCATCTCCTGAATCTGTGAGCTACCCTCGCCCTCTAGTGGCAGTTTTAAACACTACAGGAATTCCAGCAATTCGTTGGCCTGGAGGTCCATTTCACTCCCGGTTCAACAGATATACCAGACCCTGTCTCCCATCCCCACAGCGTGATGATGTATATGTGATTGAGACAGGTATAGTAGTGTAGACTATACCAGACCCTGTCTCCCATCCCCACAGCGTGATGATGTGTATCTGATTGAGACAGGTATAGTAGTGTAGACTATACCAGACCCTGTCTCACATCCCCACAGCGTGATGATGTATATGTGATTGAGACAGGTATAGTAGTGTAGACTATACCAGACCCTGTCTCCCATCCCCACAGCGTGATGATGTATATCTGATTGAGACAGGTATAGTAGTGTAGACTATACCAGACTCTGTCTCACATCCCCACAGTGTGATGATGTATATCTGATTGAGACAGGTATAGTAGTGTAGACTATACCAGACTCTGTCTCACATCCCCACAGTGTGATGATGTATATCTGATTGAGACAGGTATAGTAGTGTAGACTATACCAGACTCTGTCTCCCATCCCCACAGCGTGATGATGTATATGTGATTGAGACAGGTATAGTAGTGTAGACTATACCAGACTCTGTCTCACATCCCCACAGTGTGATGATGTATATCTGATTGAGACAGGTATAGTAGTGTAGACTATACCAGACCCTGTCTCACATCCCCACAGCGTGATGATGTATATGTGATTGAGACAGGTATAGTAGTGTAGACTATACCAGACCCTGTCTCCCATCCCCACAGCGTGATGATGTATATCTGATTGAGACAGGTATAGTAGTGTAGACTATACCAGACCCTGTCTCCCATCCCCACAGCGTGATGATGTATATGTGATTGAGACAGGTATAGTAGTGTAGACTATACCAGACCCTGTCTCCCATCCCCACAGCGTGATGATGTATATCTGATTGAGACAGGTATAGTAGTGTAGACTATACCAGACCCTGTCTCCCATCCCCACAGCGTGATGATGTATATCTGATTGAGACAGGTATAGTGGTGTAGACTATACCAGACCCTGTCTCCCATCCCCACAGCGTGATGATGTGTATCTGATTGAGACAGGTATAGTAGTGTAGACTATACCAGACCCTGTCTCCCATCCCCACAGTGTGATGATGTATATCTGATTGAGACAGGTATAGTAGTGTAGACTATACCAGACCCTGTCTCCCATCCCCACAGCGTGATGATGTATATCTGATTGAGACAGGTATAGTAGTGTAGACTATACCAGACCCTGTCTCCCATCCCCACAGCGTGATGATGTATATCTGATTGAGACAGGTATAGTAGTGTAGACTATACCAGACCCTGTCTCCCATCCCCACAGCGTGATGATGTATATCTGATTGAGACAGGTATAGTAGTGTAGACTATACCAGACCCTGTCTCCCATCCCCACAGCGTGATGATGTATATCTGATTGAGACAGGTATAGTAGTGTAGACTATACCAGACCCTGTCTCCCATCCCCACAGTGTGATGATGTATATCTGATTGAGACAGGTATAGTAGTGTAGACTATACCAGACTCTGTCTCACATCCCCACAGCGTGATGATGTATATCTGATTGAGACAGGTATAGTAGTGTAGACTATACCAGACCCTGTCTCCCATCCCCACAGCGTGATGATGTATATCTGATTGAGACAGGTATAGTAGTGTAGACTATACCAGACCCTGTCTCCCATCCCCACAGCGTGATGATGTATATCTGATTGAGACAGGTATAGTGGTGTAGACTATACCAGACCCTGTCTCCCATCCCCACAGCGTGATGATGTATATGTGATTGAGACAGGTATAGTAGTGTAGACTATACCAGACCCTGTCTCCCATCCCCACAGCGTGATGATGTATATCTGATTGAGACAGGTATAGTAGTGTAGACTATACCAGACCCTGTCTCCCATCCCCACAGCGTGATGATGTATATGTGATTGAGACAGGTATAGTAGTGTAGACTATACCAGACCCTGTCTCCCATCCCCACAGCGTGATGATGTATATCTGATTGAGACAGGTATAGTAGTGTAGACTATACCAGACCCTGTCTCCCATCCCCACAGCGTGATGATGTATATGTGATTGAGACAGGTATAGTAGTGTAGACTATACCAGACCCTGTCTCCCATCCCCACAGTGTGATGATGTATATCTGATTGAGACAGGTATAGTAGTGTAGACTATACCAGACCCTGTCTCCCATCCCCACAGTGTGATGATGTATATGTGATTGAGACAGGTATAGTAGTGTAGACTATACCAGACCCTGTCTCCCATCCCCACAGCGTGATGATGTATATCTGATTGAGACAGGTATAGTAGTGTAGACTATACCAGACTCTGTCTCCCATCCCCACAGTGTGATGATGTATATCTGATTGAGACAGGTATAGTAGTGTAGACTATACCAGACCCTGTCTCCCATCCCCACAGTGTGATGATGTATATCTGATTGAGACAGGTATAGTAGTGTAGACTATACCAGACTCTGTCTCCCATCCCCACAGCGTGATGATGTATATCTGATTGAGACAGGTATAGTAGTGTGACTATACCAGACCCTGTCTCCCATCCCCACAGTGTGATGATGTATATCTGATTGAGACAGGTATAGTAGTGTAGACTATACCAGACTCTGTCTCCCATCCCCACAGCGTGATGATGTATATCTGATTGAGACAGGTATAGTAGTGTGACTATACCAGACCCTGTCTCCCATCCCCACAGCGTGATGATGTATATGTGATTGAGACAGGTATAGTAGTGTAGACTATACCAGGCCCGACACAACAGTTTAAGGGTTTCCCTTGGAGGTCGCATTGCTGTTTTGGTGTGGCTCTCTGTACCAGGCCTAAAATATTTCAGGACACATTTGTGGCTTATGGTTTGCAGAATACCGTGTGATATTGGGCAGTAACCTTTGCAAAACAAACACGGACAATAGATTAGGACCCTAGGCCATATATATACAGTATATATATATATATATATATATATATATATATATATATATATATATATATATATATATATATATATAAATCTGTAAATAACCCTAACATAACCCTCCCCTGATAAAACAAAGCTTTAGAAAATCTATATTTTTGCATAGACAGAAGTTTATTTGGCTCGGAGTGAGGAATATAAACATAATGGTTTAAATGTATATGTTAGTTCTGCTTGCCGGGACGACTCTGCCTGTCACACTTGATGCTGTCCCCCGCAGCCTTGTACCTCGGGATGGGTGCTGTGCTCTGGAGCTCCTCCTCCTCCTCCTCCTCGGGGCCCGTCGGCACCACCGCGCCGGGGGGCTGCCAGTCCCGCTGGGTGGGGGTGTAGAAGAGGTTGGAGGTGGTGGTTTGCCATGGTTATTACGCTTTACCATACCTCTCTATTCTTTACAATGCTTACCTATGCTTTATTTCATTTTGCTTTGCTTTTACTGTGGTAAACCTTTATAAGGGGCGTGCAAAATGATTTTTTTTATAATAAGAGATATCCTACTAAAAGTGGTGTTGTTGATTTATTTTTTTTTACTTTAGAATTCTGTCTTTGGTTCTATGCGCAGGATGACATCACAAGTGGAATTTAGACAAATTCTTAAGTGATTTCTCATACAGTACGTGATTTATAATGCATGTCATTTGGCTCAGATGATTTCAATAGAAAGGCATCCCTGTCAATATTAGGGTAAGAA
Organism: Acipenser ruthenus; assembly: GCF_902713425.1. Taxonomy (NCBI): domain Eukaryota; kingdom Metazoa; phylum Chordata; class Actinopteri; order Acipenseriformes; family Acipenseridae; genus Acipenser; species Acipenser ruthenus. The sequence goes on from NC_081196.1 coordinate 3,009,107, forward strand.
GCAACACGAAGCAAGATAAAGGGTTTACGTTTGCTGGTAGTCGTAGAAACTGGGTCTCGATCCGTTCCACACTGCAGGGAATAGCCTCCACTTCACAGTTACTTTGTTGCCTCTCTGGTAGTTTCACAGGGCATTTTTTCATTTCCCTTTGCCTTCTCCTGATTGATTTCCTTACCTGTTAGTGGATTAAAAAAAAAAAAAAAAAAAAAACAGAGACGCTTTTCACATTACTGAACAACGGGGGAAAATCACAGGGTGATGACAGGACAGAGTCAGTGCTGAACATAACTATTGTAGGAAAGCTTGTGCCATTCTGCCAGCTGCAGGATTTCACTTTTTATATGCAATTAGAAAGATATTTCTTTTTTTTTTATCGTCTTTCAAATTGTACAGATTTGGAATGTGACAGCTCAGTTGGGCTCATCAAATATCCATCTATCTATCTACCGTATCTTTAAAAATCAATTATTTTTAGATGCATGTTTAGTAGGATATTGATCCTTTTTAAAAGTATCCTAAAAGACCCTTTCTAGTGCATCACCTATATAAAGAACACCTGGGGCTTATCCTATTCTATGAACATACCTGTGAACTGAGACTTGCCCATTACAGATGCATACTTGCATCATCAATATTTCTCCATTGTAATATTATTAGTCATAATAAGAGTGGCTCTTTTTTGAAAGGGTTTCAGAACCTGTGCAGGTCCTGTTAGGTTTTGAATCTCCCTTTGTCTCGGCTGCTGTACCTCTCTGGGTTTCTGGTTGCTTTCTTCATGCTCATTCGGACTGATCTCTTCTCTGGCGATCGCCCAGCTGAAGGATTGTTTTTGATACTGAAGGATATCAGCAAGCTGTGAGTCTATGATGGGGTCTGGCCCGGCCGACTCCCTGTTCTTATGGACATGCAGTGGATTGAGAGGTCCCACCTTCGATGACCCTGAAATAAATTCATCACAAGAGCATAATACTGCAACTCCCAAAGCAGCAGCCCTGCACACTGTCAGTTGTATTGCCTTGCAATAACACAACTGTAGCCTCATATTTTTTTGTGATTGGCAGCTAGGTGATCATGCCTTTTGCTATGACAGATTTTAAATGGTAAATGATCAACAGCCAATAAACTGAACGCCTTGTATCTACTAATCACACAAAATAGGACTAGAATATACAATATCTTACAGATAAATATTTATTTCTTGCCACAGACAGACACACAGACAGAGAGATGGACAGACGAACGGACAGACACAAGGACGGATAGACACATGGACGGACAGACACACAGACGGACACACAGACGGATGGACAGACACATGGACATAATTTGTTTTTTGAATAATACAGTAGTGGGTCTGCACTTACTAGTAAAACTAGTATTTTTTACTTTGGTCCATTCTTTGTCCTGTGGTGGGTTAAACTCTTTGACCCATGTCTTTCTCCTGTAGCAAAACAATTGCAAACATAATGGTGTTTCTTCAGAGGCTGGTTCCTCTCCCTCTGGACCCCAGGCGGTCTTTCGGACTCTGCCAGGCTTGGCGCTGCTGCAAGTCTCTCCCATATGAGAATCGGAACAAACCAAACCAGTGAAACACAGACCAGTGAAACACAGACCAGTGTTCACTCCGCTCAACACACTGGATAAATCCACAGGGCACTCGGGTAGGGAGTGAGATCATAAATAGCCTATTAACCAGCCAGTGATGTCATAGAGGATGTGATGTCACTGACTCTACATCACAGTGTCGTGCCCATGGTGACGTTCAGCCATTAACTTTCAGCTGGATTTTTGACAGGCTGGTTTCATGAAACATAAATAGCATCACAAAATGATACAGCGTTTCACCACAGACTGCAATCACAATAACACGCGTGAATCTTATTTTCCATTCCCCAAAGACAAAGACACAAGAAAAACTGGGCCTATCTAGAAAGGGCGCCATGAAGATAATGTTGGCAATGGGTCTGTAAAACAGGAAATGACATCACTACTTTCTTAGCGTATTACTCATTAGAAATGTATTCAAGGGGACAAAAGAAATCTGTTTAATTTACAATGAGGTGGCAGCACCAAATGTTGACTCCCTAGTTTTCAGTTTAATAGGATAATAAATGAAATATCAGACCATTTTTTTTATTCCATCCACGTACAGAAATGGTACCGATAAATATATATATAAATAATCAGTGCATCTGAACATACCAGCGTGGGAAGTGGGAGTGCTGTAGGTTAATGCATTGTCATTTCACTGGTACTCACCCTCACCAGTGGCTGCTGATTCACTGCAGAGTGTGGAGCCTTGTTTTTCTTCCTCTTTAGAACTACGTCGTGATAATAGAATAGCTCTTGGTAGTCTTGCAGTACGGAAGGGAGTGGAGGGGGGGTCTCTGCCAGTGTTGGAAACTTTACCACCCCTTTAAATAAACCACAGGCTTTCAAGTGGAGAAGAATTTAAAACATCGCGAGCCACCATCAGAAAACACC